>NC_136059.1:2035999507-2036589507 GCF_964261635.1 Lissotriton helveticus | reverse complement strand
GCCAAAACAAAGGCGAAAATGACCATAAGGGGGCATACTAGATCCTCCCTGACCCCCTAGGTTTAATGTGGAGGTTTTAAAAGGGCCCCGCGGGGCAAAAAAAACAAAAACATTTTTTTGTTTTTTTTGCGTGGGGAGCGCCCGGTCCGCGAACCGGGAAGCGTTCTGGGCAGCGTACTGCAATGAAAAATGAATGATAGACTTTTCAAATGCTGTATGTTAATTGATTGTTGTTTTTGTTGATTATTTTTTATTTTCTTTATTTTTTAAGCATTTTTTTTAATGTGATTGTGTTTCATAATTTATTAAACTTTCTAACATTTCATTGTCAGAAATTTCATAATTATCATGGAATATACATTGTAGTCTCTGAGGGTGTAAAATGTCCTCATTTGCAAGGAGGTTATCTACTGCTTGTACACATTGCAGTAGTTCATTGTCCCAAGTTTCATCGAAAAATTCAATGTCAATTTGATCAATTGTATCAATCAATTCTTGGCTGCTCTCTTGCAGGTCCATTTCAAAAGAAACTTGGTTTTCGCCTTCCATTTTGCCTGAAATTTGGATTAAAAAAATATATATTAGTAGAGATAGGGCAATGTTGGGAATAATTTTAGATAGGCATTTTTTATCAGTGAATTTATCTTTGGGCAGTGTATAGTATCAGAGTGGAAGTAGGAATATAAAAAAGTGTATGTGATTTAACGTAAGTAAATTCATAATTATACAAGAGAAGCCTAACTCCATCCATAACTATAACAGAGAAGTCTCTCTAAATCTATAACTACTACAGAGGGATAGTATATATCTATCAGAAAAAGTTTACCATATTAACTTATAGTGCACAATATACTTCAGTTTTAAAAATAAAAACTTACCTTTAGAAAGAAGTTGAAGGAATTAGTGAAAATACTATTGAAATGTACAGCAAGAAGTAGTAGTCAAAATGGCTGTGTTTTCTTCTCTTCCTTTATATATATTCAGGTATATAACCAATGAAATGTCAGGTAAAAAAAATAGAAAATGAAAGTAACATTTTCATTGGTTGTCAATTCCAACACTTCAGATGTGTTTTGTGAAGTAATTTACCTCAGGGTATTTAGAGAGGTCTACAGGCTAAATGACTAAATGGAATTCCAATCAAATTTGTGAAAATGGTAGGGATTGGTATGTAGTATGAGCTAATCTATATTTGGTGAAATTGTCTCCAGTGGCTTTTCTGTGAACTACTTTCCCACCTTTTTTGATGGTGCGCTTCCCAGAGAGCGACCCGGTACGCGAACCGTTGAGCGCCCCGGTTCGCGAACCTTAAGCGTTCCGGGAGTCCACCATTTTGTGTTTCGGTCGAATTAAGATACAAGATGGAGGGCAAATAATGTTCAGAATGGGTAGAAGGGGGTACGGTAGAGTTATCTTGACCCCCTAGGTTTTCTGAGGGTGGCTGAGGAGGCTTATATGTGCGAAAAAAAAACATTTTTAAAAAAAAATTCGCGAGGTTAGCTTCCGGTTCGCGTACCGGGTAGCGCCCCAGGGAGCGTACTTTGTTGGAAATTAGTGAAAAATGTTAGAGTAAAATAATAATTGTGAGTGATCAGATGTAGGGTAGCTCTGAGAAGAGCTTTTGGGTTTATGGTACATTTAGGTACTTATAAGTAGGTACCAATGCACATTCTTAAATTCAGAGTGAAAACTCTGTTGCCCTCATCTGAGAAGTGAACTCCATCTCCTCTGTAGATATCTTGCATGTAGTAACGCAAGTTATTGTTGTACAGGGAGCCCATTCCATGGTCTCTCATGTAAGCTGAAACAGATTTGTTTACATGCTTCCTCGACTTCTCAATTTGTGGACAAAATTGGTTTGACCACCTCCATTTCTGTCTTTGGCATATATTTGAATATACCAAGGCAGTCTGAGGAAAAAGTGCCATTAATTGCTCAAAGGTGTCCTTTAAAAGCATTTCCAGACCTACACCAGTCAAAGTGCCCAAGTCATTACCTCCACAGTGCACAATTAACAGGTCAGGTTTGGGCAAATGCATAAAGGTTTTCACCAATGGTATCAATTGGTGACATTTTAATCCTCTGTGGCCAAACCACTTAATTTCCACATCTTGTAAATTGAGGTTAGGTAATTTCCTGTTTTCAACGTACCTTTGAGCCCAGTGAATATAACTATGTCCAACAATCCAGACAGAAAACATGGTGAGAGAAGGTTCTCCTGCAGTCAGATGAAGTGTGGCAATGAAATGGCAGTTGAAAAAATGAGAGTTTAAAATGAAAAAAACTGTGGAGTTTCTGTGTTCATGAAGCAGTAACAGTGATTGGTGGATTTTGATTGCTGAAAACAGAAAGTTAGGGTGCACGGATGTGTTCTTTGAAAGATGTATTTTGAATGGTCAATAAAAAATCATTAAATGAAAGAATGCACTGGATATGCAGGTGCACTGAGAGTTCAGAGTTCAATTGCAACAAAGTTGTGTGAACTTGCAAACACCAGAAGTCTTCCAAGAGGTGGTTGCCATGCAGAAAAGACAGAAAGGGCAGAGGGGGGAAGGGTTTTCATTTGAAAAAAAGTGAGGGAAGAGTTTTGATTGGGTGACATGAGAAATATGTGTGAAGAATTACAGCATTTCTGTGCTTTTGATAGCTGCAGACTCTGGAGTGCATACCTTTTGCTCTGCTGAAGACAAATTGGTGTGTTTCTGAGACTGTTTTCAAACTCAAAGTATTTGCTAAGGTGAGAAAATATTTCTTTAATTTAGATAGAGAATAGTGTGCTTTAAGGAGAAAATTATGAATTATGTGGCGCAAATTGCTTGTAAATATGCTCCCACCTGTGCATGGAAAATTTAGATTTTGAATGTTTGTGTTACATAGCCATGTTAAAAGTGACCCAACCATGCAGGAAAGGCAATCAAAAAACGCTTTTATGTGTCTTAAGGACATTTTAAGTAATTTTCCCATGTGCAGTGTTTTGAAATTATGATTTGAAAATCGTTTTTGAGGTAAAGGAATTGTTTTTAAATTTATGACAAGGACATAATGGTGTATGCTTCTTTATAAGGCAATTGACTGTCCCTGATGTTATTTTTCCCATTTTAATGTAAGACTTTTCTCTGTGGCGCAAATTGCTTGTAAATATGCTCCCACCTGTGCATGGTAAATTTAGATTTTAAATGTTTGTGTTACATAGCCATGTTAAAAGTGACCCAACCATGCTGGAAAGGCAATCAAAAAACGCTTTCATGTGTCTTAAGGACATTTTAAGTCATTTTCCCATGTGCAGTGTTTTGAAATTATGATTTGAAAATCGTTTTTGGGGAAAAGGAATTGTTTTTAAATTTATGACAAGGACATAATGGTGTATGCTTCTTTATAAGGCAATTGACTGTCCCTGATGTTATTTTTCCCATTTTAGTGTAAGACCTTTGTCTGTGGCGCAAATTGCTTGTAAATATGCTCCCACCTGTGCATGGCAAATTTAGATTTTGAATGTTTGTGTTACATAGCCATGTTAAAAGTGATACAAACATGCTGCAAAGGCAATCAAAAAACGCTTTTATGTGTCTTAAGGACATTTTAAGTAATTTTCCCACGTGCAGTGTTTTGAAATTATGATTTGAAAATCGTTTTTGAGGTAAAGGAATGTTGTTAAAATTTATGTGCGCCATATGCCCCCAAATTTCTTTTTCAGGGGTGCAGCAGGGTGTTATTGAGACACCCCTGCAGCTTTGGAAAAATTCCTAATTTGCGATGAGCAAATTGTTAATCGCAAATTGCACCTTCATTTATATGAGCCTCCTAGCCCATGGAAATGAATGGGTAATTTGCAATTAGCAATTTGCTCATCGCAAATTTGGAATGGTAAAGAATCGCTATTTATTCCTTAAAATTCGCTATTTTGGAAATGCAAAATAGTTATATGATACATATGGCGGTTGATGTCTAAGAAGATAAGAAGCTTAGGGATACATTTATGATGACTGGCGCAATGAAGTTGACATCACTTACTTCATTGGTAGAGCTTTACATGTATTATGTCCTCTGTATTCTTCATCAAGCGTAACTTTAATCTGCAATCCTGAGTAGGCCTCACCTTAAACAAACCTCTGGATAGGCCACATCTTATTGTCATCCTGAATTAATCATTTAAAATGCTAGGGACAGATTTATGATAGGTGTATGCCTCTTTTGCGCCACTTAGAAAACACTGTCCATGGGGAAATGACTTAAAATGTCCTTAAGACACATGAATGTGTTTTTTTAAAACATTTGCAATTTTTTTGGGTCACTTTTAACATGGTTATGTGACTCAAACAGTCAAAATCTAAATTCGCCATGCTCAGGTGGGAGCATATTTACAAGGAATGTGCTCCATGGGGAAAGGTCTTATAATGTAATATGGGAAAAATGACATCAGAGACACTGAAATGCCTTATAGAGAAGCATACACCATTATGTCCTTGTCATAAATTTGCAAACCATTACTTTTCCCCAAAAACGATTTTCAAATCATAATTTCAAAACACTGCACATATGGAAATGACTTAAAATGTCCTTAATTCAAAATGTGCTATTCCTTATTTTGCGATTGCACTGAAGGATTTGCAAATTTTACGATTCCTTAAATGCAATGTATCAAACAAAAAATATGTAAAAAATGATTTTAAGGATTTGGAAACTACCACCAACTTCTAGTTTGTGGTAATTTGCGAATTCTTTTCAAAAAGCATTTTTTTCTAAAAAACAAAAGGTCCCATATGACGCCCATACATGTCCTTAGGGCATGTATGTGTGCCATATGCCCCCAAATTTCTTTTTCAGGGGTGCAGCAGGGTGTTCTTGAGATACCCCTGCACGCTTGAAAAAATTCCATTTTTTGTGATGAGCTAATTGCTAATCGCAAATTGCAACCTTCATTCCTATGAGCCTCCTAGCCCATGGAAATGAATGGGTAATTTGCAATTAGCAATTTGCTCATTGCAAATTAGGAATGGTAAAGAATTGCTATTTATTCCTTAAAATTTGCTATTTAGGAAATGCAAAATAGTTTGATGGTACATATGGTGGTTCATCTGTAACAAGATAAGAAGCTTAGGGATACATTTATGTTGACTGGTGCAATAAAGTGGACATTACTTACTTCATTGGTAGGCCTTTACATGTATTATCTCCTCTGTATTTTTCATCAAGCGTAACTTTAATCTGCAATCCTGAGTAGGCCTCAACTTAAACAAACCTTTGGATAGGCCACACCTTATTGTCATCCTGGATTAATCATTTAAAATGCTAGGGACAGATTTATGATAGGTGTATGCCTCTTTTCTGCCACTGTGCGTCACTTTTATGATGCAGCGGCGGTGGAAAAAATTTGCTATGAGGCGACAACATTACAAATTGATGCATTTAGGCAGATATGTCATGGTGTAAAAAAAACGTACCACATGAAACCGATGCAGCAGTGATGCAAAAGATGCACCATGTCGCAAGACAGGCCTCACTTGGGGCCATATGTATCAAGCTAATTAGCATTCGCAAAGATCAAAATTCTACGAATTTCGGCCTTTGCAAATGTAAATTAGACAAATGGTATGTATCAAACAAGTTTGATGCAAAATAAGGAGTAGCAAAATTTGCTATTCCTTATTTTGCAATTGCACTGAAGGATTTGCAAATGTTGTGACTACTTAAATGCAATGTATCAAACAAAAAATATGTAAAAATGACATTAAGGATTTGGAAACTATTGTGGTAAATTGGTGGTAATTTGTGAATTCTTTTCAAAAAGCTTTTTTTAAAAAAAACAAAAGGTCCCATATGACGCCAACACATGCCCTTAGGGCATGTATGTGTGCCATATGCCCCCAAATTTCTTTTTCAGGGGTGCAGCAGGGTGTTCTTGAGACACCCCTGCACCCTTGGAAAAATTCCTAATTTGTGATGAGCAAATTGCTAATCGCAAATTAAACCTTCATTCCTATGAGCCTCCTAGCCCATGGAAATGAATGGGTAACTTGCAATTAGCAATTTGCTCATTGCAAATTAGGAATGGTAAAGAATCGCTATTTATTCCTTAAAATTCGCTATTTAGGAAATGCAAAATATTTTGAAGATCACTGTTATTGTTTTACTGTTTGGTAATAATGGTTAATAAAATGTTTTAATATATTTTACCACAGATTCAACTGCAGATTATTTCAAGATTTCACCATGCCTACAATAGAAAGACAGAGAAAGGCTGCAAAACGTCAAAGACAGCAGGTGAAAAAAAATAAGCAGCAGTCCTCTAACAAAAAGATTTGTCAAGTCACGAAGAAAGCACCGGGTAAGAGCACAAAACAATTCATAAGAAATATGTGTAGTAAAAAAAATATTACTACAGAAAATGTTTCAGTCCATAAAACGAGAAGGAAATCAAATGGAAAGGAAAGGCCAATGAAAAATGTTACTGCTAGAGCAAGAGATAACTCTGTGCATGATAGTAGAAGGAAACAACAGTTTAGGGAGATTCGTAAACGAATGTTCCGCAACAGGATAATTGGCAATTTGTTAAAAAATATTAAGAAACGTCAACAGAAACTTGTTTTTTATAAGAGAAAAAAAAAGTTGAGAAAGTTATTGATCAGGCATTTGAAATTAAACGTAAGTGATTTATTTTGATAATATATAGAATTAGGAAGCTAAACAAGGCAATTTATGATTTCAAAAGAAATAGTAGATGGAAGAGAATAGTTACTCGTAGTAATTTTTGTGAAGTTTTTTCTGGAGAATGGATGCATAGTTCAAGCTGTGAGGCATTTTTTAATGAGGAGAGTTATTTCCAGGATAATGATTTGGTGCATGCAGTTGACACCAGTGGTCGTGCTTATGAAGTGAAAGATGGTTGTCCAGTTGAAAAAGAAAAACTTGTGACAACAGAGGCAGAAGAGGTGTTAGGTAATGAGGTTTTAGGAAGACGTGCTAAGGGTCCTGTGTACACCTGGAAGTGTAGTAGTATTTGCAGTGTGCGACAGGATTCCATCAATTTGCTTTGTGATTTTGTACGGTCATTTAATAAGAAAAGTTTGAAGCAGAAAATAAGGTTGTTGCAAGAATTAGATCCTTGCAGAGTGAGAGAAGTGACAGGTTTGCATGGTCATTCACTGGCTTGTCTTTCCAGGAGAGTATGCCAGAGTGTTTTTCATTATTTCAGGATGCTAGCAGTGCATCATAATAAAGTGAGGAAATTAGTTAGAATGTTGTATTATGCTAAGAGTCCAGCAATTATGCTTAAAAAATTATGCGCTGCTCTTTTGCATGGTTCTGAAATAGATGTGAAGAATATATGTGAAGAAATTGAGTTTTGTTACTTTGGAAGTAAAGAGGAGAATGTTGAAATTGAGCAAGAAGAAGAGGGTCATGTGGAAGATAGTGTACAGGTTTCCAGTACAGATAATTTCCAGAGGGAAATTGCGACATTTGAGGTGAAATCAAGTGAGAGGCCTAATTTCACTTGTGTGTGTTGTCGACGCACTTATTATAAGAATCAGACTAAGTTAGTGGATTTATATGCAAAAAGTGAAAGGGAAAATAATAGTGAATGGAAGGATTTCGCAACATACTTGATGGTAGAAAATTGTTTTGATTTGGGATTGGATCAACGTGTGTGTACTTATTGTTGTTGCAAATTAAATCAAAACCAGATGCCTGCTAGAGCAGTTCATAATAATCTGGAATTGGTTGAGATTCCTTCTGAATTGAAGGATTTAAATACTTATGAATCTATTTTGATTCAAAGTATCCATCCCTTTCAGGCTATTGTAAGAATGGAGCCATAGACAGGGAAATTGCCTCCATCAGATTTACAGAGAGGATTAAAGGGAAGAGTTGTTTATTTGCCTCTAGATTTGAAGAAAACATTAACACAATTGGAGTAGAAAAAGTGGAAGAGGAACCTCTGGTTATCTTAGTTAATGGGGTTCCGACAAAGAATAAGAAAATATGGCAAGATTTAGTAGATGTTAGGAAAGTTAAAAAGGCAACATTGTATTTGAAAAAAAATAATAAATACTATAAGAATGTATATGTTGCAGAAGAGGAAGTAAGTGAGGAAGAGGATAGCGATTTGTGTGCTGGTCAAATTGAGAAAGTAGAACCCTCTACTAGTGAAGAAATATATGAACATTATAGTGTTCATCCTTTGCATTCCAAGGAAGTCATGGGGAATGCTATTGAGTTGTTTCAAATGAAACAAGCCAAAGGGAGTCCCATTAGTGTTTGGGAGGAAAGTTTGGAAGCTCGGTGTTTCCCACAGCTTTTTCCAACAGGTCAGGGAGGAAGATATGATGAGCGACCTCATCAAATTCCTGCTTCTGAATACCGGACTTTGCGATTGTATGCAGGAGATGCTAGGTTTCGACAATGCATTCCCTATTTGTTTCATCTCCTGTTTGAAAGCGATCTGTCTGGACTGTCATATGCAGTGAACCACATCTTGAAAAGTGGTATACACATGCAAAACATCTCGGCAAGTGACTTTATGGATAAAGTCAATGTCCAAGACAGTATTTTGGATTCTCACCTGATTAATCTCATGGCGTGTCAGCGTGGTACTAATGAGTACTGGTACCGTCGTCATGGTGATTTAAAATGTATGCTGAGGAACTTAGGTACTCCCACATGGTTCCTCACTCTGAGCTGTGCCGAGTATGGCTGGGAAGACTTACTTGAATTTCTACGAGAGGCAAATGCTAACGTAGATAACATCGAATTCAAGACACCTGGAGAACTGTGCTCTTTGGATCCAGTCAATGTATGTAGGTACTTCAATCATAGATTTGAAGCTATGATGTCTTTCATCATGAATAAGAAGAATCCACCTCTTGGAGAGGTGTTGGATTTCTTCTGGAGAAAGGAGTACCAAGCAAGAGGTGCTCCTCATATACATATGTTGCTGTGGATCAAGGATGCACCTAAATTTGGAACGGATCCAGAAGACTCAGTGATGAGTTTCATCCAACAGTATTCTACGTGTGCTGTTCCAAACGCAAAGGAGAAGAAAAGCCTAAGAGAAAAAGTTCTGCGTTTCCAAAGCCATCGATGTGGAAAGTACTGCCGTCGTAAATTCCGAAATAAGGACAAGTTCTACACTAAATGTCGTTTCGGCTTTCCACGACCGGTGATTTCTAAAGGAAGAGTAAACAGTTTGATGTCTTCGCTGCGACACAATGTCATGAAGAAATCACCTAAAAACACTTACAATTTGAAGAGGAACCAAGAGTCCAAGTACATCAACGACTACAACCCGGTGATTTTGTCCATGTGGAATGCTAACATGGATATACAGTTTGTGGCTGATAACTGTATGGCTGTGGCTCGGTATGTGACGTCTTACATCACCAAAAAAGAGAAGACAGAATTGAAGGATATGTGGGAGGACATTTCCCATGAAAAGAGCCTCAGCAAGAAGTTGTACAGTTTCAGTCTGAAGATGTTGTCGCATCGAGAAATCGGAGCGTACGAAGGTTCTGACCGGTTGTCTTCAGCAAGTCTCTATGCCAAGTCCAGGAGTATCGTTTGGGCGAGTCTTGGTCTTGCAGCAACGCGTAATCGAGTTCTCAAACCTGTGCGGGAAATTGAGTATTTGGCGGAAAAGGAGCCAAACAGTACAGACATTTTGAAGACAAACATGTTGGATACATATTATCCAAATCGAAGCAGTCACCTCGAGAATGTTTGTCTGTATGAGGTTCTGCAAAATTACATATTCAAGAGGAACATCAAAGAAGATACTGAGAAAGGAGTGTATGCTGTAATAGGAAGTGAGGGATGTCTGGTCAAGCAAAGAAAATGCCACTTGGTAAACCATCGAAAATTGAGTGGCGAATCTCCTGAAAAAAAGGAGTTTTTCTATTTAGCACTTTTGCAACTTTTCAAGCCTTGGCGTGCAGAAGAGGAACTGCTTGGAGATTTCCTCTGTTACGAAGACTCTTTGAATGCCGCCAAGGAGACCATAGAATGTCCTGCTTTTCCCAAATATGTAGAAATGTTGAATGCGGAAATTGAGCAGGAAGCAACGATTGCAGCCGAGATTGCCAGAGACAGTTCTCAGGACAGTCAGAGTTCTGCTTCATTGAGTCAGGATCCACTAGGAGGACCTGTTATCGAAAATGAAGCTGCCACTGCTATGAATGAAGTGGAAAGAGCCATGGCACATGCTCAAGAGGATGCGGTTAACTTAGAAGAGTTGGAAAGACAACTCAACGTTGAGCAGAGGAAAATATATGACGAAGTTACCATGCAAATTGATCATGGATTAAGTCATGATAAGAAAGAGTGCTCATGTACGTCGTTGAAGCCTGTCCGACTGTAAGTGAGTGGAGAAGCGGGAACTGGAAAAAGTTTCCTCATTAAAGCAATTTCATGCTATTTGCAGGAAAGGACAGAGTCATCGCTGTCTTGTGTTGTCACTGCTCCAACTGGACTGGCAGCACATAATATTAAAGGGATTACTTTACATCATTTACTGATGCTGCCAGTGGAGCATGACAACAAATTACAATATCACAAGCTATCTGGAGATGCTTGTTTTGAAGTTTCAAGAATCTTGAGGAAAATGAAACTTCTTATCATTGACGAAGTAAGCATGGTTTCCAATGTCATGCTTGCCTTTGTGCATTTGAGGATGCAAGAAGTTCTCAAAACAGAGTATGATGTGTTATTTGGTGGCAAACACATCATTGTTTTCGGAGATCTTCTGCAGCTGACACCAGTGAAAGGGCAACCTGTGTTCAAAATGCTCACGCATGAAGATACCAGGAAGTGCCTAGGCAGCATTGGCAACGTCAATATATGGTTAAACTTCAATTATGCTGAACTGCATGAAAATATGCGTCAGGCGAAGGATGAAGTTTACAAGACTATTCTACAAGATGTTAGAATTGGAAAAGTGACCGAGCATGGGAAAGAAGCTTTACATGCACGATTACTGTCAAATTTATATCCAGAACAAGATGTTGTGCCTGAGAATATTTTTCAGAAAATTACTGAGAAGAAATCTGGAATATGTTTGATGCCAACTCTTGCAGAATGTGCCAAATTTAACAACAAAATGTTGCATTTAGAAAAGCAAGAGATTGTGAAACTGGAAGCTATTGATAGAGTAGAGCATATGGGATCAACAATTATTTTGTCTGAGAATCTGAAAACAAAATTGGATTCATTAGAGAAGAGTATATCTAAAACTGCAGGTTTTGAAAAGACTCTGAATGTGTGCTTGAACTGCCGTATAATTTTAAGAAGGAATTTACATGTTGAAAGAGGTCTGGTAAATGGATCAATGGGTAATGTTGTTGATTTTGTGAAATACAGAAATAGAGATGGAATTGAATTTTTAAAAATTAAATTTGATGGCATTGAGGAAGTACAGCTAATTGCTCGTTGTTCTGCTAGATTTTTGCTTGTAAAAGACTTATATGTTCGCCGTAAGCAGTTTCCTGTTTGCTTGGCATATGCGGTGATAATCCATAAATCGCAAGGTTTAAGTGTAGACAGTGCATTGGTGAATATTGGCAGTTCTGTGTTCAAGGAGGGTATGGCATATGTGGCATTGTCACGAGTTAGAACTTTATCGGGATTGTACTTGATTGAGTGTGATGTCACAAACATTTGTGCGGATCTAGATTGTGTTAAGGAATACAATAGGTTAAGAAGAGAGTATGCGCCACATTTGCCTCAGTATCCTTTGTTTGAGAAACGTGTGGTAGGCCGGAAACGAAGAAATGAGAACAATACTGGGGAGGTTGTAGCAAAAAGACAAAAAGTCAATGAACCTAAAATTACAAGCAGAAACAAAAAGGATTCTGTTGAAGATGTTGTTGGTTTTCAGTTTGAAAACAGTTCTGGTGTCAACTGCTATGCTAATGTAGTGGTTAATGTTTTGTTTTCTCTTAAAAATGTAAAAGAAGAGATTGTGGTCAATTCTGATCAAAGATTTTGCAGTTTGTTAATTTCTGTGTTAGAGAAATGTACCACTGATAGAAGAAACAGAGAAAGTGTGTCTGAAATTCGAAATCTGTTAGACAGATGTTCAGGCCAAACACAATTCTCTCAAAATATTCAGCAAGATTGTCAGGAGTTTTTAATGTATATGCTTGATGTATTGCATGCTGAAGGTGTAGATGTAGATCAGCTGTTTGGGCTTTCTTATCAATGGCAGCATGACTGCGAGAACTGTATGGTATCAAGTACTACTAGTGTAGACTCAGAAAGATTTATATATTTAACTTTGCCAGACAGTAAATCAGTCTCCTTTAATAAGCTAGTAAAAGCAGCTGATCACAACATGGAGTGTAGCCAATGTAAATCTGAAATGATGTCCACATTATTTATACGAACATATGGCCAGTATGTCATTTTAATGTTCCAACGATGTAGGCCTGATGGAACAAAATTGACAACTTTAATTAAAAATTTTGTAGCTTCGCAGTTGTCAATATCAGGAAGGACTTTTGTAACTGCAGCAATTATATATCATGACGGCCCTTCAATAACATCAGGACATTACACAGCTTATTTAAAGTCTAGAAATGGCTGGTCATTCTGCAATGATTCTGTTTTAATTTTCAAAAAAAAATTGCCGTATGACCTTAAAAACTCTTACCTGGTGTTTTTAAAACCAAAATTTTAGGGAAATAAGCTTGGGATGTGCTCTGTGGAATTTCAAGAAGTTCTAATGGCTCCTACACAATTTGGCCTTGAGGATAAGTGTAGTTCAGAGACATAACTTCTAACCATAGGACTGGACGTCATGGAGAAATACATGCACTTTCAATGAGTTCAGAAAAACTGTTTCTTTTTATAAGCTAATTGAAGCAGCCAATCAAAACATGGAGTAGAGGGAATGTAAGTCTGCAATGCTGTCTACTGTTTTACATTGCTTTGTGATTAAAAGTGATGTAGAGAATTAAATAATTGTAGTAGTCATAGAGGTAGTGTAAGTCTGCTTCATAGTAAGCAGTATCAGTGTCATAGGAAATGTAGAACATGACTGAGCAAGAAGGGGAAGATATTACTATTCCAGGATTGTGAAAATGATCTTCAACATTTTAATTCTGAAAGTTGCGGAAATGCCAAATGACGGGATTGGCTTACAAGAAATCCAAGAGTTATAAATGGCTCTGACCAGATTTGGCCTTGTGGAAAATTGTGGTAGAGAGCAAGAAGTCATTTATTGCATGTAATGTGTTTTTAAAAACGATGGAGATTTTCTTTCAGAAAGTGGCGGGCTGAAAGTAATAACAGCACAAAAGAATGTAAGCTGTTCATAGGACATCCTTGGACGTCATGAAAAGTAAGTTAACTTTAACGAGTTCTGAATTTTGATTTCTGATGTTGTATGGGTTTTTTAAACACAATCATTTTGATTGTGTTTTTTTTCCCCCGCTGTTACATGATGAATACCTTCAAGTCACTGTTTTTAGTGAAATTTGATACATTCTGAGAACAGCAAAAATAAACCATTTAACATGTATAATTAATTCTGTACTGTTTGCATTTATGATGTATATGTAGAACTGTGTAGGAGGCATGGAGAAGGTGAGGCTTCTGTAAGTGTCAAAGTTGTTGCATGCAGTGCTGCACTTCTGCGTATTCTTTCATATGCTAGACTACATCTGCACAATGAGATACCTAAGCAAAGGAAACACAAGTGATGTGATTGTGAAATGAGCAAAATAAATTGCACGTATTTCAATTACATCACCTGTGTTTCCTATCATTATGAATCACATTGTGCAGATCAAGTTTAGGTCTGTCCAGGGAAACATAGGAGATTTGGACTTTGTTGAAGAGTGCAGTGGACATGACTCACTTCATTGGTAGACCTTCACATGTATTATCTCCTCTGTACTCTTCAACAAGTGTAAATCTCATCTGCAACCCTGAGTAGGCCTCACCTGAAACAAACCTCTGGATAGTAGACATCTTATTGGCATCCTGAAGCAATTATTTAAAATTTTAGTGTCTTGCGACACTTTTCTGAAACAACAGCAATGCAAAAGATGCACCATGTTTTAAGATAGGCCTCACTTCATCTGCATCAAGATACTGTTAGTTTAAAATGTATATCTTTAGGACTGTGTAGGGGGCCTGGAGAAGCAGAAGCTTCTGTAAGTGTCAAAGTTGTTGAAAAACTGTTTGACCTTCAATCTTTTCCCTTGTCTTTTCTAATTTTTAAATACATTTTTTAATATTTTTCAAATGTTTGTTCTCTCTTTCACAGATTGAAAGTATAAAAACAAAAAGTGAGTAATTTAACGACAATTATAAGGTAAATATTTTGTACTGTTTTCGTTACATTTCTATCACATTTAACTACTATTAGTTCCACTGCTTCATTTCTTTAACCCTCAGTTTCCTGCCTTTGCTACTTCCCTCATTCCTTTCTCTATTACCTACTTACTCAACTCCTTCCACTCTTTTTCTCAGTCCCTCTCTTCTCATAGTTCCTCACTCTTGTTCACTCACTGCGTCTCTATTACTCTTAGTGTCTTTGACTGATCACTCTATCACTACTTGTTCATAATGCTTTCTCTGTGTAGTTGAAGCACACTAAGGGTAATATTATGAACACAGCCAATAAAATTATTGCTCTTTTTATTGGCAGAAAACTGGTGCAAAAGTGGTTTTAGTGGCAGTTTTCTGCCACAAAAGCAGCTTTAGCGACACATTTCTGTCAATAAAAGCTGCAAAACTTTTATTGCCTATGTTGATGATATGGCTCTATGTTAATTACATTTCTTTGCTGTTTCAATTAATCTTTTTCTATTATTTTTTGTTTTCTGTTTTCTATTTTTTCTCTCTGTTATTCCTCATTTTTTAATCTTATTTTGAACATTCACTCACATTCTCCAAGAAACTCTTCTTTGTTAATGTTATACTCTCTTTTTTTTTTCTTTCACTTCGTTATCTATTTTGTTTTTCACAATTATACCCTCTTCTGTCTTTTCTTCGGTAAATAGATCTATTAAACAGTATCTCTTCTTTACTCCCTATAGCTGTCTTTCTTTTAACATCAATCTCTGTTTCCTTTCCTTATACTTACACTTTTTTTTATTTTTTTTTATTTTTGGGTTAGCTCCCGGTCCGCGTACCGGGAAGCTAACCCGAAAGCGAACCAAAAGAAATAGAGCTTGCCAGAGTGCTAAACATTCTAGCAATTTTTTTGGAAAGGGAAAGTAGTTCTGAAAATAACTTTTTTTTTTATATTTTTGTTGTTTTATATTTTTTTTTAATTTTTTGAACATTTTTTGTTTTTTTTGTATTTTTTGAACGATTTTATATTTTTTTTGTTTTTTTTTGGGGGGGGGGGAAACAACAAAAAACAGGCGTTGAAAAGGGCTCAACAGGAGCAAAAAAAAATTACTGGGGGCGGTTAGGGCAATCATGGTGTTCATACGCCAGGTTCAGTGCATTGATGCTCATGTTGCCACAAGCTAATAATGCACGACAGTGCATACATAAGTGGATCATGTGCCCAAAATTTTGTTGAATATTTGGCACAGTTTCCCGTGCCTCTTCTGGTGATAGAGAAACCGGTATTGTTGGTCTGGCCACAGGAGTTGGTCTGGGATTGTCGTGCATATCCCTTAATTCCGCCCGGCTGTAATTTAGGGGATGTTTCCTCGTCATGTGCCTGTGCATAGTGTGATTGCCAAAGCTATATTTTTTGTCCGTCCCTCTGGACAATTGTTCCTTGCATATCAGGCAGGTGACATACCTCGCGTTGACTTTTTTTTGCCCACGAGGTATTGAAAAAAACTGCCAGATGAAACTGGCTTTCTTTCTGGAAACCCGGGGCAACTCTTCTAAAAATTGTGGTTCTTCTCCCTCCTCATCCATTTCTTCCTCTTCCTCCTCAGTGTTGGTAAGGACCTGGGGAGGTGGTCCTTTCTTCCCATGAGGAGGTGGTGGTGGTGGTGGGGGTGCACCAGCTGAAGCAACCAATGAAGCCATTTTCACACAAGCAAAATAGGTCTTCCAACAAGCAAAATAGGTCTTCCTCTCACAATGATGAAAGTCAGAGTGAGGAAAGAAGGAGGGGTTTTCATCATTTGGGAAAAAACAATACTACAATGAAAAGTGTTATTTTTAAGTCACCTGACCTAGCCTTCCATCATTATGAAACCAAAAGTGAAATGAACCAATGAAAAGTTTTATTAACAAGTCACATGACCTCTCACGCTCATGTTACGCGCTGCGGAACGCTCCCCGGTTAGCTTCCGGTTCGCTCCGCTTCGCGCCTCGGTACGCGCCCCGGGACACTTCCGGGTGCGCTAACGCGATACGTCACAAGACGCATTTCGCGGCAACGCGATACGTCGCGCTTTCGCGCCGCGGATCGCTTCCGGGGAGCTGCGTTTCGCGCCTCGGTCCGCGCCCCGGGGCACTTCCGGGTGCGCTAACGCAGTACGTCATAAGACGCATTACGCGGCAACGCGATACCGTCACTATGTTGATTTCTTACCGGTTCGCGGACAGGGTCGCGGAATCAAAGTGAGCTAACGGGAAGCTTCCCGGTTCGCGGACCGGGAGCGAAACAAAAAAAATATTTAAAAAAATTATTAATAAACATATAAAATATATTTTTGGATTTAAAGAAGAATACATTTTACAGCTATAGATATTAGCTTTTAAAAAACCAATGAAATTCACTGAAAAAACCATAGGTTATAGACCATATATAGTTAGGAATTAGCATTTACAAAACCTTGAAAATTCACTGAAAAAACCATAGGTTATAGACCATATATAGTTAGGAATTAGCATTTAAAAAACCTTATTTTACTCACACAAAACCATTGAAATTCCATATATAGTTAGTTGTACTAACTATATATCGCGCACCCGCAATCCACTGCTGATCATGTCACATATTACATCATTCATGACATGGTCAGTGACATCACTGATGACATCACTGATGACATCTCAAATGACATCACTGATGACATCACTGATGACATCTCAAATGACATCACTGATGACATCACTGATGACATCTCAAATGACATCACTGATGACATCACTGATAACATCTCAAATGACATCACTGATAACATCTCAAATGACATCACTGATGACATCTCATTTGAAATCAATGGTCACATCACTGATGATATCATTCATGTGACAATACAATGCATCTCCTCACACTTTAATATAACCTCTGTTACACCCAGTGTTAAATACAGAACATATTTTTTTAAACAATTGACACACCAATACTAGTTACTACATACGCACTCACTGATTCCTACGTCTACACACACATTCACTCATTCACCCATACAATCATTCATACATACAATCACTCATCTTTACAACACTATCATATGCACTCATACACCCTATACAGACACTCACACTCTGCCACTCATCCTTGGAGTTACTCACACACCTAGTCAGTCCTGTAAAGAATCAATCACACTTCCATTTTCTAATCTATACAGTTAAACATAGAGTACCTTACATTTTCAAACATATTCTAACACATACTTACTCTCTTATAAATCATTGATACAAGAATACATTGATCTGCACAGAGTCACACATCTCCCAGCCAGCCACACACACACTCAGTCTCCCATACAAATACTTGGACAATCAATCAATAACCCATATAGTTACTCATATAGCTACTGATCAACACATGCAGCAGTTTACAGAATACCAGACATAATGATGCACAAATTAAGACAGTTTAGTCACTAACCTATGCATTCAGTGAGACACATTTAATCACTCACTCATACAGTCAGTCACGCACCTACTAAAACCTTCATTCAGACACTTATACATCCACTCATTTAGTTGAGATGTGATGTCATCAGTGATGTCATTTGAGATGTCATCAGTGATGTCATCAGTGATGTCATTTGAGATGTCATCAGTGATGTCAACAGTGATGTCACTGACCATGTCATGAATGATGTAATATGTGACATGATCAGCAGTGGATTGCGGGTGCGCGATATATAGTTAGTACAACTAACTATATATGGAATTTCAATGGTTTTGTGTGAGTAAAATAATGTTTTTTAAATGCTAATTCCTAACTATATATGGTCTATAACCTATGGTTTTTTCAGTGAATATATATATATATATATTCACTGAAAAAACCATAGGTTATAGACCATATATAGTTAGGAATTAGCATTTACAAAACCTTGAAAATTCACTGAAAAAACCATAGGTTATAGACCATATATAGTTAGGAATTAGCATTTAAAAAACCTTATTTTACTCACACAAAACCATTGAAATTCCATATATAGTTAGTTGCACTAACTATATATCGCGCACCCGCAATCCACTGCTGATCATGTCACATATTACATCATTCATGACATGGTCAGTGACATCACTGATGACATCACTGATGACATCTCAAATGACATCACTGATGACATCACTGATGACAACATCCAGTGACTGTATTTTTCTGTAAAGTTAAAATATGTCTTGAGTGGATGTATAAGTGTCTGGATGAAGTATTTAGTAGGTGCATGACTGACTGTATGAGTGAGTGATTAAATGTGTCTCACTGAATGCATGGGTTAGTGACTAAACTGTCTTAATTTGTGCATCATTATGTCTGTTGTTCTGTAAACTGCTGCATGTGTTGATCATTAGCTATACGAGAGGCTATATGTGTTATTAATTGGTTGCCCAAGTATTTCTATGGGAGATTGAGTTTGTGTGGGGGTGGCTGGAAGGTGTGTGACTCTATGCATAGATGTGTGAGCAGTTTATTCACTAGGTGTATGAGTTCAAGAGTGCATGTGGAAACAGCTACATGGGCAGTTGACTGTGTGCATGAGTGTATTGATGAGTGAATGGATATCTCAATGCTACATGTCATAGTAAGTACATATGTAAAACACAGTACATGTGAGAGTTGGCATATATAAATAACTGTGCATGAGAGCCACTGAATGAGTGAGTGGTTGTATCGATCATTGTGAACTTGTATCAGGGATTGTATAAGAGAGTAAATATGTGTTAGTATATGTTTCAATAAGTAAGGTGTGTTTAACTGTATAGTTGAAGAAATGGAGGTGAGATTGTTTCTTTGCATGACTGACTGGGTGTGTGAGTAACTCCATGGATGAGTGGCAGTGTGTGAGTGTCTGTATACACTGAGTGTATCTAAGGTTATATTAGAGTCTGAAGAGGTTTATCGTATTAGCACAAGAATGATGTCAAATGAGATGTCATCAGTGATGTCATCAGTGATGTCATTTGAGATGTCATCAGTGATGTCATCAGTGATGTCACTGACCATGTCATGAATGATGTAATATGTGACATGATCAGCAGTGGATTGCGGGTGCGCGATATATAGTTAGTGCAACTAACTATATATGGAATTTCAATGGTTTTGTGTGAGTAAAATAAGGTTTTTTAAATGCTAATTCCTAACTATATATGGTCTATAACCTATGGTTTTTTCAGTGAATTTTCAAGGTTTTGTAAATGCTAATTCCTAACTATATATGGTCTATAACCTATGGTTTTTTCAGTGAATTTTCAAGGTTTTGTAAATGCTAATTCCTAACTATATATGGTCCATAACCTATGGTTTTTTCTGTGAATTTCATTGGTTTTTTAACAGCTAATATCTGTAGCTGTAAAATGTATTCTTCTTTAAATCCAAAAATATATTTTATATGTTTATGAATACTTTTTTTTTAAAATATTTTTTTTTCTTCGTTCCCGCTTCGCAAATCGGGAAGCTTCCCGTTAGCTGACCTTGATGCCGCGAAATAGACCGCGAGCCGGTAAACGTTTCTTTACCGCAAGTGCCGCGTTACAAAACAACATCGTGACGCCTCCCGTCCGCATGACGTTTCACGTTGTCGCGTGATACGTCATATGACGTACTACGTTAGCGAACTGGTACGCGAAGCGAGTCGCAAAGCGCAGGTTTCTGGAAGCAAACCGGGAGGCCCTGCAAAGCGCTTAACGTAAACACAGCAAGTCATGTGACTTGGTAATAACACTTTTCATTGGTTCATTTCACTTTTGGTTTCCTAATGATGTAAGACTAGGTCATATAATCTAAAATGAACACTTTTGATTGGTTGAGAACTCTTGTTTTTCCCAAATGATGAAAATCCCTCCTTCTTTCCTCACTCTGACTTTCATCATTGTGAGAGAAAGACCCTTTGTGATCACTGAGCAATGGCTTCTTTAGTAGCTTCAGCTGGTGCTTCCCCACCACCTCCACCACATCCAAGGAAGAGTGGACCACCTGCTCAAGTTATAATTCAACAAGAAGAAGAAGAAGAGGAACAGGAGGACGAGCACGAAGAGAGGCAGTTTTTGCCTGAGCAGCCCAGGACGTCTCACCGGAAAGAAAACTTCATTTGGCAATTTTTTAAAATTCCCAAAGGTCAGAAAAAAGTAAATGCAAGATACGTAACTTGCCTTATATGTCAAGATAGACTGTCCAGAGGGACCGACAAAAAATACAGTTTCGGAAACTACACAATGCATCGCCATATGACTAGGTGGCATCCTAACAACTACAGTGCTGCACAGTTTCGGAACGACCTAGATAATCTCCCTATTATGGCCAGAAGATCTGTTGTACCGGAAGTAACGGGACCAGAGGGCAGGGAGATGGTGCCAAATATACAAATGAGATTTGGTGATGTAAAACACATCTGCGCATTTTGCGATGGATTCATTTCCTACGGACAAAAAAGCATCACTCTGATCAACAGAGCTATTGACTATCATATGCAAGTTTGTCCGAAACGCCCAAAATAATAAATACTTCTTTTTTTTGTTTTGTTGCTCCTGTTGAGCCCTTTACAATGAATCGTTTTCATTGCCCCCTCCAAGAAAAACCCCAAAAAATATAAAACTGTTCCGAAAAATTCAAAAACAGTAAAAAAATGTTCAGAAAAATAAAAAAAAAAGTTCTTTTCAGAACTACCTCCCCGTTATTAAAAAATTGGTACAATATTTGGAACTGTGCCAACCTCTATTTCTCTTAGTTCGCTTCCCAGTTCGCTTGCCGGTACGCGAACCGGAAGCGAACCAAAAACAGTAAGTATAAGGGAAGGAAACAGACACTTATGTTAAAAGAAAGACAGCTATAGGGGAGTAAACTGGAGATACTATTACCCGTAATCCACTGCTGATGATGTCACATATTACATCATTCATGACATGCTCAGTGACATCATCAGCAGAGGATTGCAGGTTTTTTGGCAACATGCCTTATCCACGGTTTAATAACGCTGCCTTTTGCTTTATATAAGTTTTCAAATTGTATGAAATATATACCAGTAGGTCGTTATGAACCTTTAGGTAGTGCTTTTCTTCATGAGGTCTGGTCGCTTCCATACACATACAGATGTTTCAAAGATGATCAAGAAGTTTATCTGAATGGAGAGGAATGCACTGAGACGCCAGATCATTCACTAATGTGTAGGCACATACAGTTACACGGTTAATGCAACAAACACCGACCAAATATGGCTTGCGTGTTGCAAGGCACGCCAGTTCCTGCTATCATCCCCACGTTCAAGTTGTTGGAAAATGGTAGTTATTTGATGCTCAATAATGAAGATTGTTCTGAGTTAATTAAAAGTATTCCTTTTATCGTAACAGTAAGTGAACGGGTTATTTGCTGCAGAAATGTTCTATTTCCTCCCACACATGAACATAGGGAGTTTTCAATCTGGCCACAAATACCAACCTTGGGACACGTTTCAACGGCATGGCAAGAATAAGAGCTCTTTTGTCTCAGAGAGAGGTGGCCTTGAGTTCGGCCCGTGAAACTTTCGTACTTCACATAGCGAACACCCGTACAGAGGTGCACACCCTTTTCAATTAAGATTAGCCTTTCAATTTCAGCAACATGTTTCCGACTATCTTTAACGCATCCTCCACAAAGTCCCTGGTGCACTTTTTTAAAGTTGTTACCAGTGGTCTCGTGACTTCATTTGAGAAAATCTTTGGAGTCATCCCTGCTTCCTTTCATTCTATTTTCTGCACTCTGGTTCGTGGATTGGCATTTTTACTTGCATTACCAGCGGACGCTCTTGTGCTTTTTTACATTTTTAAATATGGATGTCCCTCCTATGCAACCTCCCACCCTGCAGCTGCTGACACTGTTCCGCAATCGCATGCTAGAATATTATGGCACAATGCCGTTGGCGATATTAAGCACGGCATATGGATTATCTTTTCGATTCTCCTACTTCACCTGTGTCCAGCCTGTATTTCACTGCCTGACCTGTGATTTCGATTGGGCCATTGATTTGTGTCTCTGCGGACCGGTTTCTCCTGACGTCGACTTTAATCAGCTGATGACTCCTATCATTACTCACGAGTTGGTTTGTCCTGGCGAAAGGATTATGGCTGTGGCATTGATGCATGGACTACTTGGTCCCTGGAATTTACTGGCGGCAGCACAGTCTTTCTTGGAACAGAGCTTTCTTGAAAACCCACCGAGCTGTCCTCTGATGGTGATAGAGGATCCGGTGCTGGGAGAGCACGTATGTTCTTTTCCGCTTTTAAATTGGATGGCTGAACTGTTTTCGGATGAAGACGGTGACTTCCTATTGGAGGCTGTTGCAGCTTATTTTGCATACACAGTTATGTCATAGACCTTTTTCATGTTTGATATGCTGAGTACTAGCATTTCATTGACAATTCATTGACTTATTTGTCAAGTTTGTATTATTTACCTTGCCTATTGGCTTAAGACTCGATAAAGTACTTGGCTGTTTTATTTTTCTTTAGCATTACATTTTCCTAGTTTTTAATGCTTTACCTTGCGGACCGTCCACATATAAACTTGCAATCTGCTCTCATGAGATGGCACTTCTATTATCTTATTCAGTTCGTTTCCGGATCATGAGGAGGTGTCATCTATGTCCTGGATATCTTTACACCGTGTTAAGTTAGCATGGGCTCATTACCGGTTTAAACGCCATTTTTCCTTTTTTGCAACTTCTGCACACGACACTTAGTTGTTGCTTTAGCTTTCCACCTAGTAGTTCATCGTGGTTTACATGAGAATAATATGTTATTGGTCTACTATCTGCTTTACTTGTTAAACTATATCTGTACAGCGAGTGCTAAAGTTTCAAGAACAACACGATACAGAATTGTTATGAGGTCTGATCTCCACGACTTCATACTCATAACATAAGTGCAACTTCTGCCAATTCTGGGCATGAGGCGGGTTTTATATTGCTTTGCCGAACACACATACACAACAGTTGATGCGGTTCACATGAAGAGAGAGCTGGTGTATGCTGATGTGATTCCTTCAAATCTAAGACACTAAAGTATGGGCACGCCCTAAACCAACACAAAGAGACCTTCTTAGCAAATAATATAATATGTGTATTAGGGAGGGTGAGATATAAGCAGCCGCGGGCCGTGGAGGGAGTTACGATGGGGCAGGGAGGCGGGGAGGGGGAGAAGCAGGGTGGAGCCCTCTCTACCTTGCCCCTCCCCCTCCCCGCCTCCCTGCCCCACCGTAACTCCCTCCACGGCCCGCGGCTGCTTATAAGTGTTGCTAACTCTTATTCATTTACAGCATGTTAACATACTGTCACCATTCGCTTTTTATGTACTAGTAACTATGCTGGTAATTTTGCTACTGATAATATGTGTACTTGTATTCTCCACCCTGCTTCTCCCCCTCCCCGCCTCCCTGCCTCACCGTAACTCCCTCCACGGCCCGCGGCTCCTTATAAGTGTTGCTAACTCTTATTCATTTACAGCATGTTAACATACTATCACCATTCACTTTTTATGTACTAGTAACTATGCTGGTAATTTTGCTACTGATAATATGTGTACTTTTATTATCTAAGGTACTACGCCTGAGAAGACGGCATTAGTAAATAAACATTTCAAATACACATCTGTTCTTCTTAACTCCATGTTCTGGTTTCTAAGAAATCTATAACGACCGACTGTTCATGAGTTCCACGTATCCTGAGGTACTATAAGTTCATATTCTGGATTGTCTAAACATTGAGAGTTTGTTATATCCAATGTGACACTGTACCTAGCTTGCTAAGGAGTTTTTGATTACTAACGTGAGTTTTGGGACACCCTAATTCGCCGAGGTTCCAATCCTCTGTCCACAGTTCTGTGTGAGAACAGAAACCCTGCGACAGGGGCACCCCCGACCCTTGCTGGAGCTTCATCACACTTGCGATACAACTCCAGCAACGCATTCGCCGAGGTTCCAATCCTCTGTCCACAGTTCTGTGTGAGAACAGAAACCCTGCGACAGGGGCACCCCCGACCCTTGCTGGAGCTTCATCACACTTGCGATACAACTCCAGCAATACGCCACCTTTACGGCACAGATACATCACGCATCTGTGCTGTTTTTGCCCCATGATGCGCCGCATTGTAAATGCAGCACACCATAGGTGACGGAACAGCGGCACAGAATGACTAACACATCCCTGGTGATGCGCCAGTCATCATAAATGTATCCCTATGCTTCTTATCTTGTTAGAGATGAACCGCCATATGTATCATCAAAGTTTTTTGCATTTCCTAAATAGCGAACTTTAAGGAATAAATAGCGATTCTTTACCATTCCTAGTTTGCGATGAGCTATTTGCTAATTAGCCGAATGTAGCCCAATGAAGCCCAATGTAGCCCAATGTAGCCCAAAGATGGCCGCCAGACACACAAAAAAACAAATGTAGCCCAAATATCAGCCAGATGTAGCCCAACTATAGCCCAGTGACAGAATGACCAATCAGCTTCGCAAACCTCCGTTACGCGAAGCGGAGCGCTGTTACAGATATATATCTTTTTTTGAACGTTAATTTCTCAAAATCCACTGGAGCACATATATTGAGACCTAGCAAAGGCACATCGGGCTACCAGTCCCTAATATTTTGCCAAGTTTCGTGCAAATCCATTCAGCCGTTCGATTATTATTATTATTTTTTTTTTTGCCCCGCGGGGCCCTTTTAAAACCTCCACATCAAACCTAGGGGGTCAGCGAGGATCTACTATGCCCCCTTATAGTTATTTCCCCCTTTGTTTTGACCTCCTCTTGTCTCTCGATCCTACCGAGAGACAAGATGGCGGCCGCTACGGACTGTTTGGAATGTTGACAGACGCCGGAGAACCAATCAGCTTCGCTTCACAAAGCTCCGTTGCGCAAAAAGTCCGCGAACCAGAGCGCTGCCCGGTCCGCTGTTACAGATATATATCTTTTTTTAAACGTTAATTTCTCAAAATCCACTGGAGCACATATATTGAGACCTACAAAAGGCACATCGGGCTACCAGTCCCTACAATTTTGCCAAGTTTCGTGCAAATCCATTCAGCCGTTCGGGCTAAAAGTGAGGCCAACCGCCCTATGGAAATTAACATGGGAAAAACGCGTTTTGGGACCCCCCTTTTTTCTCGGCCCCCCCTTGACGAACCCCCCCAAAAATTTCAGGGGCTGCTCAGAAACAAAATGTGCCATTTTCCTGAAAATTTCAGCCAATTCCGTCCACAAACGCCAAAGTTATTAGACATAGAATTTTCAAAAAACCCATAGAGAAAAAATCCTAACTATATATACCTACTGGCGACCGCCAGTAGGTAATATATATATATATATATTTATATACAGACTTTATCAACAAACTCAATGATGTAATTTGGAGTTCTGACTTTTTCTTAATTGTGATGGACATAGAGTCCCTGTATACCAGCATAAATCATTGTCATGACTTAAGGGCTGCGAAACACTTTCTGGATCACTGTGATATCTCCATGAGGGAACATATTGACATGTTATTGCAAATATTGAATTATGTTTAACCACCAACTTTTTTCAATACAATAATGAGATCTACCAGCAGTTGCGTGGTATCGCAATTGGTTCATGCTTCTCCACCACCTATTCATGTTTACATGTTGGTTGGTGGGAGAAGCATATTCTCAGAACAGTCCACGTACGCTGGTGGAATCTCATAGCACACTATTGGAGATATATTGACGACGTGTGTCTCATATGGAAAGGGTCCATGGATGAAGCTATGAAGTTTATCAGGGAAATTAACATCAATGATCTAAATTTGAGATTTACTGCTACTATTGATAAAACTAAGGTTGAATTCCTGGACGTCCTACTATTTGTTGATGAGGGGGTTCTGCAGACTATGTTACATCGTAAGTCCACTGCTGGAAATTCCATTCTCCATGCGCAGAGCTCACACCCTAGACATTTAATAAATAGTATACCATATGGAGAATTTATTTGTACACGTTGTATCTGTAGGTCAGAACAGATCTCTAGAAACTGTCAGAGGGAGGCTTTCCAACGGTTCTTGAAGAGCGGTTATACAGAGAAACAATTGACCAAAGCTCTCAACAAAGCCAATGCCAATCAGAGGGAAACTCTTCTTCATCCTCAATCTGAACAAGCATCTATGACCATGGCAGCTGACAATACTGTTCAGCCCCTCCGGCTTATTACCACCTTTAACGTGCAGGAGCAGTCTATTTGGAGAATTATATATTCGGAATGGACAATAATTATGACTGATGCCATTCTGAGACCAATTCTCCCTGAACTGCCAGCTATCACCTTTAGAAGGGATCCCTTTATGAGGGATGCCCTGGTGAAATCCATGCCTGAGGTGAAAGCAAAAAGTACTTGGTTGATGAAACCCGCCTTTTTTAAGTGCACGTCTTGCTGGGCCTGCACTTTTGCCAATCAATCAATCAATCAATCAATCAATCAATCAAAGCATTTGTATAGCGCGCTACTCACCCGGAGGGTCTCAAGGCGCTTGGGGAGGGGGGGTCCGCTACTGCTCGAACAGCCAGGTCTTGAGCTGCTTCCTGAAGGCGAGGTGGTGCTGGGTCAGGCGGAGGTGGTTCGGGAGGGAGTTCCAGGTCTTGGCGGCGGGGTGGGAGAAGGACCTTCCCCCTGTGGTGGCTCTTCGGATGCGGGGGACGGCGGCGAGGGCGTGGCCGGTCGATCGAAGCTGGCGTTTGGGAGCGTAGAAGTTGAGGCGGCTGTTGAGGTATCCTGGGCCTTGGTTGTGCAGGGCTTTGTGTGCATGGGTGAGGAGACGGAAGGTGATTCTCTTGTTGACCGGGAGCCAGTGCAGGTCTCTCAGGTGTCCGGAGGTGTGGTTGTGACGGGGAATATCCAGGATGAGTCGTGCTGAGGCGTTCTGGATCCGCTGGAGTCTTTTCTGGAGTTTGGCGGTGGTTCCGGCGTAGAGGGGGTTACCGTAGTCCAGTCGCCTGGTGACGAGGGCCTGGGTGACCGTCTTCCTGGTCTCGGTGGGGATCCACCGGAAGATATTGCGTAGCATGCGTAGGATGTTGAAGCACGATGAGGAGACGGCGTTGACTTGTCTGGTCATGGAGAGGGAGGAGTTCAGGATGAAGCCCAGGTTGCGTGCGTAGTCTGTTGGTTTGGGTGCGCTGCCTAGGGCGGGGGGGCCACCAGGAGTCGTCCCAGGCGGAGGGTGAAGGCCGCAAGAATTCAATCCATTATGTTACGGCTTTTAGTGACAAGTTGATTCGCATTAAAGAGCACCTGACATGCCGCTCTGAATACGCCATATACAAACTGTGCTGTACATGTAATCTGGAGTATATAGACAGCACTAGTTCCCTGTGCACAAGCGTATACTCCAGCATGTCAGGGCAATTGTGAATTCAGATCACAATTATCCAGTGGCGAGACACTTTAGATCTGTCCATGCCAACAAACTTAAGGATCTTGAGTATACAGTTTTGGGATCGGTTCCTAGCCCTGGACGGGGCGGAAACCGTGATAAGTTGCTTAGAGAAAGGGAATTCCAATTCATTTTAGCATTAGATACTCAAGTGCCTAATGGGTTGAATATGAATGAGGATTTACATAACTTTCTTTAAGATCTTTGTCAGTCTGCCGGACATCTTGTCTTTCCTCTGTTTTCCCCGTTGGAATCTAACTGTCTCTATTTATATAAAAAAGAGGGAGACTTTCTGTATTGTTCAACAGTGCTTGGGCTCAAGCATTTTTTATGTAGGTATTAGTTTTTGCCTCCGCTGTATTGCAGATTAGTTTTTATATGCACTTTATATTAGATTTGTTTGCACTGCACTTTCTCGCACTGATGAGACATCGGCACATCTGCATTTTAGATAAATTGATTTTTTACTCTCCAGTGTAACATTCAACAGTAGGAGGTGGAACACAATAATTCTTCTTTTATCATTGTTTGAAAGGGGATGTATGACGTTACGACGCATACTTTTACAACGCCTACCTTTACAACGCAATTTTTTTCAACGCAGGATCCATTACAGCGAATGTCTTTACAACGCATTTTTTTACATCCCAGGTACCTTTACAACGCATGCCATTACAACGTAAGTATTGGTAGGTATATCATTTTTTTAAAATGTAATTAATTTAAATTAATATATTTTAATTGAATTTAATTTTAATTGTACTTAATTTTTTTTAATTATAAATATATATATATTTTTTATTAAATAATTTATGTGTTTTAAAATAATGGGTGTAATAGTAGGGTAAGTGCTGGATAGTGCAGGGGTAAAAAATACTATTCTAACTCCAGGGGGGTGTAATAGTAGGGTAAGTGCTGGATAGTGTAGGGGTAAAAATTACTATTCTAACTCCAGGGGGGTGAAATAGTAGGGTAAGTGCTGGATAGTGTAGGGGTAAAAATTACTATTCTAACTCCAGGGAGGTGAAATATTAGGGTAATTGTTGGATAGTGTAGGGGTAAAAATATTAATTAATAATAGAATTACATAAATTATTTTTTTAAATAAATAATATTTTATGTTTAAATATAATAATTAATTAATATTTATTTATTTTTATAAAAAATAATTAAATAAAAATGTAATATAATTATATACTTACCAATACTTACGTTGTAATGGCATGCGTTGTAAAGGTACCTGCGATGTAAAGACATTCGTTGTAATGGATCCTGCGTTGTAAAAGTTGCTTTGTAAAAGAAGTTCGTTGTAAAAGTTGCGTTGAAACGGTTGTATACCTTTAAAAGGCAGCTATAGGAAAAATAGTTTGATCTGTTTTCTCAATGCTATTGTTGTGTGAGGCAGAGGTTCAGAGATATGGAGCGCCTATATTATCATGTACTTATATTTTAAATTGTTCTAGACTCGACCTGGTAGCACTGAACTTCTGTCATTTGGTGATTTTACACTAGCACTTTCATATTATGCATTAACATTTGCATTAATTTATGTGACAGAAAACTAGCTTCCGTTATACAGCAGTATACATATTTATATATATTGTTTTAAATCTTTTGTGAACAATGATGTTATCATTTAATTTCTTATGTGATGTACACCTTCCACTAATCTTGGTCAGGATATGGATCGATTTTTATGAATATTTTTTTATGAGGGGACAAGTTCTTAACATTTATGATCAGATTTAAAGGCAGAAACAGTATGATGGTCTATTGCACTATGCTGAGATTCAAATGCTGAGTTGAACTTTTGCACTTGCACTTTCATTGAATAGCGTATTTTGCACATTTAGACCATGTTGATATGATTTAATAGTGTTATGGTTGAATGATTCGTTCTTGCTATTTTGCACTTTGCACTCAGCACTTTTTGTAACGGCGTATTTTGCACATCTAAACCTATTAAGGAACTGTGATTTTAATGCACTATGCATCAAGTAATGGTACGATCTATTTAAACATTATGTTTCCCCGTAGTATGAATATCATTATGCATTTATGTTGCCAATGCTTTGTTTTTTAAGCGGAAAACATTGTGCCTTGTTTTTAAAGGCCAGTTGTGCACTTTATTCACTGTTATCACTTTAAAAAAGTCATAGCAAAGGGACGCATCATGTGACCAAGCTCCCACGAGGAACGAAACACGTCATGAAGGGCACTTGCCTTTTGACATTCTTGCCGAAATAAATGTCGACACTGCTTTGCCAAAATTCTATGAGTGGAGGTCTTTAATTGTCTGGGAGGTATCAAGAGGTCCGTGCCTGCGTGCTGCTGTTCCTTGAATGGGGACAGGCAGGATCTGCTTTAATATATACATATATATGTATATATTCTCTACTGGCGCACGGCAGTAGGTATTTATAGTTAGAACCTAGTTAGGGAAAATGTTTTTGGATTTGCCAATATCTTTGGCGCTGTTTGACGAATCTTCGCAAACTTTTCAAAACTGATGGGTCGACCCTCTCGTTTTCTCTTTTGAAAGTTTTGGGGTGATTCATGAAGCGGGGCTGAGAAAAAGGGGTCCCAACGCAAGTTTGCTCCATGTTAATTTATATCTGAAATTATGGAACAGGTACAGCCTGAACTGCTCAACGGAAATTCACCAACTTTGGCAAAAAGGTAGCTCTTGGTTCAGAAAGTACCCTTTTTTAAATGGTGTAAATCCATTCAATAGTTTTTGAAATATTAAAGGAAAAAGAAATATAGATATCTGGGTGGAGCCTAACCACATATCTCCTCCCCATCAGGAGCTTCATTCTAATTGGCTGCAAACACTCCAAACCAGGAAGTGTTGGCAGCCAACTTGTGCCTCGCATGGTGTGAAACTCAAAAAAGTGAAAAATACATTGCAAACAAGAAAAGGGGGCAGGGTAAAAAAAACCCTGACACCTCTGGCCTGCTCAGGGGGTCCCTAAAAAACAAATTATTTTTAAAATTTTTGGACAGGGTTGCGCCAGTGTGTGAATTCGTCCCAAAATTAAAAAACATGTGGGCTCCCGTGCTTCATTTTTAAAAGCCCCTGGGTGGGCCAGGTCCCAGGGCAATTTGATTTATGTAGTGGGGACCCACAGGCCCCCATAGACCAGTGACCATCTCCTCCCTGGGGCTTTCTAATTTATTGGCAGGGGGTCACAGCCCCCCTGCAGCCCCTGGGACCACCACCTACATGGGGCTTGAAATCAAGAAGGGCGGGGGGCCTCACAGTCCCCCAAGCCCCATGGGCCGCCACCTTCCCAGGGCACTCTACATTTAAATACCACCAACTCCCAGGGCTTTAGAAATGTTGGGAGGGGGCCACGCGCCCCCCTCCACAAGCCCTTGATGGCCCTGGGGACCGCTCAGGGCCGGCTTCTGCATCATCCCAGGGTGCCCACTACCAGGACATTGCCTTTTGCTATGATAGGGCGGGAGCCCAGCTCCCGCCCTGTCATGTAAAACCCTGCTCCAGTTTATGGAAGCGAGATCAGTAAGACAGGTTGCCAGTAGGTAGTTATAGTTAGAACCTATTTTCCATAGGGAAAGCATTTTTTGATTTCCTAATAACTTTTGGCGTCGTTTGACGAATCTTAACAAAATTCTCCCAAAAAAAGGTCTATCCAGGTCAGCTCCTAACCTGAAAGATTGGGGGTGATTTGTCAAGTGGGGGCTGAGAAAAAAAGGGGTCCCAAAACATGTTTTCTCCATGTTAATTTCTATAGGAAATTTTAGCCAAGGCTACAGTCCGAACTGCTGAACGGGATTATAGCAAATTTGACAAAAAGGTAGCGCTTGGTTCAGAAAGTGACCTTTTTTTTAAATGGTCCAAATCAGTTCAGTAGCTGCTGAGAAATTCGAAAAATAAAGGTAAAAAAAATCAATTTCCCATGGGAAACTTTAGCCAAGGCTACAGCCCGAACTGCTGAACGGAATTACACCAGAATTGGCAAAAGGTAGTTCTTGGTTCAGAAAGTGACCTTTTTTAAAATGGTATAAATCCATTCAGTAGTTGCTGAGAAAACAAAAAAATTAAAATATTGATATCTAGGTGTGCGGTGGTTTCACGAACCCTCCCGACCACGTGCTTCATTCTATTTGGCTGCCACAAGCACGCTCTTCATTCTAATTGGCTGCCAATACTTCAAACCAGGAAGTGAGGGCAGCCATCTTGTGACTCGGTAGAACTGAGTCACAAGAAATAGTTAAAGAAAGTGAAAAATTGCTGACCCCCCAAATTTTTTTTTTTAAACGTCTGAATACGCTCTGGGTGCTCGAATCGGGACGAAAAGATTAAGCGGGGACTCCCCTACATCATTTAAATGAGCCCCCAGGTGGGCCTGGTCCTGGGGGCAATCGTATAATCATACCACCACCTCCTCTGGGTTATGTTAATTAGGTGCAGGAGGGCACATGGTACTCCTGCAGCCCCGGGGACCACCACCCCTGGGCTTTAAAAATAGAGGGAGGGGAGCCCCACTGCCCCCTCCTGGATTGCTTGATGGCCCTGGGGACCGTCACCACCCAGGGCTGGGTCCTGCAATGTTCCGGGATGTCCACCTTCGGGATATAGCCATTTGCTATGACAGGGCGGGAGCACTGCTTCCACCCTGTGAAAGCAAACCTACTCCTGCTTCAATAAAGGAAAGGAGAATTGCTTTTGGGCAAGGGAATCTGCATGTTAGCACCTTCTTTTGCCCAAAAGGAATGCCAGCTTCTGCGGGACTGTGGGGGCATTGGGGCTCCCCCACAGTTCCCAACAGAGAGGCCAGGCCCCGGGAGATGGGGTCTCGGGGCCAGAAGTGGCCTAGGAGGGCACCTCATTCCCGGGGCCCCATGACCTAGGAGGGGGGCAACACAGCTCTCCTCCCCTTTGAAAAAAAAGATATTTAGATGTGGCATGTTTCAGGGAAGGGGTCCCCGAGGCAAATGTAAATTAATGAAAGTGAACATAGAACGGCCCCCTAGTGTGAACACAAAGGGAGCGCAGCTCTCAGTGCGGCCCCCTGGTGTGAATACGAAAGGTGAGCGGCTCTCAGCATTGCCCCCTAGTGTGAACACGCTGGGTGCGCAGCTCTCAGCGTGGCACTCGAGTACTTTTCAGGTCTTTAAAACATCAAGGGGCATATTCTCAAGGATACATTGCCGAGTTAATGGCCCTTTATCACAGCCAAAATGGTGATATATTCAACACACCATTTACAAGCTGGTGCAAACAGCCCATATCACCAGTTTACCAGCGATAGCAGCCTCAAAAAAGCATCATCATGGATGACTTCGGCAAATATCACTAATGAGATGCAGAGTAGGCGTTCCAGTGCACAAGCAGTAAACACACCACTTCGCAACTTTTGAAACCACCGGCAAGATTGGCAAAGAGAATACAAAACAGGCAATAAGGTGCGTTAGCATCAGGAAGTTTACACCTGCTGTGACCTGGTGTAAAGTCTGACTAAAACCTGCAACTTGAAAGGTAGCCCAGCCCACAGCCACACCTGAATGACAATAGATGCAATGGAACCAACGATCACGCAGCTCGAATACCCAACAATGCTGCGACACCCCTTACCACCAGCCCCTTATTCGTCATCCCCCGACTCTCCCCAGACAAACATTCAATATTTACGTGGCTCCCTTAGCCAAAGTTCTAAGAAAATATGGGTTTATTCTAATATCATATGCCGATGATATACAGCTGCTCTTCCCTTTTGATTAATTCACTCCCACTGTCCAGGAGACCTTCTCTATTGGTATGAGTGCCATCTCACATTGGATGAAGAATAACTTCCTCCAAGGTAATGTTGGGAAAACTGAGCTTTTACTTTTTGGAGATTCCCCAATTTTATGGTCACCCAATTGGTGGCCCACTAATCTTGGGATACCTCCCAATCCATTTAGACCATGCCCTCACTTTTTAAGGAACATATTGGTCAGACAGTGGGTACATGTTTCTATACTTTGGGCCAACTTTAACAAGTCTTTCCTTTGGTCCCAGACTCTGTAGGAAGGACTTTGACTCAGGCACTCATATTGAGTCGCCTGTATTATTGTAACGGTATGCTGCTCTCCGCCAATGAAACCTTGATCAATAAACTTCAGGTGGTTAAGAATAGGGTGGCACGACTGGTTCTGAACATGCCTCCCTGATTGGCTTCACGCCCTTTTCTTTCGAAAACTTGATTGGTTACCCATAAGCCAATGGATAATATTTAAAGTCTGTTGCACTAGTCACAAGGCACTGTTTAATCTTTGCCCCAGTCACCTTTTATCATCCTTTAAGGTCCCTATGATCTAGTACCAAACATTTGCTGAAGGTCCCCCGAATCAAGAGAGCAAGACTAGGAGGAATATCTCCTCCATATCTTGGCCCGCAATACTGGAATGAACTTCCCCTACACTTAAGAGAATGCTGGAACCATCTTCATTTTAGAAAGTTACTTATAACCACTTTGTTTTCCTTTTAAGTTCCGCAGTTTCCGCATACGTAAATGATACACCTCCAAAGTGCAGAGATACTCCTCGGAGTTGATTCTAGCGCTATACAATACCTAAAATAATAATAAAATAAAACAAATATGACAGCAACCTTCCGAAATCTGGAATGTAACAAATCGGCTGATGTCACACAATTATTAAAAAAAGAGGTTGGACAAATGAGAATCACAGTCATCTATGGATTTACATATAAAACATTTTATTTAAACGAAACAACAAAATAAAAGTAGGTACAGCCATGGCGTGTTATCTCTTGACAATCTGTGAATCACAGCCTGCAAGTCAAAAAGCAAGATAAGATTCTGCGTCATGCGGCCATCAAAGGAGAGAGAGAGAAAGAGAGAAATAGTGAGAGAGAGAGGTAGAGTGAGAGAAAGAAAGAGTGAGCGAGAGAGGAAGACAGAGAAAGAGAGAAAGAGTGAGAGAGAGGAGGAGAGAGAAAGAGTGAGAGAGAGAGGGAGGAAGAAAGAGAGAAAGAGTGTGAATGAGAGAAAGGAAGAGATGGAGAAGGAGAGTGAGCGCCTACACTGCGGACAAAACCCTCACAGCTCACCTTTCCACCACCGGTGTGTCTCCAACCACGTGCAGCACTCAAGCTCACTTATCTGAAACATAGTATAGAATCAGGAATGGCAGAGTACATACAACTGCACAAGCTTAAATCGCTGTCCCGCCCCTGCACACCCAGGCTCCTCTACCCCATCCACTCCCGCCACCAGAGATGTGTGCCCGCCCCTGCGCACCCAGGCTGCAGCACCCCAGCCACTCCCACTGCCCAAAGGTGTCTGCCCGCTGCTGTGCACCCAGGCTGCTGCACACCATCCACTCCCACCGCCCAGAGGTGACTGCCCGTCACTGTGCAAACAAGCCTCTCTGCTCACCTTCGGCCACCGGCATGTATCCAAGAGGGCCCACCACATGCCGAAGCAACCTCCTCAGCCATCGCAGGATTCTGCGGCACAGGCTTCCAGCACAACCTGCTGCACTGCGCCGAGGAGTCATGTCTGTATAGCCAGCTGACTTGGGCATACATGCGGTCCTGTGGAGCTCAAAATTCAAATCGGCTCTTGATTGCCAGGATGGTGTATCGAGGCCAATCTTCATTGCAGGCTGCACACTTGCTCAGCTCTTGTGCCTCTAACTCAGTGGAACTCAAGTCATAGCCACGTGGCGGGAGGCCATTGTGGGGGGAGGGTCGACAATCTTTGAATCAGAACCTGCAAGACAAAAAGCAAGATAAGGTAGTGCGTCATGCGCCCCTCAAAGGAAAGAGAGAGGAAGAGTGATAGAGAGGAAGAGAGAGAGAAAGAAAGACAGAGTGAGAGAGGAATACAGAGAGAAAGAGAGAAAGAGTGAGAGGAAGAGAGAGAGAAAAAGAGTAAGAGTGAGTAAAGAAGAGAGAGAGAAAGAGTGTGGGAGAGAGGAAGAGCGAGAGAGAGAGAGAAAGAGTATGAGAGAGAGGAAGAGAGAGGAAGAGAGAGAGAAAGAGTATGAGAGGAAAAGGAAGAGATGGAGAGGCAGAATGAGTGCCGACACAGCAGACAAAACCCGCACAGCTCACCTTTCCGCTACCAGTGTGTCTCCAACTACGTGCCGGGACATAGTGCAGCCTTCAAGCTCACTCATGTGAAACATAGTATTGAATCAGTAATGGTTGAGTACAGACAACTGCATACACCTTCATCACTGTCCCGCCCCTGCAGATCCAGGCTGCTGAACCCCATCCACTCCCGCCATCCAGAGGTGTCTGCCCAGCCCTGCGCTCCAAGGCTGCTGCACCCCATCCACTCCCAACACCCAGAGGTGTCTGCCCACCCCTGCGCACCCAGGCTACCACACACCATCCACTCCCACAACCCAGAGGTGACTGCCCGCCTCTGAGCAAACAACCCTCTCTCCTTACCTTCCGCCTCTGGCGTGTGTTCAAGAGGGCCTACCACATGCCAAAGGAACCTCCTCGGCTGCTGCTACATTTTGCCGCACAGGCCCCTAGCGCATCCTGCTGCACGACACCAAGGAGTCATTTTTGTACAGGTAGCTGCCTGTGGCGTACACTCGGTCCAGCCGAGATCACAATTCAAATCAGGTGTTGATTGCCAGGATGGTGTATGGAGGTCACACATCATCGCAGGCTGCACACCAACTCAGGTCTGAAGGCACTAACTCAGTGGAACTGAATTCATCGCCTCATGGCGGGAGGTCCATGTCAGGCCAAGTGCCTCGGCTGCCACCAACTCTGTGTACTTCAAGTCTTGGGAGAGAATGGAAATGTGTGCCCAGCCCTTTTGATTGGCAGGGTCACATGTTCTGTGATGCTTGTGCTGTATGGGTGTAGTGTGGGTGTAAACCAGCCATGAGGGAGTGGCTGTGGCATGCTGACAACTAAACCTGTAATCTGCAGATCGCTACAGGGAAGACCTGGGACATGTTGTGTTGTCATTCCTCCCTGTAAGCATTAGCAGAGTGGGCTGGCCTGGCATATGCCAGTCCTGCATGAGGCTGTGAACCATGACTCTGGAGCTCCGGGTGTGGTTCCGTCCTGAGCTGTATGAGGAATCAACTGATGTGCGTGTCTCTGTTGTAGTGTTGCCATCACGCGGGCCGCAAGCGCCAATGTGTCACCCTGTAACCCAAGTCCCACAACATGGCCAACATGGAAGGTACGGGGAATCACTGACCCTACATTCATCCATAGTTCCACGAATGAAAGTTGGTGGACATGACACATCTGTGTGGATATGAATGTTTATTGCACATTCAGTGGAGTGTTGCAGTTGTAGCAATAAAGGGCTATGCATAGCCCAAATCTCAGTTTTTGGCTCATGGAGGGCAGCCAATTAGAGCCAAGCTCGTGCTCGGGGGTTAAGCTCCACCAACATATGTACTTAACCAATCACTTTGCCAATCTCCAAGTACTTATAGATTCACTATACACTGTCCTTGCAGTACTCTAATGATCCAGTCTCTATCTATGTACTTATACAATAACCAAGTCAAAGTTCCATAACCAAGTTTTCCCCAGTGCCAGAGGTAACATGGTTGCGTGCACCCTCCACAGCACAATGTAATATGTAATATGGTAGGGCCCATGGCCAGCATCATGCATACATAATGAACATAAGGACACAGTTAGATTGAAAGTGGAACTGGGTACGGGCTTCCAAACTTCTTTCCCAAACACTCATGGAAGTTCCCTTTGCTTTCTTCATTTGGAATATTTCAGCAGTCTTTAAAAGCACTTCCTTTGAATTTAATGGACGTACACTATAGTGTTCATAAATTTCTTCACTTGTGGAGATGTCCAATTTTTCAATTTGGCCACTTGAAATTTCGCTATTATCAACTCAATCAATTTCTTCTTCTTCCACATACACATTTTTGTAGTAAAGATTGTTTTTTGTGAGATATAACATAGCTTTTTGCACTTTGCTGACTTCTGCTTATTCTTACCATATTTTTTGACTCTTCGTAGGAACACCATTAACTAGAATACCTACAGGTTCAGTTTCCTCTTTCTCTACAGCAATAGTTTCAAGATTTAAAAAAAAATGTAAAGGTAAATACACAACTCTTCCTTTTAAGCCTTTTTGTAAATCTGATGGAGGCAGCTTACCTATTTTAGGCTCCATATGAACAATAGCCTTAAACAGGTGTACTTTTGCCTAATGAATTCTGCCTCAATAAGGCCAGATGGCAGTGACTTGTGGTGCACTGAGTTAGCGGCACCTGAAGCACTCAGTGTGTGCGCAGCCAGCGATGATGCGTGGTCCAGAAGGGCCGCACTGGTAGCAATGTCTGTTGCTTACTGGACTGCGTCATCTGCAATCCTGACTCGATCTGAATAGTCAGCCCTGCTGACCGCAGTGTAGGCCGGAGGCAGCAGTCAACAAGGGCCAACAGCATTTGTCCGGCCCTCGAGATGATGTACTTGACGCTCCTGAAGCGATGGGACCAGCTCCCTGGTCACCGTGTTGCATATTTTGTTGTGCACGTCACATCTGTTCCTGTGCAAAATGTCTGAGGTGGATTGTCTGGAGGTGCTTGTACATGCTTGATGTGCCACAAGAGTATTTTTTGTCACTACCTCTATACAAAATCCGTGGACAGAGACTACAACTGACCTTCCTTGAGTTGACTCTCTTTTCACCATCTGGGATGGTGAAAAATTTCCACATGATGGATTCTGGCCTCTTTTGGGAGGTGATTCTTCTATCTGTTCTTCATCAGAAGTATGTTCTTGCTGAGGATTGGAAGAACCCATTTCCAAATCTTTCCAAAAATAAACGAAAAAATTTACAGACTAGCTGCAAAAACACAACAGGTGTCTCTCCTATGAACCAACAGAGAGAATGACTAAAATGGGTGCGGTCCTTCAACTGTTAGAATGGGAAACCTTATGAACCAATCAAATTCTCTCTTTAAAGTCAGATGGGAGTCAGCCCTGTTGACCACAGAGTAGGCAGGAGGCAGCGGTCAGCAAGTGCCAACAGCCACGTGGTGTTCACTTGAGCTGCACAAAGTTAGTGGCACCTGAAGCACTCAGCGGGTGCGGAGACTGCGATGATGCGTGGTCTGTGCGGGCCACACTGGTAGCAATGTCTTTTGTCTAATGAGTTGTGCCTTAATAGGTCTACGTGGTGATTACTTGTGGTGCACTGAGTTAGTGGCACCTGAAGCACTCAGTGTGTGCACATCCTACAATGGTGGGTGGTCCGGGCCGGCCTCACTGGTAGCAATGTCTGTTTTCTACTGGACTGCATCATCTGCAACCGTGACTCAATCTGAATTGTGAGCCCTGCTGTCTGCAGTGTACATCAAAGGCAGTAGTCTGTACAGTCATAACTCTGCGGTGCTGTGCTTCAGTGTTCACAGGGGGCCTGTGTGGAGGAGGCCGGTGGTCATAGTGGTGGCCTCATGGCAGGGTGAGAGCCGCCGCTCTGGCAGACATGTTGGCCTTCCCAGAAATTAACCACACCCAGAGTTCTGGCCTATTTATTCAGACTCCTACTCTGGAGTGGCATACATTGGACCAGCCCACTCCGCTTCTGGTTACGCGCAAGGGGGGAGACACAGCTACATGACCAAAATCTTTCCCACTGCCAGAGGTAACACGGCTGCGTGCACTGTCCACTAGGGGTGAGCGGAATCAGCAAAATAGCGTTGCGCAAATCTCCGCGAAACGGTAAAAAATCTCCGAGAACACGCGGAAATTCCATGACCTCGTGGAATTGCTTGTTCGCAATGCTATTTTTACTCTTCGCAATCGCTGTTTGCGTGCTGGGGGGAAATATCTCGAGAACAAGCATTTGAGCGCACGTCAAGTCATGTGACTCGAAAACAACACTTTTCATTGGTTAAAAGTAGTTTCTGTTCTAGAATCTTCAAACCCCACCCACTTCCCTCACTATCTGTTTCACTCTCTTGGGAGAAGGAGCCTTTCCAGCTTTACAGAGAAAAACAGGATTATTGACAGAAAATGGCAGAAAGATAGGATTCTTCTTCAGAATCAGATGACCTTGAAAATGAGATTCCACCTGCTTTTTCCAGCACATCAAGAGGAGCACCTAAAGCCTTACCATCCACATCAGCGTTGGATATACGCCTGTTCCTCAGCAAAGTGACCATGAGATGCAATATCTGCAACGAGATCCTCTGCTACGGGGAGCAGAGCCTCAACTTGATTGAAATTAGAATTACGCAGCACCAATGCTCCTAGATTTAGTTTATTCCCGTTGAACAGTTTTTCATTTCCTGTTTCCTGTTCTTGAACAAAAAACACAAAACAATATAAAACTTTTTAAAAAAACAAAAAAAAGTACTTTTCAGAATTAACTTCAGTTTTCCAAAAAGAGCTGTATTTCTTACACACTGTCTCAGTCTTTTTTTTAATGAATGTGTAGTGTATAAATAAATGACTGAAATGACTGAGTGAAGGGGAGGAAGGGACTGAGGGATTAAGTGAGGAAAGGAGAGTATGGTGAGTGAGAAAAGGGGAGTCAAAGAGTGACTGAAAGAAGGGGACTAAGGGTAGGGGAGTGAGTTAAGGGGAGTGAAAAACTAAGGGAAGGCCAGTAAGGAAAAGAGAGTGAGGAAGGCGTAGTGAGAGAAGTGGAGCGATGGCAGAGACAGGGAAAGGGAGTAAGGGACGGAGAGGGGGAAATAGAGTAGGGTAAGGTGAGTGAAGGTAAGACAAGTGGAGTGATGGTGAGAGAAGGGGTATGAGGATGATAAAAGGGAGGTAAGTGAAAGTGAGAAGTGGGAAGTGAGGGAGAGAGAAATTGAGTGAGGGAATGGAGGGACTTAGGAAAACGAAGTCAGGGAAGTGGACTGAGGATTTAAATAAGTGAAGGAGAGTGAGGGAGAGTGAGGGATGAGGGAGAGTGAGGAAAAGAAAGTGGTAAAGACAAGAGGGGTGAGATAGAGACAGGAGGAAGTGTAGTGGGGGAAAAGGAGTGATGGTGAGTAAAGGGCGATGACAGTTAGAGAAAGGGTATTGACTGTATTATGTAATATGCAACAGCACATGTATTTTTTATGATTTCTCTAAAGTTGAACACTATACTCTACATCTTCAATCTACATGTAAACAGTCAAATGTGTATTTTTTTAATTTTTTTTGTGTTTTTTAGACGTGCACGCCCAGGTGCGCGCACCTCGCGATTTGCTTTTTAAAAAAAAAGGTTTTTTTTGCCCTTTGGGACTCTTCTGGGACCCCCTGAGAAGGTCTAGGGGGTCAGGGGTCTCTACCTTGCCTCCTTTTCACGTTTTGAAACTTTTATGAAAATCGGGCAAAACGCCATTTTGAAGCGACGTGCGCGCCCGGGTGCACACACCTCGCGATTTTTTCAAAAACAAAAAAGTTTTTTTTTGCCCGTTGGGGTTCTTCTGAGACCCCCTGAGAAGGTCTAGGGGGTAAGGTGGTCTCTACCTTGCCTCCCTTTCACATTTTGAAACTTTTATGAAAATCGGGCAAAACGCCATTTTGAAGCGACGTGCGCGCCCGGTTGGCGCACCCCGTGCGTGCACGTCAAGTCATGTGACTCAAAAACAACACTTTTCATTGGTTCATAGTAGTTTCTGTCCTAGAATCTTCAAAAACCCCACCCACTTCCCTCACTATCTGTTTTACTCTCGTGGGAGAAGGAGCATTTCCAGCTTTCCTGAGAATTTTCAGAAATGGCAGAAAGACAGGATTCATCTTCTGATTCTGAGGAAGAATATCTGCTACCTCAAAGAAAAGGGAAGGAATCATTCATTTGGAATTTTTTTACTTTACCAGAAGGGCAAAAAAAAGTGAATGCCCCAAAAGTCACATGCACTATATGTGGCACTGTTCTCTCAAGGGGAAACCTTTAAAAAAAAATACTCCTTCTCAATACACACAATGATAAAGCATGTTAGACAAGTGCACCCTGTGCAATTTGCACAGGCATCAACAACAGCCCTGGCCACACAAATGCCACCAGCTGTGGCCAGCACATCATCAGCACGACCACCTGCATCTCCATCCACTGCAGAAATGGACTTAAGACCATTCTTCAGAAAAGTGCACATGAGATGCAACTAGTGCTTTGAAATTATTGTGTATGGGGAGCAGAGCCTCACTCTGATTGAGCGGAGAGTTAATGAACACCAATGCTCCCAGAGAAGATGATTTTTTTTAATTTTTAATTTATTTTGTTCCTGTTGAACAGTTTTGCAGTTGAAGATTCCTGTTCTCGTTTGAAAAAAAAAAAAAACTTTCAAAAAAGCAAAAAAATATATAAAACAACCAAACAAAAAAAGTTATTTTCAGAACTCACTTCTCTAAAAAGAGCTGTATTTCTAACACAATTTGTCATTATTTGTTTGAATGAATGTGCAGTATATAAATGAATGACTGAAATGACTGAGTGTAGGGGAGGAAGGGACTGAGGGAATGAGTGAAGAAAGGAGTGTATGGTGAGTAAGGAAAGGTGAGTCAAAGAGTGACTAAAAGAAAGGGACTAAGGGTAGGGGAGTGAGTTAAGGTGAGTGAAAAAGTAAGGGAAGGGCACTAAGAAAAAGAGAGTAAGGGAGGGGGAGTGAGAGAAGGAGAGCGGAGCGGAGACAGGGAAGGAGTGTAAGGGACGGAGAGAGGGAAATAGAGTAGGGTAAGGGGAGTGAAGGTAAGGGAAGTGGAGTGATGGTGAGGGAAGGGGTATGAGGATGATAAAGGGAAGGTAAGTGAAAGTGAGAAGTGGGGAGTGAGGGAGACAAAAATTGAGTGAGGGAATGGAGGGACTTTGGAAAGCGTAGTGAGGAAGGGGACTGAGGATTTAAATGAGTGAAGGAGAGTGAGGGAGAGTGAGGGAAAGAGAGCAGAAAGGACAACAGGGGTGACATAAAGACAGGAAGAAAGGTAGTAGGGGAAGGGGAGTGATGGTGATTAAAGGGCAGTGATAGTTCCAGAAAGGGTATGAGGGTGAGGGAAGGAGAATGAGGGAGAAAGAGAAGGAGAGCAAGTGAGTGAGAGGGAGTGAGGCGGTTAGACTGAGTGACACAGATGAAGAGAGGGAGAGTTAAATGGAGTGAAGGGGAGTGGGGGACTAAACGAATGGGAGTTAGCAAAAGTGAATGAGGAAAGTGAAGTAAGGGAAGAGAATTGACAGATGGAGTAAGGGAAAGAGAGTAAGGGGGAGTGAGAGAATAGAAGCAGGTGAAAGAGAATAGGAGTGATGCACAGAGATAAGAATATGAAGTAGGAGAAGATGAGTGAGAGTTAGTGAAGGGCAGTGACAGGGAGGGAAAAGTAGCATCTTAAGAGAGAGGAAACAGTAGTGAGTGAGAGAGAAGGATTTATGGAAAGAGAGAGAAAAGAAAAAGGAAGACTGGTGGAGAGAGAGGCAGACAGTAAGAGACACAAACAGAGAGAGAGTGAAGAAGTGTGAAGGAGTAAATCAGTTATACTGACTGAGACAGAGGAAGAGACTTAGAGACGGATGAAGGAAAGGAGAATGAGGGAGAAAATAAAGGAAGGGGAGTGTGGAAAAGGAAGTGAAAGAGTGTTGAGAAGTGGAGTTACTGAAGGTCACTGAGGGATGATGTAATAGAAAGAGAGTAAGGGGGGAGTGAGAACAGATTGAGTGATACAGCAACACAAGGTAGTGATTGAGAAAGATAGGAAAGAGAAGTGAGAGACAGGCAGTAGAAAGAGGGAGTTAGACAAGGTCAGTTATGGTGAAGGAAGAATACCTTTGGAGAGAAAAGGAGTGTAGAGGTGAATGAAGGGCAGTAATGACAACAAGAAAAGGAGAGTAAGATCAGTAAAGGAAGGTTAGTAAGAGAGAGATTAAAGAATGTGAAAGAGAGAAAGAAAAGTAAGAGACTGATGAGAAACTATGTTTTGTTTGTCGAACTTACTTTATAATTAATAATAACTTTATAGTATATTTTATTCAAACAATATACTATCTGTGAAAGAAAAGAAACAATTTAGTTATAATATATATTTCATAATACAAAAGAAAATAGGAGTGAAGGAAACAGAAAGAGAAAGAGAGGAAGGGTGAGGGAGTAAGAAAGAGAGAGAGAGAGTGAGAGAGAAAGAGAGGGAGAGCAAGTGACTTACAAGAAATGAAGTGATTACACTAAGTGAGACAAAGGGAGAGAGGGAGAGAGAAATGAACTAAAAGAAGTGAGAGAGTAAAAGAATAAAAATTAGCAAAAGAGGTTGAGGAAAGGGGAATAAGGGAAGGGGATTGACAGATGAAATGAGTGAAAGAAAATGAGAGAAAGCTAGGAAATGGAAGCAGGAGAAAGGGAATGACAGTGATGCACAGAGAGGAAAACATGAAATGGGCCAACACAACTCAGAGTGAAGAGCAGTGACAGTGAGAGAAGGGATATAAGCGTAAGGGGAGGTCAGAGATTGAAAAAGAAACATTTTAAGAGAAACGAAAAATAAGTTATTGAAAGACAAGTATTTATGTACAGAGACAAAAGAAAAGGAAAAAAATGAAGAGAGAGAGAGAAAGTGAAAGAGACAAACAGAAGGAGACTGAGGGAGTGTGAAAGAATAAAACAGTTATAGTGACTAAGACAGAGGAAGAGATTTAGACATGGATGGAGGACAGGGGAGTGAAGGAGGGAATAAAGGAAGGGGAGTGAGCAAAAAGGAGTGGAGGAGTGTAAGAAGTAGAGTGAGTGAAGGTCAGTGACAGATGATGTATTTGAACGAGAGTAAGGGGGGAGTGAGAACAGATTGAGCGATATACTAACACAAGGTAGTGATTGAGGAATATAGGAAACAGAAGTGAGAGACAGACAGTGGAAAGAGAGAGTTAGAAAAGGTCAGTTATGGTGAGAGAAGAGTACTTTTGGTGAGAAAAGGAGTAAAGAGGTGAAAGAAGGGCACTAATCACAATGAGAAAAGGTGAGTAACATGAGTAAAGGAAGGTTAGTAAGATAGAGATTAAAGAATGGGAAAGACACAAAGAAAAGCAAGTGAGTGATGACAAAGTATTTTTTGTTTGTCATACTTACCTTAAAAATAATGACAATTTTATAGTATATATTTTTTTAAATTATACTATCAGTGGAAGAAAAGAAAAAATGTAGTTATAATATATATTTCATAATAGAAAGAAGTAGAAGTCAAAGAAACAGAAACAGAAAGTGAGGAAGTGTGAGGGAGAGAGAAAGAGAGAGAGAGAAAGTGAGAGAGAAAGAGAGGGAGAGCAAGTGACTTACAGTAAATGAAGTGATTATACTGAGTGAGACAAAGGGAGAGAGAGAGAGAAATGAAGTGAAAGAAGTGAGAGACTAAAGGAAAGGAAGTTAGCAAAAGTAAATGAGGAAAGAGGAGTAAGGGAAAGGGACTGACAGATGAAGTGAGGGAAAGAGAGTGAAAGAAGTGCAGAGAGTGAAAGAGAGTGAGGGATGATGAGTAACGGGAGAGTGAGAAGAGACTGATCAATACAGCAAGACAAGGGTAGTGATGGAGGAAGATAGGAAAGAGAAGTGAGGGACAGAGAGGGGAAAGAGGGAGTTGGATAAGGTACTGCTGGGTGAAGGAAGAGTACTGAAGGTGAGAGAAGGAATGTAAACGTGAATATAGAGGAGTAAAGAGAATGATGGAAGAGGACTAAAATAAACAAAAGGAAGGTGAGTAAGAGAGAGAGAGAAGAAAGGAAATAAGAGAAAAAGAAATAATTGAGTGATGAAAAGAATTTGTTTGCCATACTTACCTTTTAAATAATGACAAATTATATAGTATCTGTGGAAGACAAGAACAAATGGAGTTATAATATATATTTCACAATACAACAGAAAATAGGAGTGAAGGAAACAGAAAGTGAAAGAAAGTAAGGGTGAGGGAGAGAGAGAGAGGGAGAGAGTGACAGAGAAAGAGAGGGAGAACAAGTGACTGACAGGAAATGAATAGGTTAGACCAAGTGAGACAAAGGGAGTGAGGGAGAGAGAAAGGGAGTGAAAGGAGTGAGACACTAAAGGAATTAGAGTTAAGAAAAATAGATTGAGGAAACGGAAATAAGAGAAGTGGATTGACGAATGGAGTGAGCAAAAGAGATTGAGGGGGAGTGAGGGAATGGGAGCAGGACAAAAGGAATTAGAGTGATGCAGAGAGAGGAGAACATGAAGTGGTGGAAAATAACTAAGATTGAATGAAGCACAGTGTCAGTGAGGGAAGGATATAAGGGTGAGATAAGAGATACAATAGAAAAAAAAATTCAGAGAAAGTAAAAAGAAGTAAGTGATAGAGTCGCATTTATGGTGAGACAGAAAGAGGGAGACAGTAAAAAAGACAAACAAATGGAGATTGAGGGACTGTGAGGGACTAAGTCAGTTATAGTGACTTAGACAGAGGAATAGACTTAGAAACGGATGGAGGAAAGGGAAATGAGGGAGGAAAAAAAGGAGAAAGGGAATTAGCAAAAGGGAGTGAGGAAGTGAAAGGAGTGGAAGAAGTGAAGGTGACTGAGGGATAATGTGAAGGAAAGAGAGTAAGAGGGCAATACAGCAAGACAAGGGTAGTGATAGAGGAAGATAGAAAAGAGAAGTGAGGGACACACAGAGGAAAGAGGGAATAAGGAGAATGAGAGAGGAGGAGTACGTTGAGGAATGGTAAAGGAGTAAAAGACAGAGTGAAAAAAGAAAGATAGAAAGAGAAGTAAGGGTGTGTTTTTTCTTTGTCGTACTTACCTTATAAATATAATATCTGTGAAAGACAAGAAAGAATAAGGTTATAATCTATATTTCATAGTACAAAATAATTTCTACAATATGTTATATATTTTATTTTGCTCTTCTCAGAATATATTGAATTTCACAAAAAACAGTGAGTCCAATACTACTCATCATATGACAGCGGGCAAACAAAATACACAATCAAAAAGATTGTGTTTAAAAAACCCATACAACATTTCAATAAATAATCTAAACATTTGAAAAAAACATATCTTAAATGTTTTCTTTCAATCAATAATTTATTTCATAAGTACCCAATATCAACAACAACATTATTACTTTTTATTTATACTCTCTAAATAAAGTTATGTACAAACATATGTGTTTAAACCTTTTCGTCCCCTTCCTCAGCTTATGTCTTAGCGATTGACTCCGCCAAGTAGGCTGCTTGCTATCTTAGCGCCAAGAAACCGTACAGGTGTATGTTGCGCTCTACAAATACTTTAAACTTAAACTTAAACTTAAACTTGGAACCTAATGATGTCAGGTCACCTAGGGTAGCCTGGCCTAGGGTAAGACATTATCCATAGAGGCACATGTGCAAAGGTTGCAAACCACCCAGCAGTAATCCAACGCAATATCACTCAAAAATGACGCTACACCAATGTTTGGAAAAATACGAGCTTGTTTATAAAAATATTCTTTGCTCTCTTGTCTTTACAAATTACAGTTCAATACATTTCAACACACTTAACCTTAGTACTTTATCACATTTAGCAAGTACCCCCTTTCTTTGTCTTTCAATTGGTAAAGTGCAACAATTCAGCTTCTCAAGGTTTTCTTCACTCCCCTCACAGGAATTATTCTCTTGCCACAAGTTTAGTTTATAATACCATAAGTTTCAATTGCGATACCGTGGAGGGCACAACTAACTCTCAAGAGACTTAGGGCTGGCAATCTCCTAGCTGGACCCACCAGGCGTTAATCCCTTACTTGGTTTACGAGGAAAGAAGGTCACACCCAACTAAGCCTGGTATAGAACACGTGAGCACAACCAGAATTACCACCCCAAGCCCCTCCTTTACATTAGCGTGAGCTTTCACCCTCGACCAGAATCACTCGATCCTGTTGAATTCCCGCAGGACTCTTCACCGTTACTCCCAGGACGTGTGGGGGGTCACTGGAGATACTGTAGCTCAATATGGTACCACTCCTTAATACTGAAGGTTTTATGATCTTATACTGAACCCAGAGAGAGTGTTGTCTCTTTTTCAAGTTGGGTACTGTTCTGCTTTCACGTTCAGTGAAGTCTGCCTCTCCGGACTAGTTCCCCGCCTTCCCCACCTTCCCGGCTTACTTCAGCTCAGTCAGAAGTCGGAGTCAGACGCCTCCCCGACCTTCCGGTTGGAAAGCCACCTGGCCGGCAGTTCTCGCGGAGAATCCCCACTCTTCCCACGTTACCTGGGGAAGCAGGCGTTCCGCTGGCTCGCTTGGCCGCCCCTGGCGCTTCTTCAACAATGGGGCGAGGTACCGTTACCTCACGGTGCACTCAGGTGTCAGCGAACCTCCGCACGACCCTCGGCGGCTCCCTCAGCGGCTCCTCCCACAGGGGGTCCGCCTTCCGCTGAGCTTCGATACTGTGCCACGCCTCCGGCCGTCCTCTTCCGGGGTATTCTCCACCTCCCAGCCGGCAGCTGATCTTCCGGTGACAGAACTTCCTCAGCGCTGCAACCCTCTTCACGCGTCACAGCAGCCTTCCTGAATGGCGCTCCTAATCGCGGAATTGGCAGCTACGGAGTAAGCTCTCTCCCACCTTGCCAACAGTCAGGGTTAGTGCCACGCTGCTGCGAGGGGGTGGGGGTCCAATTCGGCACCCAGTCGGACAGTTCTTCTCCACGAGCAGGGGGAGCTGTTTTCTCACAAAGGCGGTGTCACGCCAGAGACCAATTCAGCATCCCTTTTTCCCTCTGTGTTGAGGACTTAAAGCAATCAGGGTTCAGTCCTTGGGTCAAGTGCTTCCTCTTTCAGGGACAGGGCTGGGTAGGCAAGCAAGAGGGCCCGTCAGTCTGCAGGGGAAAGCTGCCCTTTTGACCAGTCTCTCCCTACTCCAGTGCGCGCTCCTTCTCACTAGTCACCTTACTCCTGTCCAGGCTCACTGCAAGACAAAATGGCTGACCAGCATTCCGCCTTATATAGGCTGTCCCTCAGAGGTCCAGAAGGGACCAGAAGGTTTTGGAATGCCCTACTCTTTCCTATGGGACTGGTTCCAGGTATGTCAGTTATGGCAGTTGGTAGCCACCATTTTGTGACTCCAAGGGAATTCCTATCAGGAAAGGCCTCTGAACTGAGGTGAATGATTATGAGGGTAAAAGAGCACCTATCCCCCCAGGCCAACACCATAAAAATCTAGTGGACACAAAAATAAATAAAGGCATGAGGGGCAGAAAGGGGACAAAATAAATAATAAATTGGAGGGACTACACAAAAGGTCAGACAGGTCTAACACGCGTCCCCCCAGCAGAAAGTGGGGAGAGCTACATAACCCCTTGGGAATCCTCATCACTAAGGCGGAAATACCTAGAGAGACCGTCTGCATTGGCGTGGTCCACTCCAGGCCGATGTTCCACCCGGAAGTCCATTCCCTGTAGGGAGATAGACCACCTCAACAGCTTGGGATTCTCCCCCTTCATCTGCATTAGCCAACGAAGGGGTCGGTGGTCAGTCTGAACCAGGAAATGCGAGCCAAACAGGTATGGCCGCAACTTCTTCAGAGCCCACACCACCGCAAAAGCTTCCCTCTCAATTGCACTCCACTTCTGTTCCCAGGGAAGCAGTCTCCTAGATAGGAAGACTACAGGCTGATCCAGGCCCTCTTCATTCAGTTGCAATAACACTGCCCCAATGCCATGTTCTGATGCATCTGTCTGGACAATGAACTCCTTGGAGAAGTCTGGGGCCCTCAGGACCGGTGCTGCACACATTGCCTGCTTCAGTTTCTCAAAAGCTTGCTGACAAGCGTTCGTCCAAACTACCCGTCGAGGTTGTTTCTTTGAGGTGAGCTCTGTGAGGGGCGCTACAATAGTGCCATACCACTTCACAAAGCGACGGTAGTAGCCTGTGAGGCCCAGGAAAGCTCGGACCTCAGTCTGTGTCTTGGGGGGTTCCCAGGCCATGATTGCCTCAATCTTTGCCTGCAGGGGCTGCACTGTCCCCCTACCCACCAAGTGTCCAAGGTACACAACCGCCCCCTGCCCAATCTGGCACTTGCTGGCTTTGATTGTCAATCCAGCTTGTTTCAGGGCCTGGAGAACTGCTTGCAAATGTTGCAAATGGTCATCCCAACTGCTACTGAAGACAGCAATGTCATCCAGGTAAGCAGCGGAGAAACTCTCCATTCCAGAGAGGACCTGATTCACCAGCCGCTGAAATGTGGCAGGGGCATTTTTGAGCCCAAAGGGCATCACGCAAAATTGGAAGTGTCCCTCAGGCGTGGAGAAGGCTGACCTTTCCTTCGCTCCATCTGTCAAGGAGATCTGCCAGTACCCTGAAGTGAGGTCAAAGGTACTTAGGTATTGGGCAGCTCCTAGCCGGTCAATTAATTCATCCGCCCTAGGGATCGGATGAGCATCAGTCTTTGTAACTGAGTTCAGTCCCCGGTAATCCACACAGAACCTCAGTTCTGGTGTGGTGCCCGGTGGAGCGGCTTTTGGCACTAGCACCACCGGACTGGACCAAGGGCTGTTGGAAGGTTCTATAACTCCTAGCTCTAGCATCTTGGCAACCTCTCCATGGATGCTAGCCTTCACCTTGTCGGACAGCCGGTAGGTCTTCGACTTCACTGGTGGGCTGTCCCCTGTGTCCACATCATGGGTACACAGGTGAGTCCTTCCCGGGACAAGGGAGAACAACGTAGAGTTCTGCTCCAGTACCTGGCGGCAGTCCTCCCGCTGTTCAGGAGTTAGAGTGGGAGAGAGATTCACTCCCTCCACTGACCCATCCTTTTCCTGGGACGAGAACAAGTCCGGGAGAGGTTCGCTTTCCGCTTCCTCTCCCCCATCAGTCACCATCATTAAGATGACCTCGGGTCTCTCATGGTGGGGTTTGAGTCGGTTGGCATGCAGCACCCGTAGGGGCTGTCGAGGGGTCTTAAGGTCCACCAGGTATGTGGCCTTACCCTTCTTTTCCAACACTTCAAATGGGCCTGTCCAGCGATCCTGGAGGGCACTAAGCTCTCCAGGCTCCATCACCCACACCTTCTGGCCAGGCTCCAATTCCACCTGGTGAGCATTGTGGTCGTACCACTCTTTCATGACCGCCTGGCTGGCCTCCAAGTTGTCAGAAGCTTGCTTCCACAACTTCGCCATTTGGCTCCTGAAGGCCAGCATGTAGCTCACCACATCCTGGGGGGGTTTCCTGGGAGACTTTTCCCAACCATCCTTCACCAGGCTGAGAGGACCGCGTACAGGGTGCCCATACAGAAGTTCAAAGGGGCTGAAGCCCACTCCCTTCTGTGGCACTTCCCTGTAGGAGAATAGCAAACAGGGTAGGAGGACGTCCCATTTCCTCCGCAGGCTTTCAGGCAGACTTCTGATCATGCCCTTCAAGGTTTTGTTGAACCTCTCAACCAGTCCATTCGACTGGGGGTGATAAGGAGTGGTGAACCGGTAAGTCACTCCACACTCCTTCCACATTGCCCGCATGTAAGCTGACATAAAGTTGGTCCCCCTGTCAGACACAACTTCTTTGGGGAATCCCACTCGGGTAAAGATCCCCATTAGGGCCCTAGCCACCACAGGTGCAGTGACTGTCCTCAGAGGAATTGCCTCTGGGTACCGTGTGGCATGATCCACCAGAACCAGGATGAACCTGTGACCTGCTGTTGTTGGTGGATCTAAAGGCCCTACAATGTCGATGCCCACCCTTTCAAAGGGGGTGCTAACGACTGGAAGTGGTTCCAGGGGAGCCTTCAGCTTCACCCCTGTTTTCCTACTGGCCTGGCAGGATACACATGTCCGACAGTAAGTGTTGGACGCCACTTTCATCTGAGGCCAGTAAAAGTGGAGCACAAGCCGAGCAAAGGTCTTGTCCTGACCTAAGTGTCCTGCCAAGGGTATAGCATGAGCCAATTCCAGCAGAAAGGCTCGGTATTGTTGCGGGACTACCAAGGCCCTTGATGAACCAGGTAAGGGTACCTTGGGTTCACTGTAGAGGAGTCCATCCTCCCAGTAAATGTGGTAGTGTCCCGTAACATCACCTGCTGCCTGGGCTTCAGCCTGTCGCCTCAGTCCCTCAAGGGTAGGGCACTCCCTTTGCCCCTTACAGAATTCCTCTCTGGTAGGCCCTCCCTCCACATGCCACTCAGCAGGGATGGGTAGGTCCTCCAGCGAGACTACTTCCCCCTCCACGGACTCCTGGTCCACCACCGCAGGTGGCCGATCTGTCACATGGGGTGTGGAAGCCGAAGCAGGCTCTTCCTGTCTTCGGGTCTGTCCCTTTTTGGCAGCGGGTTGGGCCATTGTTCCAGGCTCCAACCCAGGCGAACTCCCTCTCCGGGTAGTCGCAGACCTTGTGCTCACACAGGCCCAGTCAGGTGTACCCAGCATCACAGAATGCGTCCGGTATTCCACCTCTCTCCAAGCGTTGTGCTCCATATCATTCCCCAGCAGACAATCAACTGGCATGGCAGGGCTTACGGCAACTCGAAGTGAACCTGCAACCCCTTCCCACTCAAAGGGAACCTCAGCCACGGGATAGTGGCCCATTCTGCCGTCAGCCATCGCGGCGGGGTGGAGTACATTGGGAACCACCTGCTCTGGAGACACCAGTTGACTTCTCACCATAGTCATACTGGCTCCTGTATCTCTCAGAGCCTCCCCTCTCTGGCCATTGATGGTGATCCATTGCCCATACTTAACAGTATTTGGGGGCACCTGGATCTTAGGAACCATCTCCCGTTCTCCCAGGGACACTAAGGTGACACCCGCCCACTCACCCCCCTTATCTAAGGGCAACTCCCTCCCGAGCGCTACACTAGCTACTCCCGGTGGTTTTCCTCCGGTGGGAGGGGGTGGTCTTTTTGGTCATCTGACATCTCCCTTATAATGTCCGACACCACCACATTCGAAGCAGTGGAGAACCCTTGGCTGCTGGCTTTGGCCAGGATTAGGGTTCCGGGGCGGGTTTGCCTTAGGGGTGAAACCTGTTCCCTTTCCCTGGAAATTGTTTTGGGGACCTTTAGAGAACTCCCGTTTTTTATCTCCCCCCTCCTTCTTCTGAGGGGCGCCCTGCCCGGCCTTTTGGGAATCCCCTCCAGTCCCCTTTGAGGACACCCGGGTACTTGCCCAGATGTCCGCCTCCTCTGCAAGCTTCCGGGGATTGGTCAGCTTGCTGTCCACCAGGTGTTGGCGCAGCTCGGGAAAGCATTTCTCGAGGAGGTGCTCTTTCAAAAATAGATCATACAAGCCCTCATAATCCCTCACCTCACTGCCCTTTACCCAGCCCTCCAATGCCTTTCTTGCATAATCAAGGAAGTCCACCCAGTTCTGGGTGCTTAACTTGTGGCTCCCCCTGAACTTCTGGCGATACCTTTCCGGGGTAAGCCCAAACTTCCTGACCAATGCTAGCTTCATGGTGGGGTAGTTGGTCTGCTCCTCTGATTCCAAGGCCAGCAAGGTGTCCCGACCAGTAGGAGGCATGTACTTATACAACCCACCCCCCAGTGCTTCTCCTGGATCCCATGGGCTCTTAAGGAGACCTCATAGGCTGCCAGCCACTTGGCTATGTCATCCCCCTGACTATAGCTGGCAATTATATCCTTAGGCAGGTAGGGTCTGGACTCCCTGGTTGGTTCTCTGGTTTCGCTGCCACCATTTGGAGTTGGAAAGGGTCCCCGTTGCAGGGCCTGGAGTTCTAACTCTTTTAGTTTGAATTCATGAGCCATTCTCCGCTCTTCCTTCTCCTGTTCTAACCTCCTCCCCTCCCTCTTTTCTTCCTCTTCCAACTCCATTTTTGCTATTTCACACCTTAACAGTCTATCCTCTCTCCTGTCAGCTAACTCGGTTTCTGACAACCCTCTCGATGACACACTGCTGCCCTCCCGTGAGGTTGCCTTGGGGCTGATTGACAACTCACCCACCCCCGGGGAACATTCCGCAGTCCTATCAATGACAGTACCTCCTCTTCCACCGTTCCCTCCTCATTGCGCGCTTCCACCCAAGCCCTCAAACTGGTCTGGAGTTCCCCCTTCTTGGCACCACGCTTAAAGAACACTCCCGATTGTTGACAGAAATCTTTTAGCTGGGCCAATGAATAAGTGTCCAGTTTTTCCAGTGCAAATTCCATTTTGCAAAAGGGCAACACAAGGTTAAGCACACAAAAAGAATAGAGTGGCAAGGGCAACCTGAAGCTACCTCCACCCCACCACCAGGAACAAATTTGGAAAAACAAAAGTAAAAATTAGGAGGGCCGCTAGGAGAAAACTCCAGGTGTAGGCTAGTGGATTACACTAAATTACTACAGAGTAGTTGCAACCACAGTCAAGATCCCACCGCTAGACACCAACTTGTTGGAACCTAATGATGTCAGGGCACCTAGGGTAGCCTGGCCTAGGATAAGACATTATCCATAGAGGCACATGTGCAAAGGTTGCAAACCACCCAGCAGTAATCCAACGCAATATCACTCAAAAATGACGCTACACCAATGTTTGGAAAAATACGAGCTTGTTTATAAAAATATTCTTTGCTCTCTTGTCTTTACAAATTACAGTTCAATACATTTCAACACACTTAACCTTAGTACTTTATCACATTTAGCAAGTACCCCCTTTCTTTGTCTTTCAATTGGTAAAGTGCAACAATTCAGCTTCTCAAGGTTTTCTTCACTCCCCTCACAGGAATTATTCTCTTGCCACAAGTTTAGTTTATAATACCATAAGTTTCAATTGCGATACCGTGGAGGGCACAACTAACTCTCAAGAGACTTAGGGCTGGCAATCTCCTAGCTGGACCCACCAGGTGTTAATCCCTTACTTGGTTTACGAGGAAAGAAGGTCACACCCAACTAAGCCTGGTATAGAACACGTGAGCACAACCAGAATTACCACCCCAAGCCCCTCCTTTACATTAGCGTGAGCTTTCACCCTCGACCAGAATCACTCGATCCTGTTGAATTCCCGCAGGACTCTTCACCGTTACTCCCAGGACGTGTGGGGGGTCACTGGAGATACTGTAGCTCAATATGGTACCACTCCTTAATACTGAAGGTTTTATGATCTTATACTGAACCCAGAGAGAGTGTTGTCTCTTTTTCAAGTTGGGTACTGTTCTGCTTTCACGTTCAGTGAAGTCTGCCTCTCCGGACTAGTTCCCCGCCTTCTCCACCTTCCCGGCTTACTTCAGCTCAGTCAGAAGTCGGAGTCAGACGCCTCCCCGACCTTCCGGTTGGAAAGCCACCTGGCCGGCAGTTCTCGCGGAGAATCCCCACTCTTCCCACGCTACCTGGGGAAGCAGGCGTTCCGCTGGCTTGCTTGGCCGCCCCTGGCGCTTCTTCAACAATGGGGCGAGGTACCGTTATCTCACGGTGCACTCCGGTGTCAGCGAACCTCCGCACGACCCTCGGCGGCTCCCTCAGCGGCTCCTCCCACAGGGGGTCCGCCTTCCGCCGAGCTTCGATACTGTGCCCCGCCTCCGGCCGTCCTCTTCCGGGGTATTCTCCACCTCCCAGCCGGCAGCTGATCTTCCGGTGACAGAACTTCCTCAGCGCTGCAACCCTCTTCACGCGTCACAGCAGCCTTCCTGAATGGCGCTCCTAATCGCGGAATTGGCAGCTACAGAGTAAGCTCTCTCCCACCTTGCCAACAGTCAGGGTTAGTGCCACGCTGCTGCGAGGGGGTGGGGGTCCAATTCGGCACCCAGTCGGAGAGTTCTTCTCCACGAGCAGGGGGGAGCTGTTTTCTCACGAAGGCGGTGTCACGCCAGAGCCAAATTCAGCTTCCCTTTTTCCCTCTGTGTTGAGGACTTAAAGCAATCAGGGTTCAGTCCTTGGGTCAAGCGCTTCCTCTTTCAGGGACAGGGCTGGGTAGGCAAGCAAGAGGGCCCGTCAGTCTGCAGGGGAAAGCTGCCCTTTTGACCAGTCTCTCCCTACTCCAGTGCGCGCTCCTTCTCACTAGTCACCTTACTCCTGTCCAGGCTCACTGCAAGACAAAATGGCTGACCAGCATTCCGCCTTATATAGGCTGTCCCTCAGAGGTCCAGAAGGGACCAGAAGGTTCTGGAATGCCCTACTCTTTCCTATGGGACTTGGTCCAGGTATGTCAGTTATGACAGTTGGTAGCCACCATTTTGTGACTCCAAGGGAATTCCTATCAGGAAAGGCCTCTGAACTGAGGTGAATGATTATGAGGGTAAAAGAGCACCTATCCCCCCAGGCCAACACCATAAAAATCTAGTGGACACAAAAATAAATAAAGGCATGAGGGGCAGAAAGGGGACAAAATAAATAATAAATTGGAGGGACTACACAAAAGGTCAGACAGGTCTAACAATATGCTAACAACATTTACCCGAGATAGTCACTTTTTCTTTCAAATACCTTTCCACATGGCCAAATAGTATGAGTGACATCCTTAGTTTGGAAGTTACTAAATAGAGTCCATTTCCCAACCTTCGAAATCAAAAGCACCAACATCTCCTGTACTATCCAACAATGGTTAACAACATTTACCTGCGATTGTCATTTTTTGTTTCAAATACCTTTCCTCATGGCCAAATAGTATGTTTGAAATCCTTAGTTTGGAAGATACTTATTAGTACTCTTATCCATCCATTTCCCAACTATCTGAATAAAAAGCACCAGCATCTTTTGTACCATCCAACAATGGTTATCCCTGTTTTTCTTTTCAACTTGATCATCCTTACTCACAAAGTTATTCTCAACAGCAGATTAACCTTTCTTAACAGGACTAAACTGCCTACATCAATTATTTCCTCTAAAATTTGGTTTTTAAAAAGACTAGGTAAGAATTTGGTAAGTCAAAAGGTAAACTTTGTTTAAAAGTCAATTGAGTATCATTACATTGTGTCCAGCCTTTTGGAGATTTTAAATAAGCTATGTGATATGTGCTGATATTGTAGAAGGACCATCATGGAAAATAATAGCTACAGTTACAAAAGTTCTTCCTGAAATTGATAGTTGAGAAGCCACAACATTTTTAATAAAAGTTGTCAATTTTGTTCCATCAGGTCTACATCATTGGAGAATTAAAATTACATACTGTCCATATCTTCGCATAAATAATGTTGATAACATTTGTGAGTTACATTGGGTACAGACCATGTTTTGATTTGCTTCTCTAACTAGATTATTAACAGACACTGATTTGCAGTCTAGTAACGTTAAATATATAAATCTTTCAGTGTCTATTTCTGTACTGCTTGAAAATGGACAATTGTCACAGTCATTTTGCCATTTATTTTCAATGTCTACACCTTCATCTTGCAATATAACAAGTATATACATTAAAAATTCCTGACAATCTTGCTGAATATTCTGTGAAAATTGATTTACACCAGAACATATGTCTAAAACATTTCGAATATCAGAGACACTTTCTATTTTACTTTTATCACTGCTACATTTCTCAAACACAGAATTCAACAAACTACAAAATCTTTGGTCCGATTTTCAACAATCTGTCCTTGTAAACTTTCAAGAAAAAAACAACATTAACCACTACATTAGCATAGCAGTTGACACCAGAACTGTTTTCAAACTGAAATCCAACAACCTCTTCAATAGTATCATTTTTCTTTTTGCTTACTATCACTGGTTCATCTAGTTTTTTTCTTTTCTCCACAACCTCACTACATATTTTCTCATATCTTCTTTTTCGACGTACCACAGGCTTTTCAAATAAAGGATATTGAGGTTAATTTGGAACATATTCTCTTCCTAACCGATTATACTCTTTCACACAAGTATAAGATAAAGTTCTGACTCGAGATAAAGCAACATATGCCATACCCTCTTTGTACACAGTGCTTCCAATATTCACCAAAGCACTATCTACACTCAAACCTTGCGATTTATGAATAGTCACCGCATATGCCAAACAAACAGGAAACTGTTTTAGGCGGACATATAAATCTTTTACTAGCAAAAATCGAGTTGAACAACGACTCAATTGTTCTACTTCTTCAATATCATCAAATTTGATTTTCAAAAATTCAATGTCATCTCTATTTGGGTAATTCACAAAACCAACAACATGTCTCATTGCTCCATTTACTAAACCTCTTTCCACATGTAAATTACGTCGTAAAATTATCCGACAATTTGAACATACATATAGATTCTTTTCTAAACCAGCTGTTTTAGATATTGATTTGTCTAAAGAATCCAATTTTGACTTTAACTTTTCTGACAAAATAATAGTAGCTTCTTCATGCTCTATTCTATCAATAGCTTCCAATTTTATAATTTCTTCATCTTCTAACTTCAACATTTTTTCATTGAAGATTGCGCATTCTTGCAGAGTTGCCATTAAGCATATCACTGATATATTTTCAGCAATTGTTCTATATATATTCTCTGCACCAACATTTTCCTTTGGAAACAAATTTGAGAGTAATCGTGCCTGTAAATCTTCTTTGCCAGGTTAACTCACTTTTCCAATTCTTATATCTTCAAGAATACTTTTATAATCAGCATCCTTTGCATGTCGCATATTTTGAGTTAGTTCTGTACATTTGAAATATAACCATGTATTAACATTTCCAATGCTTCCCAGGCACTTTCTGGTATCTTTATGTGTAACGGTTTTAAACACTGGTTGTCCTTTCACAGGAGTTAGCTGTAGTAGATCTCAGAAACGATGATATGTTTGCCTCCAAATAACACATCATACTCTGTTTTAAGAATTTTTTGCATTCTTAAATGCACAAAGGCAAGCATTACATTTGATACCATGCTTACCCCATCAATAATGAGAAGTTTCATTTTTTTCAGGACTCTGGAAACTTCACAACAAACTTCTCCAGATAGCTTGTGGTATTCTAGTTTATATGTGTGCTCTACTGGTAGCATCAATAAACGATGTAAAGTAATCCCTTTAATGTTGTGTGCTGCCAACCCAGTTGGAGCAGTAACAACACAAGAGAGTGACAATTCAGTTCTTTTCTGTAGATAAGTTGTAATTGCTTTAATTAAAAAACTTTTTCCAGTTCCTGCTTCTCCACTCACGTACAGTCGGTCAGGTTTAAATGACGTACATGAGCACTCTTTTTTCTCATGACATAAACTACGCTCAATCTGCTCTGTCACTTCATCATATGTTTGTTTTTGCTCAACATTTAGTTGTTTTTCCAATTCTTCTAAGTTTATTACATCCTCCTGAGCTTGTTCCATTGCTCTTTCCACCTCATCCATGGCAGTGGCTGCTTCATTATGGATAATTGGCCCTCCTAGTGGATCCTGACTCAACGAAGCAGAACTTTGACTGTCTTGAGAACTGTCTCTAGCAATCTCTGCTGCAATTATAGCTTCTTGCTGTATTTCCTCGTTCAACATTCGGAGATAATTAGTAAAAACAGGACATTCTATAGTATTTTTGATTGCGTTGAATAAATCTTCATAACTGAGAAAATCTCCAAGTAGTCCTCTTCTTTACGCCATGGCTTAAAGAGTTGCAAAAGAGCTAAATAGTGACATTCCCTTTTGTCCGGAGTTTCGCAACTCAGTTTTCGATGATTAATCAAATGTCCTTTTCTTTGTTTCACCAGACATCCTTCAGATCCAATCACAGCATATACTCCTTTATTGATATCTTCTGTAACGTTCTTCTTAAAAGTATAGCTTTGCAGTACTTCATAGAGACAAACATTCTCAAGATGATTACTTCTATTTGGATAGTATGTATCCAACATATTTGTCTTCAAAATATCTGTACTGTTTGGTTCTCTCTCTGCTAAATACTCAATTTCTTGTACAGATTTCAAAACTCGGTTTCGTGTTCTTGCAAGACCTAAACTCACCCAAATGATTGTTCTAGATTTGGCATATAGACTTGCAGATGATAAGCGATCTGAACATTCATATGCTCCAATTTCACGATGAGACAACATCTTCAAACTGTAGCTGTACAATTTCTTGCTTAGGCTCTTTTCATGAGAAATTTCTTCCCACATTTCCTTTAGTTCTGTCTTTTCAGATTTTGTAATGTAAGAAGTTATATATCGAGCCACAGCAATGGAGTTGTCTGCAACATATTGAATATCCATGTTTGCATTCCACATGGACAAAATGACTGGGTTATAGTAATTTATATACTCTGACTCTTCATTTCTACTGAAGTTATAGGTATTTTTTGGTGATTTTCGTGTCACAGTATGTTACAAAGATGACATAAAATTGTTCACTCTTCCTTTTGATGTTACTGGTCGTGGAAATCCAAAACGACATTTTGTGTAGAATTTGTCCTTTGATTTGTACTTTCGATGACAGTAATTTCCACAACGATGGGTTTGAAACCGCAAGACTTGATGTTTTAAACATGTAGAATACTGTTCAATAAAATTCATCACTGTCTCATCCGAATCAGTTCCAAATTTGGGAGCATCTTTGATCCATAGCAGCATATGTATGTGAGGAGCACCTCTTGCTTGATACTCCTTTCTCCAAAAGAAATCTAGAACCTGTCCAAGAGGAAGATTTTTTTTGTTTGTGATAAAAGACATCATAGCTTCAAATCTATGATTGAAATACCTGCATACATTAACTGGATCCAAAGAGCACAGTTCTCCAGGTGTCTTGTGAATTATATATTTTCTATGTTTGCATTTGCCTCTTGAAGAAATTGAAGTAAGTCTTCCCAAGCATACTCTGCACAGCTTAGAGTAAGGAACCATGTAGGAGTTCCTAAGTTTCTTACATTTCAATTCCCCATGACGACGGTACCAATACTCGTTAGTGCCACGCTGACATGCCATGAGATTAATTAGCTGAGTTTCCAAAACAGTGTCTTTCTCTTGAACTTTATTCATAAACAGCCTGATTCAGGTACATGCCGTTTTGCGTGTCCCTAATAGCGAATCATAGCGATTCGCTATTGAGGACACGCAAAACGGCATTCATGTAGGAATTGCTAATAAAATAGCGATTCCTACATGTTCTTTATTTGCGAGTAGCAATTTGCTACTCGCAAATACTCCCCATTCATTCCTATGGGCCAAGAGGCCCATAGGAATGAATGGGGATTTGCGAGTAGCAATTTGCTACTCGCAACTAAGATAGCGATTTTAAGGGTGCCAGGGGTGTCCAAAGGACGCCCTGTAGCACCCCTAAAATGCACTTTTGGACAGGTGTTGCGCACACACATGTCCAAAGGACATGTGTGTGTGCTACATGCAACTTTGAAAAATGCTTTTAAAAGCATTTTTCTGAGTTTTTGCTATTTACCGACAGGTCTGACCTGTCGGTAAATAGCGGCCCCAAAAGTTCAAAATCGCTATTTCTTGATGTTTCATGAATAGCATTTGAGGAATCTCTATTAGAGATTCCTTAAATGCTATTCCTCGCATATTTGCGACTTCTTAAATAGCGATTTTTGCATTTGGTATCATGAATACCAAATGCAAAAATCGCACTCGCAAAGGGCCAGATTCTCAGAATCTGGCCCTTTGCGAGTGCAATTTACCTACATGAATCAGGCTGAAAGTCCCTTGCCGAAACATTCTGCAGATGTACTCCACTTTTTAGTATGTGGTTCACTGTGTAAGAAAGTCCAGACAAATCACTCTCAAACAGAAGATGAAACAAATATGGAATACATTGTCGAAATCTTGGATCTTCTGCATACAATCTTGATGTCCGGTATTCAGATGCTGGTATCTGCACAGGTCGGTCATCATATCGTCCACCTCGACCTGTTGGAAATAACTGAGGAAAACAACGAGCTTCCAGGCTTTCTTCCCATACACTAAAAGGACTTCCTTTTGCTTCTTTCATTTGGAATAACTCAATAGCATTCCCCATTACTTCTTTTGAATGCAGTGGATGACCACTGTAATGTTCAGAAATTTGTTCACTTCTGGACACATCCACTTTTTCAATTTGTCCAGCTGACAAATCACTGTCTTCTTCTATAGTTGTTTCCTCTTCTACTGCATATACAATTGTGTAGTATTCATTGTTTTTACCAAATACAACGTTGCCTTTTTGACTTTCCTAACATTCACTAATTCTTGCCAGATTTTCTTACTCTTAGAAGGTACACCATTAACTAGAATAACTAGAAGTTCCTCTTCCACATTTTCAACACCAATTGTTTCAGTATTTTTCTTTAAATATAGAGGCAAATATACAACTCTTCCCTTTAATCCTCTCTGTAAATCAGAAGGAGGCAATTTCCCTGTCTTAGGCTCCATACGAACAATATCCTGAAATGGATGCACACATTGAATCAGAATAGACTCATAAATATTTAAATCCATCAGTTCAGAAGGAATATTTACCAACTCAAGAATATTATGTACAGCTCTAGCTGGCATTTTGTTTTGATTTAATTTATTATAACAATATTTACAAATACGTTGATCAGAACCCAAATCAAAACAATCCTCTACCAACAAATATGTTGCAAATTCCTTCCACTCATTATTATTCTCCTTTTCACTTTTTAAATATAGATCAACTAATCTGGTCTGATTTTTATAACAAATTCTTCTACAACAAATAAAAGAAAAATTGGGCCTTTCTTCTGAAATGACCTTAAAACTAGTAATTTCTTGGTCAAAATTTTCTGTACTAGAATTTTGTACATTTTCTTCCACATTTTCTTCTGTATCAGTTTCTGAACTGTCCTCTTTTTCACAAAAGTAACTAACCTCAATTTCTTCACAAATATTCTTTACATCTAATACAGATCCATGTAAAAGAGCACAGTTTAACTGTTTTAGTTTAAGTGCTGGACTTTTTGCATAATACATCCTTCTCACTAATTTCCTCACTTCAGTATGATGCACTGCTAACATCCTAAAATGGTAAAAAACACTCTGGCATACTTTTTTAGAAAGACAAGCCAGAGAATGACCTTGCAAACCTGTTTTTCTCTCACTTGGCAGGGGTCTAATTCTTGCAACATCTTAATCTTCTGCTTAATACTTTTCTTAGTAAACTTACATTAGAAATTGCGGAAAAAATCAATTGAATACTGTTGTACACTACAAATACTACTACAATTCCAAGTGTACACTGGACCCTTAGGACGTCTCCCTAAAACTTCATCAGCTAACACCTCTTCTGAATTCCATGGGACAATTTTCTCTTTTTCAATCGGACAACCATCCTTCACCTCATATGCTCGACTACTGGTGTCAACTGCATGCAACAAATCATTAGTGTGAAAGTAAGCCTCTTCATTAAAAAATGGCTCAGAACTTGAACTATGTTTGGGACGGAAAACATGGCGGCTGCTAGTTAGAGCGGCGCGTCGTCCCGACGGAGACTCCAGTGCTGATGCCCCCACCTTGACAGTAATTCCTTTTTCGGTCATGTACAGCGACTCTTCGGTGGCCCTAATTACCTGAGAGTTTGGAGAGTTCGGAGCAACGGCGGGATTTGTTTCCATACGTCCGCCGAGTATTTGGAGCTTGGTTCGGCTTCTCCGTTCCCAGCCGCGTGTCTATCTCAAGTGGCTCAGCGGTTCAGCGGCTCTGCGGCTCTCCTAGGTGCCGCGTTCGGAGCAGTCGATGTGCTGGGGCGGGTCTCTCTCCCCGCGCCCTTCCGCTGGTGCGAGGCAGCCGTGGAGCTGCGGAGAAGCCGGAGGGCGGCCGCGTACAGTCTCTTCACGAGAGGAGCAACCTCAACAACACGGTGCTGTAAGCGGGGTTTTAGGGAGAAGAGTGTCTTACTAGAGGTGCAGTTGGAGGACAAAAAGATAGCGGTTTTTGAAGCTAGAAATACTGATAACAATACTGATAGTGTTCCAGGTGCTAATGTCAATTGTGATCGTCCTAGCCACAAGCATGCAGAGCCAGACATAGTGGACAGACGTTTCCCGACATTAACAAATCGAGGAGTAAGCACTGTGCAGTTTTTGGGAAAAGACTTTAACCCGGCTCCCACCCCAGACCAGACCAGGCTAGACTTGACTAGTGTTAAGAGTAAACTGCAAGCTCTTTCTATCGCAGTATCAACTCAGAAAGATACTAAAGCACAGTTTAAAAAGAAGAGAGCAGAAACGAAGAAAGGGCTCACCAGCGACAACCTGGGGAAGCGAAAGGGAAAGGGAAAGGGGAAAGGTAGGAAGAAGGACATAGATCTAGGAGACTCAGATAAAATTGTTGGCCCAGACTTAGAGCAAGTGCTTGGAGGGAGTCCTGAAAAAGAAATAGAAACAGAGTCAGCGACGGAGTCTGAGTCAGACTCACTACAATCACTAAATACTAAAGCCCAGTGTGGGAGAAAGAGACATTCGATAACACATACCACCAAACTAGCAGTGGAGCGACCAAACAATAGCCAGAAAGAGTCAACTCATATTAAAGGTAATTCTAAAAAGACTAAAGGTACACAGATTACACCCTCTCTGAAGTCCTACTTTAAGGCCCTGCCTCAGGTCCTAAACATCAATCAAGATTCTCAGGGCCTGTCCGTCACACAGAATACATCCATCCCAATTAAAGTCCCTGCCTCACCAGCTATATCCAGCAGCATCAAGCTCCTAGCAGCAGAGGTAATGGAACAGAAAAATAACTCAAGCTTGGATGACGATGCCGTAAAGCTGAGCACAGCCACAATGACCCCACCAGAGCATTCGATAATCAAATTAGTAGGAACAGAAGCAATAACAGAAACTATAAGCGTAGAAAAGGATCTGTATCCCTGCTCAGGGCGCAACAAAGAAGGCAGCAAAGATACCCTCCAACATATACTCCTCAATATGAGAAAGGAGATTAAATGTGGGTTTGACGAGTCAAAAAAGTGCTTTGCCGAATCAAGGCAAAACCAATCTGAGATCCGGGCCATGTGTGAAAACTTGGAGACTAAAGTGGATGGGCTTTTTGAAAGAACCGGGAACCTTGAGAATACTGTGGGTGAACTTAAAGCAAAATTAGACCACGCAGAAACAAAGATTCTGACTCAGAGAAGAGAAGGGGAAGCAGTGAAAGAAAGAGTTGAGTAGTTAGAAAATTACTCAAGGAGGAACAATCTTAGGATTTTAAAAATTCCGCAAGGAAAAGAGGGAAGCGAAATTAAGAAATATGTGTTGACTCTGCTTAAGGATGCTCTTAACATAGAGGAGTCAGTATCAGAATTGGAGTCAGACATACAAAGGATACACCGCGACCCCTTCCGTCTCAACTCAGGCAGGACCAAACCCAGAAAGATCCTCGTAAATTTTCTAACTTACGCGATGAAGGAAAAGATTCTTAATTTAGCACTTAAAGAGAAGTCATTGAAGACACCAGACTTCTCCTTCGAAGTATGGTCAGATCTATCTAAAACCACATTGGATAGGCAATGGGAGCTAGGACAACGGATGGAAAAGTTCAGAGCCCTAGGAGCCACTGTACAGATGCGATTTCCCGCCTTCTTGAAGGTTATGTTTAATAATAAAATGTACAACATCAAGACTCCTCTCGAGGAGGATGAGCTACTAGTCTCTATCAGCGAATTTTCTCAAACGTCTTGATACATGGTGTCAGCCAGGATCAAATAAAAGGAGGTGTCAAAAGGAGATAGAGAATGGGAGGAAAAAATAACTAAATTAAATGAACAACAACTGCGTCTCCTAGTCTAAAAAAACTTCTAAAAAAATGGACATACCAATCATAAAGATAAATAATCAAAAAAAGAGAAACAGTTTTATGTAATTCTCCCCTCCCCCCCCCCAAAAAAAGGGGTTATAAATAAGTGCATTGAAGGGCAAAGGGGAAAAAAGGGGAGAAAAATAAAGGCAAAAAACAAACAAACACATAAAACATAAAATAAAGCAAAAGGGATAGTAACAGGTAGAAAATAAGGCAGTAGAGACAAAAACTGTTAAATAGAAGAAATATTACAAGACCTTAAATTAGCCACAAAAAAAAACCAACTCAATACATCATACAATATACAATATCAAATGTGCCCGGTTATTGATCTCCCTCCTCTTTCTCCCGTTAGTCTTTTCTTGATCTAAGAGCTGATCTTGACCTACTCTATATCTACTCCTTATGAGTTGTTAGCTAGCCCATCTCCAAATAAAAAAAAATATATATATATCAAATACACCAGCGACATAATACTGATTAGATTGATCGATCAACGCGATAGATGGGGCCTCAGGTGAGAGTACGTCGGGGGCGACAACCTGGCAAGTCATCCGGCCAGAGTTAGTAGGGGGGGGGTTCCAGAAGAGGGAGGGGGGTAGGTGGGGGGGTAAAAGCACAAAAAAGTCCTCATAAGCAAAACTCTAAATTCCTAAAATTCACTGATCACATGGTGTACTACATAAACCGAGCGGTCAAAATTAAAAACAATAGACAGACAATTAATAGAAAAATACAATGGGGAGAGCAGGACAATTGGATGTTAAAGAAAAATGAGAAAAATTAAATTTTTGTCCTGGAACGTAAATGGCCTGCACGTACGAGGGAGAAGATATAAAATCATGCAGTATCTTAGAGACTCGCCCGCGCAGATCATAATGATCCAGGAAACACACCTAAATAAACAAGAGATTACAGACATACTAAAAAAAATGAAATGGGTTGACAAATTTATAAGCACAGATCACAACGCCAATATTCGTGGATTAGCCATCATTTTTAAAAAGGGAGCTAGGGTTCGGATTGAGGATTGGAAGACAGATCTGAGTGGTGGATGGCTGATAGCTAAGGTTCAGCTTGACTTAAGGCGATTCACCCTAGTGGGTTATTATGGTCCTAACCAGGATGATCCCTCCTACTTAAATATATTACAGAATCACTTGATTACCATCACAGATCCAATAATATGGATGGGAGATTTTAATTTAGTGTTGGACCCCAAATTGGATAAATCCCCTAGTTCTAGGGCTGTAGTACATAATAAAATGAGAGACACACTTCTGTGTTGCATGTCTAATTTGGGACTGGAAGATCTATGGAGACAAAGAGCCGGGAAAACCTTAGGTGTCTCCTTTCACAATTACAAATATAAGCATAAATCGCGAATCGACTACGCCCTATTCAGTTACTCCTTCAAAGACTCCATAAAGACCTTAATATACTTACCTCAGCATATGTCAGACCACTCAGCCATCCTCTTCTAGCTAATGCTAGATCAGGAACCTACTTTTGCTTCATGGTCTTTTGACCGCACCATCTTATTAGAAGAAGAAGAAAGAGAACACTGAAACCACCTCTTTTCTAGAGTGGAACATAGATTCTGCCTCCCTGGTTAGTGTGTGGGAGACATGGAAAGCATATATAAGGGGCTGTATCACCAACCGGGCTTCCTATAGAAAAAAGAAATACAGGGAGGAGCTATTAATAATAGAGCAAGAGCTGGCCCGATTGGAGTCGGTAGATCAAGCACCCTCGGTTAACCTAGAAAAGAAAAGGGAGCTAAAAGATAAATTAGAAACACTACTACAGGAGAGACTGAACAAACGATGGCAGGCCAGCAAACTCTCCTACTTTGAATATGGTGAATCGGCAGGGAAGCTACAAGCTTGGAAAATAAAAGCGGACCAGACCAGAAATCAAATAAAAGAAGTGAGGGTAGATGGAAAAACGGACAATAGGAAGACTGATCTCTAAATTGGCTAAGCCTTCAGCGCTTTCTTTCAAAACATATACACGGAGGAGATTAATGTTAATATTGAGGAACGAACTGAATGGCTGGAAAAGGTGAACCTCCCAAAGTTAAACGGGCTCCAGAGTGAAAAACTGGATAAAGAGATAACTAAGGCGGAAGTCGAAAGTGTTATTAAACAACTAAAACAGGGAAAGGCTGCAGGACCGGATGGCATTCCGGGTGAACTATATCGAGTGCTTAATTCTACTCTCACCCCGGTTCTAACGAAGCTATTTAATAATATACTAATAAGAGGTGAGACCCCACTTAGTTCCTGGGGAGAAGCAAACATCGCCTTAATCTTAAAAGTAGGTAAGGACCCAGCAGACTGCGGCTCATACCGTCCAATCTCGCTTCTCAACAACGATTACAAGATTTTTTCGTCAATTTTGGCTGCATGTTTGGGAAGCGAGATTGGAACAATTATCCATCAAGATCAAAAGGGTTTTATAAGAGGCCGACAACTGGCCGATTTAACATACGATCTAGCCGGAGCTATAGATATTGCCTCAACCTTTGCTCTACCCCTCGCAATTATGACACTTGGTGCTACAAAAGCATTTGACCAGGTCAACTGGTCCTATCTACATGCAGTCATGAAAAAGCTCAAACTTGGACCTAAATTCTGTAGAGCGGTAGGCTTATTATATAAAAACACGAGGGCCAGTCTGTTAATTAATGGTACACGCACAAATCCCTTTGAAATTAGTAGAGGGACAAGACAGGGGTGTCCTCTTTCCCCCTCCTATTTAATATTTATCTGGAACCTTTTGTTCAGACTATAAGAGAGGATACCAATATTCCGCCCTTCTCTTTCTCTGGATGGGAGAAAAAAGTCGGACTGTACGCCGACGATATTCTCATTTATACAACGGATCCGACCCAGGCATTTCCTACGGTCATCAAAAGTGCGGAGGAATTTGGGAAACACTCAGGCTATGAAATAAACGCTGGAAAAACAGAGATAATGGCTTGGAACATCACAAATCTTCAGCTTCCTGTGAAACTCTCAATGCGTTATCTGGGGATAAAAATCACAAAAGACTTAAACCTTTTGGCCCAGACCAATCTAGATCGGATCTCACGCGAATCCAAATCATTGTGAAATCCTGGTCTTTTCTCCCGCTTACCATCTATGGGAGAACCAGCCTAGTAAAAATGACCATTCTCCCCAAATATACATTCATCTTTAACACCATTCCATTAATATTCGACACCAAACAACTCCTAAAATGTCAACAAAACATCAACTCATTCATTTGGTGCTATAAGTCAACCAGGCTGGCATGGAAGAAGTTAAGAAGGAGAAGGGAAAAAGGAAGACTTGCTTTGCCAGACCTGGAATACTATGCCTGGGCCTTTCATCTGACCCACTCCAGGATGTTATTAAAGACCCCGCTAGACAATTCGAACGGCCATATGTTTAAAGCAATGTTACTGGGTTCTGATCTTCCATTGGACGGATTCTTATTTAAGTTTGGACACCGGAGATTCTTCAAAAAAGTCAGGCTAAAGTCATTATATTGTCCCATAAAAGAATGGTCTCAAATTAAATCTAAGGTTGGGATTGCATACCTTTCTAACTATGCATCGATCTGGGATTTACCAGGGTTCTCTCCGCAATATACTGAGACGGTTAAAACAGTCCTACTGGAAGCAGGAATAACACGATGGGGATAATTAGTGGCAGGAGGTTCCTTTATGGAATGGGAAATATTCTCAGGCAGGGTATCCTCACCTCTATCCTGGTTTGTCTATATACAACTTTCCAGCTGGTTGCGAACCCAAATCAAGAAAAAGATCAAAATTGGAGGATATAGCTCTCTGGAAAAAAACCTATTTGAGAAACCCTATATAGGCAAGGAGGTTGCGTCTCATTACTGGAACATCATGGAAGAAGGGGAGGGTGAGCTTAACCTTCCAATAAAATTATGGGGAGGAGAGGGAGAACCCCAGGCAGAAGAAAAATGGACAAAATCCTTTACCTTTCTCTATAAAATCATAAAACCCGTGTGGCTGAGGCGCAATCAACTATTCACATTACATCGGACGTATTATTTCCCCAAAAAACTCTCAAAGTTCCAACCAGGGAAGTGCTGTAGTAAATGCCTTTTCCCAGCAGCCTCAGACCTACACATGTTTTGGGAATGTCCGAATATCACCACTTTCTGGCAAGAAATTAAGACATCACTTGAATCAATTCTCAGAATCCCTATCCCCTTTTCATGGTCTTTAGTCATCTTTGGGCTAAATAACAACATCAAGGGACTAGAAAGCGAATTTCTATACTATGCTATTCTACTAGCAAGAAGACAAATTTGCAAAAACTGGGTCAACATTAATCCACCGACCCATGCAGAGTGGTTGTTTTCACTTTATGTAACATCGAAAGTAGATTTAGCTAGAACGTGTAGCCCCCGTACCGTGAGATTTGGGAACTTCTTAATTGAGTGGAGACGGAACAGTAAAGTGTCCGGGTTTTTTTTTTTTTTCCCCGGGTCCGATGATTAGGCCTGAGTCTCCATGTCCTATGGGAGGCACCCCATGCCATATTTATATTGGACCATCAGCCAACAATGGGCTTGTATTGAGATAGTTCGTGTGGGGTTCTTGTTCTTTGCTGAGACACCAGGCCTGCCTTCCCGGATCTTATGAGACCACTTTCAGTTTTCTTGATGGTACAGAGGTGACTGTGTCTTGCGGTTGGAGCGCCCCTGGATCGACTAAAGTGGCTAATGAGGAAAAAAAAAAAAAAAGAACTTGAACTATGCTTCCATTATCCAGAAAAAACATTACAAAAATTAGTTCTATTAATTACTCTTTTCCACTTACTTTTCGCTTTCAAAAGATTAATTGCCTTGTCTAGTGTAGGAAGTCTATTGATTACTAAAATAAACAATTTATTTTTTAATTCAAACGCCTGATCAACAATATTTTCTATTCTTTTTTTTTGCTTATAAAAAGCTGTTTTTCTTTTAGAAGTCAATAAATGTAATACTACTCTGTTATAAAACATTCTCTTACGAATTTCAACAAACTGATTTCTGCGTCTATTACTATAGCCAATTTCATCGCCAGACACTTTTGCAACATTTTTCTTTTTTAAGTCCTTCTTCTTTCCTCTTACAGATGTTTTGTTAATCTTTTCCACATTATCCACATTTTTTTTCGTGCAGTTAATTTCCTAATAAAATCCTTTGTTGTCTTCCCAGGAGCATTCTTCTTTTTCTCTGTACAATGTTGTTACATCTTGCAATTGTGTTGTCTTGGAAAGTAAGCCTGTTTATATTTTCTTCTTTTCGCCTCCTTGGTAGGCATCTTGGTTTTTCTTTCTGTAGATAATAACAATCTATTATGAAGAAAAAAACATGTTATAGACCACTACTAACATACTACATAGCAATTTGAACAACTATATGATGTAAACACTGATTCACTTCATAAGTAAGATGAAGATACAGCAACAGTGTCTGAGCAGAGTAGGAAATCATGCAGTGAGTGCTGTTTCTGAGTTTATGGCAGGGCAGTGGTGTTTTAAAATTGTAGGGTAATTTGCTAAGAATTGTGTTTCAGGGTTCAGAACAGTGCAGTAGTTTTTAGACAGTGTAGAGAGTCATGGTGGGATAGATATTTCTGACTTTAGAGCAATACAGTTGTGCTTCGGCAGTGTATGGTATCATGCAAGAGCTAGGATTATAAAGCACTGCATATCCTAAAGTCTAACTCACTCCATGAGTACATGTATTCCCATGTCTTAAAACACATACACCGAGGAAGTGAAATGATTACTACATGCTACAGAGAGAGTTGCTATGACATTTCTACAACACAGCCAGGATCTTCAGTACACAGCATGGAGACTATTTGCAAATTAAGAGCCCTAACAGACATACTGCATAGCAGTTTCTACTACTACATACCGTAAACCCTAACACAATTCATCAGAATATGTATTCACATATTTTTTAAACACATCAACGATCCAAATTATTACATTAGTACAAAAAGACTCACTCGAATAATTTTTAATTATAAATTATACATTTATTATAAATTATAAATGTATTAATCAAACTTTTGGTATTCCAATAAAGCCTCCAACATCACTTCATCCAGTATTTCATTTTGATTTTCCTCAATTCCAAATTTTGATCTTCAAATACAATATCTTCCACTGCTTCCAGAAATTCACTGTCCAAAGTCTCATCAAAGAAATCTGTATTTTCTTTATTAATTTCCTCTGCAAAAGGTCCATTTAACTCCTCTATTAGTTCATTTGAGATGTCAAAATTTAAAGCAAAGTTCTCCTGATGCTGTTCCATTGCACCAATATGATCATTTTGTTGCACCTTGCAAAAAAATATAAACACTTAATTATATCATTTTCACTAATAGATAATAAAAAACTACCTTTATCAATTTTATAAGTACATGTATTCCCATATTTTTAAACAAACTAACTACACAAATTATTCTGCCACATTCCTCTTAAATAAAAATAGACTCAAACTGTAATATGATTACTACAATGAAAGGGAATCTTGCTGGAAATATTCTTTCAGAGTTTACAACACTGCAGGTGTGTTGCAAGAGTTTACAATATTTTTCTAGGAATGTAGTTTCAGGATTTAGGACAATGAAGTGAATTTAAAGCAGTGTAGTGAGTCAAGGTGTGACTGAGAATGTACAAATGAAATTCACTGAAATGATTACTACATGCTACAGACACAGTTTAACAGCACACCAAGCATCTAAATTGCACAGCATAAACACAATTTGAAAATTAAGGGCCTGAAACACATACTGCATAGGACTTTCTACAACTACATCACCTCTGTGTCTCTACTTCAACTATTTCACCCTCTCTCTGCGCCATCTTATCTCTGACTGCACCATATGTCCCTCTGCCTGCAGCCCTACACCATCTATCTTCTAATTGTAACAGTTTACTCTCCGTCTGCATTATCTAATTTTCTGTCTGCACCCTCTCATATGCATCTACAGAGTCCTATTATGATATGCCTGCTGGTATGTATTACACAGCGCTACCATATTAAATCTTTCCCTTCACTGCCTGTAGTCTCACACCATGTCTGAGTCTGCTTGCACTATCTGTTTCTCTGCTTGAAACATGTCGCCCTCTCTCTGCACCATCTTTTCTGTGACGGCACCATCTGTCCCTCTGCCTGCAGGCCTGCACCATCTATCCTCTGATTGTACCAGTTTAATCTCTGCCTGCATTATCTTATTTTTTGTCTGCAGCAACCCTCTCCCACTGCCTGCACCCTCTCATCTACATCTGCACAGGCCTATTAAGATATGGCTGCTGGTGTGTATTACACAGCACTACCATGTTAAATCCTTTCCTTTTCTGCCTGTAGTCTCACACCCCCTGCATGTACCATTTCATCACTGTCTTCACTATTCCCCCCCCCTGTGTGCTCAATTAGACTCTGCATGTAATATTTGTCAAACTGTTTCCAGCATTTCGTCTCTGTTGGACCATTCTATCCTCTGTGTGTACCATGTCTGTGTCTACTTGCACTATCTGTGTCTCTGTTTGAACCAGTTCACCCTCTCTCTGCACCATCTTTTCTATGACTGCACCATCTCTCCCTCTGCCTGCAGTCCTACACCTTCTACCCTCTGTATGTACCATGTCTGTGTCTGCTTGCACTATCTGTGCCTCTGCCAGCAGCCCTACACCATCTATCCTCTGTGTGTACCATGTCTGTGTCTGCTTTAACTATGTATATCTTTGCTTGAACTATCTCACCCTCTCTCTGCACCATCTTTTCTGTGACTGCACCATCTGTCCCTCCCTCTGCCTGCAGCCCTACACCATCTATCCTCTATATGTACCATGTCTGTGTCTGCTTGAACTATCTGTCCCTCTGCCTACAGACCTCCACCATCTATCCTCTGTGTGTACCATATCTGTGTCTGCTTGCACTGTCTGTGTCTCTGCTTGAACCATATCACCCTCTCTCTGCACCAATTTTTCTGTGACTGCACCATCTGTCCCTCTGCCTGTAGCCCTACACAATCTATCCTCTCTATGTACCATGTCTGTGTCTGCTTGCACTAACTCTCCCTCTGCCTACAGCCCTCATCTTCTATCCTCTATGTGTACCATGTCTGTCTCTGCTTGCACTATCTGTGTCTCTGCTTTAACCATCTCACCCTCTCTCTGCAATCAAAGGATAGATGATGCAGGGCTACAGGCAGAGGAAGAGATGGGGTAGTCACAGAAAAGGTGGTGCAGTGAAAGGGTGAGATGGTTCAAGCAGAAACACAGATAGTGCAAGCTGCAAGCAGACACAGACATGGTACACACAGAGGATAAAATGGTATAACAGAGAAGAAATACAGGAAACAGTAAAAGAAATGTTACATGCAGAGACTAATTGGAGCACAGAGAGGGAGAGATAGTGAAGACAGAAATAAAACGATACACACAGAGAGTGCAAGACTACAGACAGAGAAGGAAAAGATTTGACATGTAAGTGGTGTCTAACACACACCAGCAACCATATCATAATAGGCCTCTACAGATGCACATCAGAGGATGCAGGCAGTGGGAGAGGGTGGGTGCAGACAGAAAATGAGATAACTAGAGAGAGGTAGACCGTGAGGAGAGACAGGGGATATTATAGAAAAAGGTGCAAATATAATTCTTTAATTTACACAGACAGTCAGTGTGATCTTAGTCAAAAATTTTAAAACCATAGATTTCACCAAAACGCATATACCACAGAAAAACCTTTAAGAGACAGAACACTATCCCTTCCAATTCAGTAAAATGAGTACTACAATGAAAGGGAGTCTTACTGGGAATATTCTTTTAGGATTTACAACTCTGTAGTTGTGTTGTGTTGCAAGAGTTTTGAATATTTTTCTAGGAATGGAGTTTCAGGGTTTAGGACAATTAAGTGAACTTAAACCAGTGTAGGGAGTTAAGGTGAGACTGAGAATGTACAAATCAAATTCACTGAAATTATTACTACATGCTACAGACACAGTTGATTTAGCATTTCAACAGCACACCCAGCATCTAAATTGCATATCTTAAACACAATTGGAAAATTAAGAGGCCTGAAACACATACTGCATAGCACTTTCTACAACTACATCACCTAAACCATGACACAGTTCATGATTTACGTGATTTAGCACACAGAGGGAGACAAAGTACAAACAGAGACAAAATGGTACACACACAGGGTGCGAGACTACAGGCAGAGAAGGTTCAAGATTTAACATGTAAGCGCTGTCTAAAACACACCAGCAGCCATATCATAATAGGCCTCTGCAGATGCACATGAAAGGGTGCAGGCAGTGGGAGAGGGTTGGTGCAGACAGAAAATGAGATACTGCAGGCAGAGAGTAAACTGGTACAATCAAAGCATAGATGATGCAGGGCTACAGGCAGAGGAAGTGATGGTGCAGTCACAGAAAAGGTGGTGCAGAGAAAGGTTGAGAAGGTTCAAGCAGAAACACAGATAGTGCAAGCAGACACAGACATGGTACACACAGAGGATAAAATAGTACAACAGAGAAGAAATACTGGAAACAGTGAGAGAAATGTTACATGCAACGACTAATTGGAACACAGAGCGGGGGAGATAGTGAAGACATAGATAAAACAATACACACAGAGAGTGCGAAACTACAGGCGGAGAAGGAAAAGATTTAACATGTAAGCGCTGTCTAACAGACACCAGCAGCCATATCATAATAGGCCTCTACAGATGCACATCAGAGGATGCAGGCAGTGGGAGAGGGTTGATGGAGACAGAAAATGAGATAAGCAGAGATAGATAGGCTGTGAGGAGAGACAGGGGAGATTATACAAAAAGGTGCAAATATAATGCTTTAATTTACACAGACACTCAGTGTGATCTTAGTCAAAAGTGTTAAAACCATAGATTTCACCAAAAATGCATATACCACAGAAAAACCTTTAAGAGACAGAACAGTATCCCTTCCAATTCAGTAAAATGAGTACTACAATGAAAAGGAGTCTTACTGGGAATATTATTTTAGGATTTCCAACTCTGCAGTTGTGTGACAAGAGTTTTGAATATTTTTCTAGGAATGGAGTTTCAGGGTTTAGGACAATGAAGTGAACTTAAACCAATGTAGTGAGTTAAGGTGAGACTGAGAATGTACAAATCAAATTCACTGAAATAATTACTACATGCTACAGACACAGTTGCTTTAGCATCTCAACAGCACACCCAGCATCTAAATTCCACAGCTTAAACACAATTGGAAAATTAAGAGGCCTGAAACACATACTGCATAGGACTTTCTACAACTACATCACCTAAACCATGACTCTGTTCATGATTTAGGTAATTTACCACACAGAGGGAGACAAATTACAAACAGAGACAAAATGGTACACACAGAGGGTGCGAGACTACAGGCAGAGAAAGTAAAGATTTAACATGTAAGCGCTGTCTAACACACACCAGCAGCCATATCATAATAGGCCTCTGCACATGCACATGAAAGGGTGCAGGCAGTGGGAGAGGGTTGGTGCAGACAAAAAATGAGATACTGCAGGCAGAGAGTAAACTGGTACAATCAAAGGATAGATGATGCAGGGCTACAGGCAGAGGAAGAGATGGTGCAGTCACAGAAAAGGTGATGCAGAGAAAGGGTGAGATGGTTCAAGCAGAGACACAGACAGTGCAAGCAGACACAGACATGGTACACACAGAGGATACAATGGTACAACAGAGAAGAAATACAGGAAACAGTAAAACAAATGTTACATGCAGAGACTAATTGGAGCACAGTGAGGGAGAGATAGTGAAGACAGAGATAAAACGAAACACACAGAGAGTGCGAGACTACAGACAGAGAAGGAAAAGATTTAACACACCAGCAGCCATATCATAATAGGCCTCTGCAGATGCACATAAGAGGATGCAGGCAGTAGAAGAGGGTTGGTGCAGACAGAAAATGAGATAAGCAGAGAGAGGCAGACTGTGAGGAGAGAAAGGGTAGATTATAGAAAAAGGTCCAAATATAATTCTTTATTTTACGCAGAGACTCAGTGTGATCCTGGACAAAAACTTTAAAACCATACATTTTACCTAAACACATTTACCACACGAAAATGTTTAAGAGACAGAACACAGCCTATCTATTTCTGAACTACAATACAGTGCAGAAACCTGAGTCATTTTCAAAATACATTTCCAATTTACAGCATTACTTTTTTGTCAGCATTACATCCAAACATTAGACTCACACTGTGACCTTAGACACATAACAAAATCCTTGCAATTCAGTCAAATGATTACTACAGTGAAAGGGGGGGAGGAGGGGACCTTCCTAGTAGTGATGTATAAAGAGAGCAAAGGTGAAGGAAACAGAAAGAGAGAACAAATTAGAGTGAAGAAATAAACAAAAGGAAGTAAATCAGATGGAGAGAATCCGTTAGAAAACAGGAGTGAAGGAAAGGGATATGAGGGTAAGGAAAGGAGAGTGAGAGAAAAAAATCATATTAAGAAAAAGGAAAGAGGTGTAAGTAAAACAGAAGGATTTATAGAGAAGCTGAGGAAGGAAAAAGAACAGTGTTGGACAGAAAGGAAGACAGTGAGGAAGAGTTAAAGAGCAGGAGAGTGACTAACTTCCACATTGCAACTCATTTTTATTATTAACTTAAAATGCACAACATTTATCCCCTCACAAATTAATAACTCACCTTTAAAAAGGCTTTTGAAGATTAAGAACAGCGTCAATCACACACCAGATTTTCTTAAACATAATCTCTGAAATGTACCTCAGACACTGCAACCACAAATGGCCCTGATTCCCTCTCATTAAACACACATATCTCTGTACATAACCAATAAAATTTCTTCCCACACAAATTCAAAACCAAACTAACATTTTAATTGGTTGTACATTTCAACACTTTCAAACTCACATAATGTTCAACCTTCCCCCACTGCTCTCTCTGCCTGTTACCATGGTAACTCCCCATAGACCACCTAACTGAAGTCAAAAGGTAAAAGTTCATCTCTCAATGTTGCAAACCAAAGCAGCAAGTGTGTTTGACTTCTCAATATTCCAGCTTATCCTGTGCAATGTTCTTTTCAATGACTTTTTCTAAACCAATAGTATTATTCCTTTTAGAAACCAGTAGTATGCACCCTAGTTTTCAATGTTAAATAATCAGAAACCACCAATCATTTCTTGTTTTTCAAGTGCACTGAATCTCAACCACATTTTTTTCTAAACTCCTATTTTTCAAACTTCCATTTCATCTCCAGAGCCCATCTGAGTACAACCAGATCTGCCTTCAAGATGCTTAGACTATGGATTGTAGGACATAGCTATATTTTCTGGACTGAAAGGAATGCAGCAAATAGATGCTTTCTCAAACTTGATTTACCAAATGTGGATATTATGTGGATTGGCCATAGAGGATTGAGATGACACCAATTGATGCCATTGGTAAATCCTTTTTGCATCTCCCACACCCTGACCTCATAATTGTGCACTGTGGTGGCAATGACCTAGGCACTTTGACTGGGGTAGGTCTGGAAATACTTTTAAAGGACACCTTTGGGCAATTGATGTCACTTTTTCCACAAACTGCCTAGGTATATTATAATATATTACGTAGCAGCAATACTAAGATAGTATAGTTGTCACCCTGAGCACAAGTATTTGCTGATTCTTCAGCTCCAAAGTTTTCAAAAATAAGTGTTCAAAAAGAATTGCTTTTAAAGTTCATTCATGAGTGTCTTTATTGGCACTTTTCCATTGTTAAATGTTCATATATTGACTGTTCCCAATTTATGTTATCCAATGTATTTCGGCAGGAACTCCCGCCTTCATCAGGGCATTATTTCTGCAAATTCAAAACAACTTTCGATCAGTATCACAACCTACTTGACACGAATGCTCAAATCAAAACTGATTAAACAAATGATATTAAAGGTGAGTCTACTCGTTACTCGTACAATAAGTATTGTTCTTACGATAAGTTCTAGCAAAATCACTAATATATAGGTTCAAAGCAATGCGTTTCATTCAATACAATACTAAATAATCACCGAAATTCAATTGCTGTTGGTTATAACGTTTTTTGTATCATTTCAGTGAACATACGAAAATACACTTTTGTGCCGCCCTCTAGTTGCTCTGTAGTTAGACCTGCGCTCTCTAAATAGACTTGTACAAAGAGGCTGCTCTTACCTCGGTTGGTTACTCGCGAGTAACTCTTGGCGGTTTACAACATGTGTAGATCCTACGGGCTTCTACTTCCGTTTTTGTTGAAACGCGCTGTGACGCGCATGCGCTAATGTATACTTTCGACGCGCGCTACTTTTAAAGAGACACTGTCCCTTTTAAGCGATAGTGATGTTGGCTGTGGACTATCGTTAGCGGTTCGATCCCCAGCGGGGGTGAATGCTCAATCATGCTACTACGACTGTCGCGTATACATATCAAAAATAGCCTGCTAAACAATAGTATACAATAAATAATATGCAGTAAATGTACAGTGTATAATGAATGGAATGAAAATCCCAGACTATAAATAAGTCAGTATGAGTTATAAATAACACAAAAACTCTTTAACCCTTTCGGCTTAAGGCTGTTCAGATGGTATATCCAATAGTTTTCTTGTTTTAACAAATTGTTCTTGTTGATGATTCCTTCCTTTCTCTCCAATATTTCCAACACACAAACTCTCAGTTGGCTAATATGATGTTTGCTTCTCTATGAAGTGTTCTGCCACTGAAGATTTTGAGGATTGGGTACGTATGTTGCTTTTATGTTCATTAACACGTACTTTCAATTTCCTTTCGGTATGTCCCACATATACGTCTCCACATGGACACTTGAGCATGTAAATTAAGTTCATTGAATCACAAGTAGCATTTACTTTCAGGTGGATTGGAAATCCCTTCCTTGGGTGTGTTATAGTTGTTCCCTTCATGATATTGAGACAAGTGTTGCAATTAAGACAGGGTACAGTGCCTCGATATGTGGACTTTGTTTGTAGTTCTTTAGTTGGTTTGAGAAAATCTGCTAGATTCTTAGCTCGAGTATGAGCGAATACTGGTTTTTGGGTAAAAGCTCCTCGGAAATCTGATTCCATGGATAAGATTGACCAGTGGCGTCTTATGATTTGTTTAAATTGTGTACTGAGTGTTGAGTATTTGCTAACACAAGTGATGCGTTTCTCTTGTACTTTTTGTTTGCTCTTCAAAAGATCTTGTCTGGATTTGGACAACACTCTGATTTTGGCCTCTTGTAGTATTTCTTCTGGGTATCCTCTATGTCGAAATCTATGTGTCATACTGTCAATTTGTTGTGCACATTGTGGGACCTCTGAAACAACTCGTTTGACCCTCAAAAACTGTGAATATGGAAGGTGTCTTTTTAACGCTTGCGGATGATGGCTTCCGTATTGTAATAGGTTGTTCCTGTCTGTGGTCTTTCGGAACAAGTTTGTAGTAAGGATATTGCCTCTTTTATTGATTTCTACATCCAAGTATTGGATTAGCGTTTCATCAATGCTCCATGTAAATCCAATTCTGTCCTCTTTTGTGTTTAGGATTTCAATTTGTTCATGTAATGACTGTTTAGTACCCTTCCAAATTACAAAGATGTCATCTATGAAACGTACATACATTGAAATGTTTTGATTCCATGTTTGATTGGAATAGATATGTTCCTCTTCAAATACTGCCATATACAGGTTGGCGTACGCCGGTGCGGCGCAATTGCCCATTGATGTGCCACTGCACTGCATGTACCACCTTTTTTCATGTTCAAAGTAACTGAGCATGAGTGTAAATTGCATCAATTCTAATAGGAAAATCTGCATTTCTCTCTGGTATTCACTGTCCAATAAGGCGCTTCCTATGGCTTCCAGTCCTTGTTGGTGCGGGATTGATGTGTATCAGGCCTTAACATCAATAGTCGCCATCACCCATTCATCTTCAATTTGTGCTGTGGATAGTCTTAACAGAAAATCGGTGGTGTCTTTCAAATATGACTTAGTCTTTAATACTAGAGGCTGTAGGTGTTTATCTAGAAATTTTCCCACCGGTTTGTGTGAGCTATGTTTGGTGGACACGATAGGCCTGCAAGGGGGCCGCTGTAAGTTCTTATGCACCTTGGGTACCAAATACATTGTTGGGCATTTTGGATTATCTTGAATTAGGTATTTTTTGGTCCTTTCTGTTATAATACCTAGTTCATATGCTTTCATGATCATTGTTTGTAGCATTTTCTTAATGGTTTCTGTAGGGTTACTTTCCACCTCCATGTGTCATTGAGATATTCCATGACTTGTTCCTGGTAAAAAGATCGATTCATTATAACCAACGCTCCTCCTTTGTCTGCCTTTTGGCAGATTACCTTTTTATTGGTTGCTATACTTTTAAGAGTCCCAAATTCTTTCTTAGACATGACAAAAAATACCTTATTCAAGATAATCCAAAATGCCCAACAATGTATTTGGTACCCAAGGTGCATAAGAACTTACAGAGGCCCCCTTGCAGGCCTATCGTGTCCACCAGAGAGAAATGCAGATTTTCCTATTAGAATTGATGCAATTTACACTCATGCACGGTTACTTTGAACATGAAAAAAGGTGGTACGTGCAGTGCAGTGGCACATCAATGGGCAATTGCGCCGCACCGGCGTACGCCAACCTGTATATGGCAGCATTTGAAGAGGAACATATCTATTCCAATCAAACATGGAATCAAAACATTTCAATGTATGTATGTTTTCATAGATGGCATCTTTGTAATTTGGAAGGGTACTAAACAGTCATTACATGAACAAATTGAAATCCTAAACACAAAAGAGGACAGAATTGGATTTACATGGAACATTGATGAAACGCTAATCCAATACTTGTATGTAGAAATCAATAAAAGAGGCAATATCCTTACCACAAACCTGTTCCGAAAGACCACAGACAGGAACAACCTATTGCAATACGGAAGCCATCATCCGCAAGCGTTAAAAAGACACCTTCCATATTCACAGTTTTTGAGGGTCAAACGAGTTGTTTCAGAGGTCCCACAATGTGCACAACAAATTGACAGTATGACAAATAGATTTCGACATAGAGGATACCCAGAATAAATACTACAAGAGGCCAAAATCAGAGTGTTGTCCAAATCCAGACAAGATCTCTTGAAGAGCAAACAAAAAGTACAAGAGAAACGCATCACTTGTGTTAGCAAATTCTCAACACTCAGTACACAATTTAAACAAATCATAAGACGCCACTGGCCAATCTTATCCATGGAATCAGATTTCCGAGGAGCTTTTACCCAAGAACCAGTATTCGCTCATACTCGAGCTAAGAATCTAGCAGATTTTCTAAAACCAACTAAAGAACTACAAACAAAGTCCACATATCGAGGCACTGTACCCTGTCTTAATTGCAATACTTGTCACAATATCATGAAGGGAACAACTGTAACACACCCAAGGAAGGGATTTCCAATCCATCTGAAAGTAAATGCTACTTGTGATTCAATGAACTTAATTTACATGCTCAAGTGTCCATGTGGAGACGTATATGTGGGACATACCGAAAGGAAATTGAAAGTACTTGTTAATGAACATAAAAGCAACATACGTACCCAATCCTCGAAATCTTCAGTGGCAGAACACTTCATAGAGAAGCATCATCATATTAGCCAACTGAGAGTTTGTGTGTTGGAAATATTGGAGAGAAAGGAAGGAATCATCAACAAGAACAGTTTGTTAAAACAAGAAAACTATTTGATATACCATCTGAACAGCCTTAAGCCGAAAGGGTTAAATGAACGCACAGAGTTTTTGTGGTATTTATAACTCATACTGACTTATTTATAGTCTGGGATTTTCATTCCATTCATTATACACTGTACATTTACTGCATATTATTTATTGTATACTATTATTTAGCAGGCTATTTTTGATATGTATACGCGACAGGCGTAGTAGCATGATTGAGCATTCACCCCCGCTAGGGATCGAACCGCTAACGATAGTCCACAGCCAACATCACTATCGCTTAAAAGGGACAGTGTCTCTTTAAAAGTAGCGCGCGTCCAAAGTATACATTAGCGCATGCGCGTCAAATCGCGTTTCAACAAACACAGAATTTGAAGCCCGTAGGATCTACACATGTTGTAAACCGCCGAGAGTTACTCGCGAGTAACCAACCGAGGTAAGAGCAGCCTCTTTGTACAAGCCTAATTAGAGAGCGCAGGTCTAACTACAGAGCAACTAGAGGGCGGCACAAAAGTGTATTTTCGTGTGTTCACTGAAATGATACAAAAAACGTTATAACCAACAGCGATTGAATTTCGGTGATTATTTAGTATTGTATTGAATGAAACGCATTGCTTTGAACCTATATATTAGTGATTTTGCTAGAACTTATCGTAAGAACAATACTTATTGTACGAGTAACGAGTAGACTCTCCTTTAATATCATGTGTTTAATGAGTTTTGATTTGAGCATTCGTGTCAAGTAGGTTGTGATACTGATCGAAAGTTGTTTTGAATTTGCAGAAATAATTCCCTGATGAAGGCGGGAGTGCCTGCCGAAATGCATTGGATAACATAAATTGGGAACAGTCAATACATGAACATTTAACAATGGAAAAGTGCCAATAAAGACACTCATGAATGAACTTTAAAAACAATTCTTTTTGAACACTTATTTTTGAAAACTTTGGAGCTGAAGAATCAGCAAATACTTGTGCTCAGGGTGACAACTATACTATCTTAGTTTTGCTGCTACGTAGTTCATTGAGCACGTTCCTGGTGGGGAACGATACCCTGGTTGCACAGAAAACAAATAAAATGTTGGATTAGGCGGTGCACTATCCCACATTCCTAAGCCTATATTCTAATATATGCCAAAGGCAAAAATGGTACTGGTCCAAACAATATTGTCTACAGATTGAGAAAGGAAACATGTGAATACGTCTATTTCTGCTTTCCTCATAGACTATGGTATGGGTTCTATATATCACAACAACTTGCATTACAACATGCAAGGCATCTATAGGAGAGATGGTGTACATTTCACAGATGACGGGAATAGAGTCTTCCTTTTAAACTTTAGACTCTGCATCGGTACTTACTTATAGGTACAAAAAACACTCAATGAACACAACAGCTCTTTTTAGAGCCAACCAACATCTAAATACTCTAACTTGTGATTTAACTGTATTTTTTTTTGGTTTTTTTCTGACATGCACGCACCGTGCGTGCACCTCGTGATTTTTAAAAAAAAGAAAACATTTTTTTTTGCCCATCGGGGTCCTTCAGGGACCCCTTCAGAAAGTCTAGTGGGTCAGGAAGACTCTACCCTGCCTCCTTTACTACATTCACCGCTTTCGTTTTTCACTCTCTTCTGAAACACACAAAATGGCGGCTATAGGGTGCGAGTCAGGTGCGCGCACCTCGCGATTTAAAAAAAAATGTTGGGGCCTTCAGGGGTCCTTCAGGGACCCCCTGAGAAGGCCTAGGGGGTCAGACAGTCTCTTCACTGCCTCCTTTACCACGTTCTCCACTATTGTTTTCACTTTTGCCCTGGGGTGCGTGCTCCGTGCGTGCACCTCGCGATTATTTAATAAAAATAAAATGATGTCATTTGAGATGTCATCAGTGATGTCATCAGTAATGTCACTGACCAATTCATGAATGATGTAATATGTGATATCGTCAGCAGTGGATTGCGGGCGCGCGAGTTATAGTGAGTCCAACTAACTATAACGTGGGAATTTCAATGGTTTTGTATGAGTAAAATGTCCAGCTAACTATAACTTGTGTGAAACCTATGGTTTTTTCAGTGAATTTCAAAGGTTTTTTAAATGCTAATTCCTAACTATAACGAGTAAGCATGGGCGGATTTTGCGGATCCACGATTCACGAATTTGCGGATTCACGGATCGTGGATCCGCAAAATCCGCGGATTTTGCGGATCTGCGGATTTGGGGGCGGGGCTTCCTCGAGTGTGTGGGCGGGGCCAAACGGACGGGGCTTCCATGCGAGCGCACATGCCTCTTGTGTGTATACAAAAGGTCAGAGACCGATCAGAGCAGCAGATTAAGAGACAGAAGCCCCTGGTCACAGGAACAGCACGGGGATTGCGCACGTGAAAGCCAAAGATGCAAATGCCTCTGGCCAGCATCACAGCGGATTTCCGATGGTATATTTGGGAAGAAGGCACATCTGCCCAGCCTCCCAACGCTCACGATTTTTTTTGGGCTGATGAATGAGTCACTGCATTTGCGCTTCAACTAGTTCCAGCGACCAAGTGTGTGTTACTACTATGCAATCGCGCCGAAGTGCGCAGGGGTCCCTTGAGTGAAATGTCCATCATAGTGGGTAAATGGCGGGAAGACGGGCGGGTGCACACCTCGAGTGTGTGGGCGGGGCCAAACGGACGGGGCTTCCATGCGAGCGCACATGCCCCTTGTGTGTATACAAAAGGTCAGAGACCGATCAGAGCAGCAGATTAAGAGACAGAAGCCCCTGGTCACAGGAACAGCACGGGGATTGCGCACGTGAAAGCCAAAGATGCAAATGCCTCTGGCCAGCATCACAGCGGATTTCCGATGGTATATTTGGGAACAAGGCACACCTGCCCAGCCTCCACAACGCTCACGATTTTTTTTGGGCTGATGAATGAGTCACAGAATTTAAGCTTCAACTAGGGCACATATTTATTCAAGAAGACACACCATGTAAATAATTTACGATGGCGCCGGCAAGCTGCCAGCGCCATCCTGCAAAAGTTACTTAATTAGCTTCAACAGGAAGCTCCAACTGATAAAATAAAGCAGGCGCTCGAGCCCCTGCTTTATCTTATCTGTTAGAGCTTCCTGTCGAAGCTAATTAAGTAACCATTTGAGGATGGCGCTGGCAGCTTGCCGGCGCCATCGTAAATTATGTTCGGCTTGAACTTTTGACCGCAAAATCCGCTCCGATCGCGGATTGCGGATTCTCGGTAAATTCGCGAGAGTTCGCGGATCGCGGATTTACCGAAAATCCGCAAAATCCGCGATCGGAGTGGATTTTGCGCTCATGCTTAATAACGAGTGTTAAACCTATGGTTTTTTCAGTGAATTTCAAAGGTTTTTTAAAAGCTAATTCCTTACTATAACGAGTTTGTAACCTACGATTTTTAAAGTGAATTATTACATTTTTAATAGCTGTTTTTTATAACTATTAATTATAATATATTTTTTTTAATTATTATTTTTTTTTCTAAAATAAATTTGTCAATGTATTTTTCCTGTTTTTTTTTTTTTACATTTTACCTCGGAGCGCTCAGGGTAAACGCACCGGAACACGTAGCGAGAGCGCTATATCGGCGTGCGAAAAAATATATAAGTATGTATTTAAAGTAAATATTAATACAAGACATTTAGTGGCATACTTATAAAAGTAGTATTCTTGATTTTAAATAACCGTATTTTAACTTTAAACACATTTCCTAAAATCTAACAAAACGTCATTCAGGCGCGCCGTGTAAGCGTCCCCGGAAGTGCCTACGTACGTGCCGCGTAAGCGTGCCCTGAAGCCTTCCGGTGCGCGTAGCGTAAGCGCGTCAAGTCATGTGACCTTAAAATAACACTTTTCATTGGTAGTTAACAGTTTTTTTTACAACTAATGAAAACCCCACCCATTTCCTTCACTACCTCTTTCACTTTGAAGAGAGCAAGACCTGTTCCCTTTTTCTCCTGTTCAATTGTTTCGTAAGAATGGCTGCAAGAGCACCAAGCAGCAGTGACTCTGACGAGTTTCTCCATGAGGACCCTCCTCAACCAAAAATGAAGGAGCACTTCATCTGGAAGTTTTTTAGCATTCCAGAAGGGGAGAAGATGGTAAATGCTCCTAAGGTGGAATGCAAGATATGCCACACTATTCTTTCTAGTGGTGACCGCACAAAAAAAATACAGTTTTGGGAATTCCACCATGATTTATTTATTTATTTATTTATTTTTGCAATTTTTAAAGCGCTACAATTACCCGTAGGTGTCTCGGCGCTGAGGCTAAATCTAAAATAAACCAGTGATGAATCGAAGGGACAACAGTAAAGGATCTATGTATCGTATGTATGTATGATCAGACATGTGCAAAGAAGGCACCCCCAGAACAATGCCCGGGAGAGTGTCAGGGACCTGGCACGGAATGCACCGAGAGATGGCGCCTCGACTTCCACCGGGTCGAGTTGATACCAAACATTCAGCCTGTTTTTGCGGACATTACAATTAGGTGTAAGCAGTGTGACGAACTGCTTTGTTATGGGGAGCAGAGCATTCTATTAATTGTTCGAAAAAGGGAAGAACATCGCTGCCCTCCCCAGCCCTAATTTTTCCCCTTTTTTTTGCTACTGTTGAGCAGTTTGGCATTCCCTATTTTTGTTTTTGTTCTGAAAAAAATACCAACATTTTTTAAAAACGTTCGGAAAAAGTAAAAAAAAAATACTAAAAAAGAAGAAAAAAAATAGTTCTTTTTAGAGCTACCTCCAATTCTCCAAAAAGAGCTATATTCTTTACAAATTCTAAAAGAGTGAGTGAAGTGGAGTACAGTGAGAGAGGAAAGGAAAATGAGTGAGGGAGCAAAGAAAGGGACAAGAGGGGAAGGGAAGTGAAGTAGGGGGACTGAAAGAAGGTGAGTGTGGGAGGTGAGTGAGGGGAAGGGGAGTGAACATGGGGAATGAGGATAAGTGAGGAAAGCAGAGTAAGGGAACGGGGGTGAGGAAGGGTAAGAGAAGAGCAGTGAGGTTGAGGAAAGAGTGGTGCTAGAGAGTGGATAAAGGCAAGTGAGCGTGAGACAAGGGGAGTGAGGGAGTGAGAAGACAGAGGAAGTGAAGGAAAGAGTGAGAGAAGAGGACTGAGTGAGGGAGCAAAGAAAGATAAGTGAGGGAGTGTAGGTGAGTTATAGGGAGTAAGTGTGACGGAAGAGGAGTGAGAGAGTGAGGGGACGGAGGTAGTGAAGCTAAGAGAGAGGGTGTGAGGGAAGGAGAATGAGGATATGACAGGACAAAGGTAGTGAGAGAAAGAGTGAGTGAAGTGGAGTAAGGTGAGTAAGGTAAGGGGAATGAGTGAGTGAGCGAATGAAGGGAAGAGAGGGGAAGAGGACTGAAGCATAGGTACTGAGAGAAGGTGAGTGGGGGATGAAAGTAAAGGGAAAAGGAGAGAAAGATATGGAATGAGGGGTAGTGAGGGAACCAGACTAAGAGAATGGGAGTGAAAGAACGGCAGAGAGCATGAGTAAAGAGGGATGAAAGAGGGTGGATAAAAGTGAGTGAGGGTAAGACAAAGGGAGTGAGGAAGTGAGGGGATAGAGGTACTGAAGGAAAGAGTGACAGAAAGGGACTGAGTGAGGGAGCAAAGAAAGATAAGTGAGGGAGTGTGGCTGAGTTATAGGGAGTGAGCGTGACAGACGAGGAGTGAGAGACTAAGAGGACGGAGAGAATGGGGGTAAGAGAGAGAGAGAGAGGGAAGGTGAGTGAGTAAGTAAGAGGACAGAGGGAGTAAGAGGAGGCGTTAGTGAAGTGGAGTAAGGAGAGTAAGGGAAGGGAAAAGAGTGAAGGAGCGAAGGAAGGCAAGAGAGAGGAAGGGAAGTAAAACAGGAGATCTGAAAGAAAGTGAGTGTGGTAGTGTGTCTGAGTTATAGGGAGTGAGCGTGACAGAAGAGGAGTGAGAGACTAAGAGGACGGAGAGAATGAGGCTGACAGAGAGAGAATGAAGGAAGGGGAGTGTAGAAGTAAGAGGACAGAGGGAGTAAGAGAAGGAGTTAGTGAAGTGGAGTAAGGAGAGTAAGGGAAGGGAAAAGAGTGAAGTAGCGAAGGAAGGGAAAAGAGAGGAAGGGAAGTAAAACAGGAGATCTGAAAGAAAGTGAGTGTGGGAGTGTGGCTGAGTTATAGGGAGTGAGCGTGACAGAAGAGGAGTGAGAGACTAAGAGAACAGAGAGAATGAGGCTAACAGAGAGAGAATGAGGGAAGGGGAGTGTAGAAGTAAGAGGACAGAGGGAGTAAGAGAAGGAGTTAGTGAAGTGGAGTAAGGAGAGTAAGGGAAGGGAAAATAGTGAAGGAGTGAAGAAAGGGAAGAGAGAGGAAGGGAAGTAAAACAGGAGATCTGAAAGAAAGTGAGTGTGGGAGTGTGGCTGAGTTATAGGGAGTGAGCGTGACAGAAGAGGAGTGAGAGACTAAGAGGACGGAGAGAATGAGGCTAACAGAGAGAATGAGGGAAGGGGAGTGTAGAAGTAAGAGGACAAAGGGAGTAAGAGAAGGAGTTCGTGAAGTGGAGTAAGGAGAGTAAGGGAAGGGAAAAGAGTGAAAGAGTGAAGGACGGGAAGAGAGAGGAAGTAAAGTAAAGGAAAAGGTCTGAAAGAAGGTGAGTGTGGGAGGGGGGTGATGAAAAGGGGAGTAAACGTGGGGATTGAGAATAAGTGAGGGAAGCGCAGTAAGAGAACGGGGTGTGGGTGGGTGAGGGAAGAGTAGTGATGTAGTGTAGTTCCTATATTCCCAATAGGCTCTGCGCATTGGAATAATATAAACAGCAGTGTAGACGTAGGACTGAGGTTGACTAGGTCTCTACTGACTATATTAGACTTAATTAGTTTTGCCAGCTAGCTCAGAGGTCACTAGAAACTTTCTCGAATGTTCAGGAAAGAGTTAACTCTCCAGATTTAGACAAGAAGGGATTAGCTTCTAACAACCATATAACATGACAACTTTGCTCCCTCAGAATAAAGAGTGTATCTCTAGAGTCGTGCGAAAACAATAGACAATTATTTCACTCAGTCAATCGTGCCTACTTAGTTTCACCAGAGTGCAGAGAAATAGAGAGACGGGCATTTTCAATAAAAGGTGTTATTTATTGAGCAGTCTTCTTTCTCATGCAAGAGAAATGAATTGCCACAATTGCAATACTTATTATGAAGTAAAGTGTGTACAGTAAAAGGAGTATTATGAAATGATACTGTAAAAGCATTGATATGGTTTCTTAGCAATATGATACTTTAAAATGGATAAAATATATACATACATAAAAACATTGACTAACGTACTCAACTGGTGCTTCTAATATACGCCTACCCCGGTGTACCTGACCTAAGCCTAATTCGTGGGAAGGAGTAAGTAAGTTGCAGTTTAAGTTAAGTTGGTTTTGCCAAGGATCTGAATCAAGAATTCTCTTAAGGGTTTGGTCAGCTCCGTACCTTGGTTCTTAGAATGAAGGAGGTCTTGTATCTCTCTCTCAGGACTCTATATCCCAGCAACCCGCAAGGGTGGCTGGAAACACCGGAGCTGGATTTTCTCGGCTGGAGAAAAAGACAGCGTCTTCCTCAGTGCGTCAAAGGGGAGGGGCGGCTTCCTTCGGCTCTTCTCATCATCTGGGCATCCGGGCAAGTAGATAGCCGCTCTGCTCCAAACCACTGTGTGTTTGCTTAAGGCAACGTTGGTATATTTATACCTGAAAGGTGCCGGGTTTGACGTAAGGTTGGACATAAGACGTCACCAAGAACTAACAGTTCTTTCTGACTCTAGGAGTTCTTGTGCAAATCAAAACAAGAGCAGGGGGATTTCCCGGGCTGCTGGAGGCTTGGTTTGTTTAAAGAACCCGTTGTACTTTCTAGGAGTCTAGGGGATTAGCCATGCCGTGTTTGGACCGCATGGGATATTACTAAATATGGATATGATTCTTATGCCTTTATAAGGATATTATTTATTATAGCCACATAAGGGCATAAATCGGGAATATCGAATTAGGGTCCTAGATAGAAACACAACAGTGAGGTTAAGGAAAAGAGTGTAGAGACAGTACATTTTGTACGTCAAACTTACCGTATAAGTAATGTAAACTTAATTACTTATTTTCAGTAAATTTAATATCTGTGAAAGAGAAAAAAAAAGTAAGTTATAATATTTATAATATAGATTTTACAATACAAGAGACAAAGCAGGAGATTAAAAGTCATAAAAGGGTAGTAGGAGATAAAGTAGGAGTGAAGGACTCGGAAAGGAAAACAAAGGAATGGTGAAGGTCAGAGAGAGTGAAAAAGAAATAGAGGGAGAGCAAATTGCTAAAAGGATAATGACATGGATACATTCAGTGACAGAGAAGAAGAGCACGAGAGAGAAATGAAGTGAAGGTGAGTAAGATACTAAAGGAATGTGCATTTGGAAAACTTAAGGAAGAAAGGGGAGTAAAGAAAGGGGAGTAAGTGACAGGGAAGCAGGAGTGAGTGACGGTGGATTCATGACAATGAGGGATGGAAGGTGAGTGAGGGTGAATGTAGGGTCGTAAGACAGTGAGGGAACAATGGGCGTGAGGGTAACAGACAGGGAGTGAAGGAAGACAAGTGAGAATATGAGAGAACAGAGGGAGTGAGAGAAAGAGTGAGTAAAGGGGAGTAAGGTGAGTAACGGAAGGAGAATGACTGAGGGAGCAAAGGAAGGAAAGAAGGGGAAGAGAAGTGAAGCAAAAGGACTGGGAAAAGGTGAGTGTGTGAAGAGGGAAAGAGGAAGGGGAGTTAAGGATGATGAATGAGGATAACTGAGGGAACTGGAGTAAGGGAACAAGGGTGAGGGAGGGTGAGTGAAGGGAAGTGAGGTTGAGGAAAGAGGGAAGATAGAGAGAGGATAAAAGCAAGTGAGCATGAGACAAGGGAAGTGAAGGAGTGAGGACATAGAGGTAGTGAAGTAAAGAGTGACAGAAAGGGACTGAGTGAGAGAGCAAAGAAAGGTAAGTGAGGGAGTGTGGGTGAGTTATAGGGAGTGAGCGGGATGGAAGAGGAGTGAGAGAGTGAGAGGACCGAGAGAGTGAGGCTAAGAGAGAGGGAGTGAGGAAAGGGGAGTGAGGATGTGAGAGGACAGAGGGAGTGAGAGAAGGAGTGAGTGAAGTGGAGTAAGGTGAGTGAGACAAGTGGAATTATTGAGGGAGCAAAGAAAGGAAAGAAGGGGCAGGGGAGTGAAGTAGAGTGACTGACAGCTGGAAAGTGGTGGATGGGAGAGAATGAAAGGGCAGTGAAGGAATGGGGAATGAGGATAAGTGAGGGAAGTGGAATAAGGGAAGGGAGGTGAGGGAGAGTGAGCGATGTCCAGTGAGGGTGAGTTAAGAGGAGTAATAGAGGGTGGAAAAAGGTGAGTGAGCATAAGACAAGGGGAGAATAATATATATTTGATAATACAAAATACAAAATAATGTGTACAACATGTTATATGGTTTATTTTTGCTGTTCTCAGAATATATTGAATTTCACTTAAAACAGTGACTTCAATACTAATCATATGACAGCAGGCAAAAAAAATACTCTATCAAAAGGATTGTGTTTAAAAAACCCAAACAACATTTTAATAAATAATGTAAAATTTTGAAAAAACATATCTTAACTAACTTTTGATCCACGTACTTTTCCACAAGGCCAAATAGTATATGGAAAATCCGTTTCTTTGGAAATTACTCAATAGTATTCTTAATCTCCCATTTACCAAGGTTTCTGAAAGAAAAGCTCCAACATCTTTTACATTATGAAACAATAGTTTTATTTCCACCTCTGGCTTACTTATGATTAATATTTCCTATAATACTCACATCACACACTACGTGATACACTTATACTACCTCTGTGACAACTACAAGTTTTTTACTATCTTGATCACTCTCACTCGCAAAGTAATTTTGAACAGTAAACTAAGTTTTATTAACTACTCCAATCTTCATAGGCCAAGTACCTTCCCTAAAATTTCGGTTGTAAGAACACTAGGTAAGAATTTTGTAAATCACAATTACTCCAGCCTTTTTGTCATTTTAAATAAGCTGTGTAATGTCCTGATGTTATTGAAGGACCATCATGGTAAATAATTGCTGCAGTTGCAAAGGTTCTTCCTGAAATTGATATTTGAGAAGCCACACATTTTTTTATTAAAGTTGTCTATTTAGTTCCATCAGGTCTACATCGTTGGAACATTAAAATTACATACTGTCCATATCTTTGTATAAATAATGTTGATAGCATTGCAGATTTACATTGAGTACAGACCATGTTTTGATTTGCTTCTCTAATTAGAGTATTAAAAGACACTGATTTGCAGTCTGGTAAAATCAAATATATAAATCTTTCAGTGTCTATTGTAGTACTACTTGAAAAGGAACAATTGTCACATTCATGCTGCCATTTATAAGAAAGGCCAAAAAGATTTTCTACATCTACACCTTCATCTTGCAATACAACAAGCATATGCATTAGAAATTCCTGACAATATTGCTGAATATTCTGTGAAAATTGATTTAGACCAGAGCATATGTTTAAAACATTTCGAATTTCAGAAACACTTTGTATTTTTGGGCTATCACTGCTACATTTCTCAAACACAGAATTCAACAAACAACAAAATATTTGTTCACGATTTTCAGCAATCTGTTCTTGTATAGTTTGGAGAAAAAACAACATTAACCACTACATTAACATAGCAGTTGACACCAGAACTGTTTTCAAACTGAAATCCAACAACATCTTTAACTGAATCCTTTTCCTTTCTGCTTACCATTACAGGTTCATCTAATTTTTTTTCTTTTTGCTACAACTTCACTACAATTTTTCTCATTTCTTCTTTTTCGGCCTACTACACGCTTTTCAAATAGAGGATATTGAGGTAAATTTGGAACAAACTCTCTTCTTAACCTATTATATTCTTTTACACAATTTAGATCTGCATTAATCTTTGTCTCATCAAAATCAATCACATACAATCCAGATAAAGTTCTGACTCGAGATAAAGCAACATATGCCATACCCTCCTTGAACACAGAACTTCCAATATTCACTAAAGCACTATCTACACTTAAAGCTTGAGATTTATGAATAGTCACCGCATATGCCAAAGAAACAGGAAACTGTTTTCTGTGGTCATATAAATCTTTCACAAGCAAAAATCGGGCAGAACAACGACTGATTTGTTGTACTTCTTCAATACCATCAAATTTAATTTTTATAAATTCAATTCCATCTCTATTTCGGTAATTCACAAAATCAACAACATGACCCATTGCTCCATTTACTAAACCTCTTTCCACATGTAAATTATGTCGTAAACTTATACGACAATTTAAAGATGCATACAGAGTCTTTTCCAAACCAGCAGTTTTAGACAATGTCTTCTCTAAAAAATCCAATTTTGATTTCAACTTTTCTGACAAAATAATAGTTGCTCCTTCATGTTCTATTTTATCAATAGCTTCCAGTTTCACATTCTCTTGATTTTCCAACTTTAATATTTTGTTGTTGAAGATTGAACATTCTTGCAGAGTTGGCATCAACCATATGACAGATTTGTTTTCAGGAATTTTCTTAAAAATATTCTCTGGGAGAATGTTTTCGTTTGGAAACAAATTTGAAATTATTCATGCATGTAAAGCTGCTTTCCCTTGCTCACTTACTTTTCCAATTCCTACATCTAGTAGAATCTTTTTATAATCTTCATCCTTTGCCTGTCACATATTTTGTAGCAGTTCTGCATATTTGAAATTTAACCATATGTTAACATTTCCAATGCTTCCTAGGCACTTCCTTGTATCTTCATGTGTAAGCATATTAAACACTAGTTGTCCTTTCACTGGAGTTAGCTGCAGTAGATCTCCAAAAACAATGATGTGTTTGCCTCCAAATAACACATCATACTCTGTTTTAAGAATTTCTTGCATTCTTAAATGCACAAAAGCAAGCATTACATTTGATACCATGCTTACCTCATCAATGATAAGAAGTTTCATTTTCTTCAAGAATCGGGAAACTTCACAACAAGCTTCTCCGGATAGCTTGTGGTATTGTCATTTATTATCATGCTTTACTGGCAGCATCAATAAGCGATGTAAAGTAATCCCTTTAATGTTATGTGCTGCCAACCCAGTTGGAGCGGTAACAACACAAGACAGCGATAACTCCGTTCTTTTCTGCAGATAAGTTGCAATTGCTTTAATCAGAAAACTTTTTCCAGTTCCTGCTTCTCCACACACGTACAGTCGGACAGGTATAAATGATGTAAATGAGCACTCTTTTTTCTCATGAGATAAACCATGCTCAATCTGTTCTGTGACTTCGTCATATATTTGTCTCTGCTCAACGTTTAGTTCTTTTTCCAAATCTTCTAAGTTAACTACATCTTCCTGAGCTTGTTACATGGCTCTTTCAACTTCATCCATGGTAGTGGCAGCTTCATTTTGTATAATTGGTCCTCCTAGTGGATCCTGACTCAATGAAGCAGAACGCTGACTGTCTTGAGAACTGTCTCTGGCAATCTCTGCTGCAATTGTAGCTTCTTGCTGTATTTCCTCGTTCAACATTTGCAGATAATTTGAAAAAACAGGACATTCTATGGTATCCTTGGTTGCATTGAACAAATATTCATAAGTAAGAAAATCTCCAAGTAATTCCTCTTCTGTACGCCAAGGCTTAAAGAGTTGCAAAAGAGCTAAGTAATAAAATGCCCTTTTGTCTGGAGATTCACAACTCAATTTTCGATGATTAATCAAATGGCCTTTTCTTTGTTTCACCAGACAGCCTTCACATCCAATTACAGCATATACACCTTTATTGATATCTTCTGTGACGTTCCTCTTAAAAGTATAGGTCTGCAGAACTTCATAGAGACAAACGTTCTCAAGATGACTACTTCTATTGGGATAGTATGTATCCAACATGTTTGTCTTCAAAATATCTGTACTGTCTGGTTCTTTCTCAGCCAAATACTCTATTTCTTGTACAGATTTCAAAACTCGGTTTCGTGTTGCAGCAAGACCTAGACTCACCCAAATGATGGTTCTAGATTTGGCATATAGACTTGCTGATGATAACCGATCAGAACACTCATATGCTCCAATTTCTCGATGCGACAACATCTTCAGACTGTAACTTTATAATTTCTTGCTTAGACTCTTTTCATGTGAAATTTCCTCCCACATTTCCTTCAGTTCCGTCTTTTCTGATTTTGTGATGTAAGACGTCACATATCAAGCCACAGCAATAGAGTTGTCAGCAACATATTGAATATCCATGTTAGCATTCCACATGGACAAAATGACTGGGTTGTAGTCATTTATGAATTTGGACTCCTCATTTCTTCTGAGGTTGTATGTATTTTTAGGTGATTTTCTTGTCACAGTATGTCGCAGAAAAGACATAAAATTGTTTACTCTTCCTTTCGATGTTACTGGACGTGGAAATGCAAAACGACATTTTGTGTAGAACTTGTCCTTGGATTTGTATTTTCGACGACAGTATTTTCCACAACGATGGGTTTGAAAGCGTAAAACTTGATGTCTTAAATTGTTTTCTTCTGTACTTTTCAGAACAGCACATGTTGAATAATGTTTAATGAAACTCATCACTTTCTCATCTGAATCTGTTCCAAATTTTGGTGCATCTTTAATCCATAGCAGCTTATGTATGTGAGGAACACATCTTGCTTGATACTCCTTTCTCCAAAAGAAATCCAACACCTCTCCAAGCAGAGGATTTTTTGTGTTTGTGATAAAAGACATCATAGCTTCAAACCTATGATTGAAATAGCTGCATACATTAACTGGATCCAAAGAGCACAGTTCTCTAGGTGTCTTGTATTCAATATTTTTAATGTTTTTATTTGCCTCTCGTAGAAATTGAAGTAAGTCTTCCCAAGCATACTCAGCACAGCTAAGAGTGAGGAACCATGCATGAGTTCTTAAGTTTCTTAACATACATTTCAATTCCCCATGCCGATGGTACCAATACTTGTTAGTACTATGCTGACATGCCATGAGATTAATTAGCTGAGATTCCAAAAGACTGTCTTGCAGTTTCACTTTATCCATAAAGTCCCTTGCCGAAACATTTTGTAGATGTACTCGACTTTTCAGTATATGGTTCACTGCATAAGAAAGTCCAGACAAGTCACTCTCAAACAGTAGATGGAACAAATATGGAATGCGTTGACGAAACCTTGGATCTTCTGCATATAATCTTGAAGTCTGGTATTCAGATGCAGGAATTTGAACAGGTCGGACGTCATATCGTCCACCTTGACCTGTTGGAAAGAACTGTGGAAAACCACGAGCTTCCAAACTTTCTTCCCATACACTAATGGGACTTCCGTTTGCTTCTTTCATTTGAAACAAGTCAATAGCATTCCCCATTACTTTGTTGGAATGCAATGGATGAACACTATAATGTTCATAAATTTCTTCACTTCTAGAGACATCAACTTTTTCAATTTGCCCAGCTGAGAGATCACTGTCCTCTTCTACAGTTGTTTCCTCTTCTCCTACATATACATTTTGGTAGTAGTGGTTGTTTTTTACCAAATACAACATTGCCTTTTTGACTTTCCTAACATCCACTAATTCTTGCCAGATTTTCTTACTCTTTGTCGGAATACCATTAACTAGAATAACCAGAGGTTCCTCTTCTACTTTTTCTACACCAATTGTATCAATATTTTTCTTAAAATCTAGAGGCAAATAAACAACTCTTCCCTTTAATCCTCTCTGTAGATCTGAAGGAGGCAATTTCCCTGTCTTAGGCTCCATGCGAACAATAGCCTGAAAAGGATGCACACATTGAATCAGAATAGACTCATAGGTATTTAAATCCATCAATTCAGAAGGAATGTCTACCAACTCCAGATTATTATGAACAGCTCGAGCAGGCATTCTGTTTTCATTTAATTTATTATAACAATATTTACAAATACGTTGGTCAGAACCCAAATCAAAACAATTTTCTACCAACAAATAAGTTGGAAAATCCTTCCACTCATTATTATTTTCCTTTTCACTTTTTACATATAAATCAACTAATCTAGTCTAATTCTTACAATGAGTTCGTCGACAACACACACAAGTAAAATTAGGCCTTTCACTTGTATTGACCTTAAACTTTGTAATTTCATGTTCACATTTTATATTCCTTGAAATCTATACATTCTCTTCCACATTACCTTCTATTACTGTATCAGTTTCTGCACTGTCCTCTTTTTCACCAAAGTAACGAAACTCAATTTCTTCACAAATGTTCTTCACATCTAATTCACTTCCATGCAAAAGTGCACTGTTTAACTGTTTTAGCTTAAGTGCTTGACTTTTTGCATAATACAACCTTCTCACTATTTTCCTCACTTTATTATGATGCACTGCTAACATCCTAAAATGGTGAAAAACACTCTGACATACTTTTCTTGAAAGACAAGCCAGTGAATGCCCTTGCAAACCTGTTTTTTCTCTCACTCTACAAGGATCTAACTCTTGCAAAATTGTCATTTTTTGTTTTAGACTTTTCTTAGTATATGTCCGTAAGAAACTGAGAAACAAATCAATTGAATCCTGTTGCACACTACAAATACTACTACAATTCCAAGTATACACTGGAGCCTTAGGACATCTCCCTAAAACTTCATCAGCTAACACCTCTTCTGTATTTCTAGGCACAATTTTTTCTTTTTCAACCGGACAACCGTCCCTCACCTAATATGCTTGACCACTGGTGTCAACTGCATGCACCAAATCATTATCCTGAAAGTAACTTTCTTCATTAAAAAATGGCTCACAACTTGAACTATGTTTCCATTCTCCAGAAAAAACATCACAAAAATTAGTCCGATTAATTACTCTTTTCCATTTCCATTTTAATTTGAACACATTGATCACCTTATCTAGTGTACAAATTCTATTGATTACTAAACAATATAATTTATTTTTCACTTTAAATGCTTCATCCACAATCTTCATTATGTTTTTTTTCTTGTAAAAAGCGGTCTTTTTTTTATACATCTTTACATTTTTTAATAAATTTGAAACCATTCTGTTATAAAACATTCGTCTACGAATTTCAATAAATTGATTTCTCCTTCTATTGCTATAGAAAATATCATCTCCTTCTACAGGTCTGAAATTTTTTGAGGGGCAGAATTTTTTCTTTCTATTAAGAGATCTGTTATTCTTCTTTGAAACAACATCATTTTTTTGGGCATTTCAATAATTTTCTCGAAAAGTCCTTAGTTTGCTTACCAGGAGCATTATTTTTTTTCACCGAAGATTGTGTTTTGGATGAGTCTTGTATTTCTGTTTTCTTGGACCTTAAATCATGTTTATGTTTCTTTTGACGTCTTTCCTTTGACGGCATATTCTTTTATCTTTCTATAAATGATTACAATCTGTGGTGAAGAAAAAATAACATATTATAGACCACTACAAACATACTACATAGCAATTACAATAACTGAATGATATAAACACTAGTTTACAACATAAGTTACTTTATACCACAGCAACTGTGTCACTGTCTGTTTGCGTCTGTCTCATCTCATTCTGGTAAATGTTTTATGGTAAAAAGCATGGCTTTAACATTTTTCACAAGGATCACACTGAGTCTCTGTATGACATAAGGAATTATATTTTCACATTTGTCAATAATGTCATCTGTGTCTGCTCTCAGTTTGCATCTCTAAGCTTAAAGGGTACTCTGTGCCTGTGTCTCACCTCACTCTATTCCTGTGTGTCATCTCACTCTGTGCCTGCCCCATCTCTCTCTCTTTTTTTATGTGTCATTTGTCTGTTTGTGTGTGTCTCTTCTCACTCTGGTAAATATGTCATGCTAAAAAGTATGGCTTTAACATTTTTGACAAGGATCACACTGAGTGTCTGTATGAAATAAGGAATTATATTTTCACATTTTTCAATAATGTCACCTGCGTCTCTCATCAAATTATTCACCCAGGTCCATTTAAAATCAAGCTTCACTCACAGTGTGATCTTCAAAAATACATGTATTTCCATACTTTAAACACATCAACTAAGCAATTATTCACCCAGATCCTTTTAAAATCAAGCTTCACTCACAGTGTGATCTTAGGCACATAACCAGGATGTTAAATGTAATCTACCATGTCTGTCTCTGCATGCAATATGTGTGTCTCTGCTCATACTATTTCACTGTGTCTACTGGCAAAAAACAGAACACATATATATAAGCAAGACATAACATTCCTTTTTCATTTCAAAGGCACACCCTGGATCTTGATTGCACAGCTTAGAGCCTATTTGTGAAGTAAGAGGCCTAACAGACATGCTGCCTAAGATTCCCTACTAGTACATATGCTAAAGCCTAACTGACTTTAAAAATACATGTATTTCCATACTTTAAACACATCAACTAAGCAAATTATTTACCCAGATCCATTTAAAATCAAGGTTGACTCACAGTGTGATCTTAGGCACATGACAAGGATGTTACATGTAATCTACCATGTCTGTCTCAGCATGCAATATGTGTGTCCCTGCTCATACTATTTCACTGTGTCTACTGGCAAAAAACAGACCACATATATATAAGCAAGACATAACATTCCTTTTTCATTTCAAAGGCACAACCTGGATCTTGATTGCACAGCTTAGAGCCTATTTGTGAAGTAAGAGGCCTAACAGACATGCTGCCTAAGATTCCCTACTAGTACATATGCTAAAGCCTTACTGACTTTAAAAATACACGTATTTCCATACTTTAAACACATAAACTAAGCAAATTATTCACCCAGATCCATTTAAAATCAAGCTTGACTCTCAGTGTGATCTTAGGCACATGACCAGGATGTTACATGTATTCTACCATGTCTGTCTCTGCATTCAATATGTGTGTCTCTGCTCATACTATTTCACTGTGTCTACTGGCAAAAACAAAAAACAGACCACATATATATAAGCAAGACAAAACATTCCGTTTTCATGTCATAGGCACACCCTGGATCTTGATTGCATAGCTTAGAGCCTATTTGTGAAGTAAGAGGCCTAACAGACATGCTGCCTTAGATTCCCTACTAGTACATATGCTAAAGCCTAACTGACTTTAAAAATACATGTATTTCCATACTTTAAACAAATCAACTAAGAAAATTATTCACCCAGATCAATTTAAAATCAAGCTTGACTCACAGTGTGATCTTAGGCACATGACCAGGATGTTACATGTAATCTACCATGTCTGTCTCTGCATGCAATATGTGTGTCTCTGCTCATACTATTTCACAGTGTCTACTGGCAAAAAACAGACCACAGATATATATAAGCAAGACATAACGTTTCTTTTTCATTTCAACGGCACACCCTGGATCTTGATTGCACAGCTTAGAGCCTATTTGTAAAGCAATAGGCCTAACAGACATGCTGCCTAAGATTCCCTACTAGTACATATGCTAAAGCCTAACTGACTTTAAGAAAACATGTATTTCCATATTTTTAAACACATCAACTAAGCAAATTATTCACCCAGATCCATTTAAAATCAAGCTTGACTCACAGTGTGATCTTAGGCACACGAGACACATGTCATGACACACACACAAAGAGAGAAATGACACACAGAAAAAGAGAGATTATGCACGTGCAAAGTGACATGAGACACAGGCACAGAGTACCTTTTAAGTTAAGAGAGGCAAACTGTCAGCAGACACAGGTGACATTATTGAAAAATGTGAAAACATAGTTCCTTATTTCACACACTCACTCACTGTAATCCTTGACCAAAATTGAAAAGCCAGACATTTTACCAGAAAATATTTTCCATAGTAAATCATTTTTAACACAGAGCACAGCCCATTTAAATGACCACTACAAAACAAGGCAGAAACCTAACTCATTTCCAAAATACATTTCTAATATGCCCCATTAAATTTTTTAACAGCATTACAAAACAAATGACACACAATGCAAGAGTAAAGAAGCACAATATGCTTCTTAATCGTCCCCATAGTGCATACAACAGTCTATCTTTATTAAAAGAATCATTACTCACCTTTAAAAATGCTTTGGAAGATTTAGAACAGTGTCAGTCACACACACCAGATTTTCTGAATTGCTCCTGAAACACTGCAACCAGAAATGGCCCTGATTCCCTGTAATTCTTCACACATATCCCTGGACTTAACCAATTAAAATTCTTCCCACACTATTTCAAAACCAAACTAACATGTTAATTGGTTCTACATTTCAACACATTGAAACTCACATAATATTCACCCATCGCCCCAGTGCTCACTTACCCTGTTACTATGGTAACTCCCACCTAACCCAGCACACATTTGAAAAGTTCATCATACTATGTTGCAAAAGAATCCAGCAAGGGTGTTTGACCTCTCAATGTACTAGCTAATCATGTGCAATGTTTCTTTAAATTACTTTTTCTTAACCATTAAAATGACTTCTTTAAAAAAAAAGCATGCAGTGGTCAATTTTAAGAAAGCACCAATCATTTCTTGTTTTTCAAGTGCACTGAATCTCGACCAGTTTTTTTTCATAACTCCTACTTTCAAACTGCCATTTCATTTCCACAACTCATCTGAATACAAGCACATCTACCTTCAAGATGCCAAAAGTCTGGTTTGTGGGTCATAGCTTTGTCTACTGGAGTGAAAAATTTGCAAGTAACAGAGGTATTTACAACCTTGATTTACCAAATGTGGACATTGTGTGGATTGGACAGAGAGGATTAAGAAGTCACCAATTGATACCATTGATAAAATCCTTTATGCATCTACCACACCCTGACCTCATAATTGTGCACTGTGGTGGCAATGACCTGGGCACTTTGACTGGGGTAGGTCTGGAAATGCTTTTAAAGGACATCTTTGGGCAATTGATGTCACTTTTTCCCAACACTGCCTTGGTATTTTCTAATATATGCCAAAGACAAAAATGGAACTGGTCCAACCAATGTTGTCCATAGATTGAGAAAGCAAGGAAACATGTGAATAAATCTGTTTCTGCTTTCCTCAGAGACTATGGTATGGGATTCATTTACCACAACAACTAGCGTTACAACATGCAAGGCATCTATAGGAGAGATGGTGTACATTTTACAGATGAGGGGAATAGAGTCTTCCTCTTGAATTTGAGACTCTGCATTGGTACCAACTTGTAGGTACAAAAAACACCCACATAACACAACAGCTCTTTTCAGAGCTACCCTACCTCTAAGCACTCTAAAAAAAAATGTACTCTGTTTTTCCCCGTAGTGCGCTCAGGGTGCGCTTACCGGGAAGCGCACAATGGAACGCACCCAGCGCTTACCCCGTGAAAATTAAAAAAAAGAAAATAGTTTTTTTCCCCTTCAGGGTCCTTCTAGGCCTCCCTCAAAAAACCTAGGGGGTCAGGGGGTGTCTATTCTGCCCCCTTTTAATCATTTCCCCCTTTTTATTTTCACCTCTTGTGTCTCGATTCTACCGAAACACAAGATGGCGGATTCTCCGGACTGTTTAGAATGTTGACAGACATCCGAGAGCCAATCAGCTTTGCGCTTGCGCACTCCCGTAGCGCGCCGGGTGTGCTCCCCGGTACGCGTACCGGTGAGCGCTCGGAGCGCGCCTATAGATATATATGTGTTTTTGAAGTTAATTTTCCAAAAAAACACTGGAACAATTTTCACCAAATATAGCAAAAGCACATCTGCTTACCAGTCCCTACAATTTTGCAAAGTTTGGTGTCATTCCGTTCAGCGGTTCGGGCTGTAGCCTTGTCAATTCGTCCTATGGAAATTAACATGAGGAAAATACGTTTTGGGACCCCCCTTTTTTCTCAGCCCCCACTTCACGAATCCCCCCGAATCTTTCAGGGAAGGAGCGGAATGTTAGAAAATTACACGCAAATTCCTCAACCGGCGCCAAAGTTATTCCCAACAGAATGTTGCGGATTTCCTATGGTAGCTAGGTCCTAGTCCTAACTATAACTACCTACTGGCGACCGCCAGTAGGTAATATATATATATATATATATATATATATATATATATATATATATATATATATATATATATATATATATATATATATATATATATATTCACTGAAAAAACCATAGGTTATAGACCATATATAGGGGCAGATTAGGATGGCGGACGGACTTGCGTCCGTCCGCCATCCCAGAGGTGGAGGGACCGTCCGCATGGACTGCGGAGGTCCCTCCATGCAAATCAGGATGTGACCGCCACCCTGGCGGTCACATCCTGGATATATAACATTGCGGCGGGTGCTGCTTCAAGCAGCACCCGCCGCAATGTTAAAAGTGCATGTGTAACATTTACATGCACAAAGCGGCAGGCACCTCGCGGTGCCTGCCGGTTTGTGCATGTAAATGCTGGGGGGTACCATAGGTACCCCCCATGTGCACCCCCCACCCGCCTACGCCCTGGGGGCCCGCAACGGGCCCCCAAAAGCAAAAGTACACATGCTTTTCCACGGCGGAAAAACCGCCGCGGAAAAGCATGTTTACTAATGCTTCCTAATTTGGCTGGCGGTGTCTGATAGACACTGCCAGCCAAAGGAGAGCTTTTCCACCGCGGTTGTAATCCGACCGCGGCGGAAAAGCAGCGGACAGAATCCAAGACCCACCAGCCATCGTAATGCGGCGGTGGGTCTTTGGTGACTCCGCAGAGGATTTTCCGCCTCCTCCGGGCCGGCGGTAGCTTCTGCCGGCCCGGAGGAGGCGGAAAATCCTCTATCATAATCGGCCCCATAGTTAGGAATTAGCATTTACAAAACCTTATTTTACTCACACAAAACCATTGAAATTCCATATATAGTTAGTTGCACTAACTATATATCGCGCACCCGCAATCCACTGCTGATGATGTCACATATTACATCATTCATGACATGGTCAGTGACATCACTGATGACATCACTGATGACATCTCAAATGACATCACTGATGACATCACTGATGACAACATCCAGTGACTGTATGTTTCTGTAAAGTTAAAATATGTCTTACATATTGAAGAATGAGTGGATGTATAAGTGTCTGGATGAAGGATTTAGTAGGTGCATGACTGACTGTATGAGTGAGTGATTATATGTGTCTCACTGAGTGCATGGGTTAGTGACTAAACTGTTTTAATTTGTGCATCATTGTGTCTGTTGTTCTGTAATCTGCTGCATGTGTTGATCATTAGCTATATGACTAACTATATGGGTTATTGATTGGTTGCCCAAGTATTTGTATAGGAGACTGAGTGTGTGTGTGGGTGGCTGGGAGGTGTATGACTCTGTGCATACATGTGTGAGCAGTTGATTCACTAGATGTATGGGTTCAAAAGTGCACGTGGAAACAGCTGTATGGGCGGTTGACTGTGTGCATGAGTGTATTGGTGAGTGAATGGATATCTCAGTGCTACATGTCAAAGTAAGTACATATGTAAAACACAGTACATGTGAGAGTTGACATATATAAATAACTGTGCATAAGAGCCAGTGAATGTGTGAGTGGCTGTATGGATCATTGTGAACTTGTATCAGGGATTGTATAAGAGAGTAAATATGTGTTAGTATATGTTTCAATAAGTAAGGTGTGTATAACTATATAGTTGAGGAAATGGAGGTGTGATTGATTCTTTGCAAGACTGACTAGGTGTGTGAGTAACTCCATGGATGAGTGACAGTCTGTGAGTGTCTGTTTACACTGAGTGTATCTAAGGTTATATTAGAGTCTGAAGAGGTTCATCGTATCATCACATGAATGATGTCATCAGTGATGTGATCAGTAATGTCATTTGAGATGTCATCAGTGATGTCATCAGTGATGTCATTTGAGATGTCCTCAGTGATGTCATCAGTGATGTCACTGACCATGTCATGAATGATGTAATATGTGACATCATCAGCAGTGGATTGCGGGTGCGCGATATATAGTTAGTGCAACTAACTATATATGGAATTTCAATGGTTTTGTGTGAGTAAAATAAGGTTTTGTAAATGCTAATTCCTAACTATATATGGTCTATAAACTATGGTTTTTTCAGTGAATTTTCAAGGTTTTGTAAATGCTAATTCCTAACTATATATGGTCTATAACCTATGGTTTTTTCAGTGAATGTCAATGGTTTTTTAATAGCAAATATCAAAAGCTTTAAAATGTATTCTTCTTTAAATCAAAAAATATATTTTATATGTTTTTAATACAATTTTTTTATGTATATATATATTTTTTAAATTTTTTTTTGTTTCGCTACCGGTCCGCGCACCGGGTAGCTTCCCGTTAGCTCAATTTGGTGCCGCGACCCGGTCCGCGAGCCGGTAAACGTTCCATTTGCGCAACTGCCGCGTTAGAAAACAACATCGTGACGCGTCGCGTCAGCGTGACATATCGCGTTGTCGCGTGATACGTCATATGACGCGCCGCGTTAGCGTACCCGGAAGTGAACTGGTACGCGAAGCGAGGCGCGAAGCGCAGCTTCCCGGAAGCGATCCGGGACGCGGCGCAAAGCGCGTAACGTAAACACAACAGGTCATGTGACTTGTTAATAACACTTTTCACTTTTGGTTTCCTAATGATGTAAGCCTAGGTCATGTGACCTAAAAGTAACACTTTTCATTGGTTTAGAACTATTGTTTTTCCCAAATGATGAAAACCCCTCCTTGTTTCCTCACCTCCACCACCTCCAAGGAAGAGAGGACCACCTGCTGAAGTTATCATTCAGCAAGAGGAGGAAGAAGAGGAAGAAGAGGAACAGCAGGAAGAGAGGCATTTTTTGCGTGAGGAGCCCAGGAGGTCTCATGTCAAAGAAAATTATATTTGGCAATTTTTTAAATATCCCCGGGTCCAAAAAAAAGTCAATGCCCGGTACGTAACTTGCCTTATATGTAAAGATAATCTGTCCAGAGGGACAGATAAAAAATATAGTTACGGCAATTATACAATGCATCGCCATATGGAGAGGTGGCACCCTATCAACTACAGTGCTGCGCAGTTACGTGACCAGCAAGATAATCCCCCTTCTGTGGCCAGAAGATCAGTTGTACAGGAAGTGACGGGACCAGAGGCGAGGGAGACGGTCCCAAATATACAGATGAGGTTCGGGGAAGTCAAACAAGTGTGCGTGTGTTGCAATCAGTTGATTTGCTACAGAGAAAGTAGCATCACTCTAATCAACAGAGCTATCGACAATCATGATTGTCCGAAACGCCCCAGAGAATAAATTCTTTTTTTTTGTTGCTCCTGTTGAGCCCTTTACAATGAATCGTTTTCGTTTCCCCCCCCAAAAAAAATATAAAACTGTTCAAAAAATACAAAAAAAGTAAAAAATTGTTCAGAAAAAAAAAATATATATATATAAAACAACAAAAATAATTTTAAAAAAAGTTCTTTTCAGAACTACCTCCCCTTTATAAAAAAATTGCTAGAATGTTTAGCACTCTGGCAACCTCTATTTCTTTTGGTTCGCTTCCCGGTTCGCTCGCCGGTACGCGAACCGGGAGCGAACCAAAAAAAAAAAAAAAGAGTAAGAATAAGGGAAGGAAACAGAGAGTAATGTTAAAAGAAAGACAGCTATAGGGAGTAACACAGAGATACTGTTTAATAGATCTATTTACCGAAGAAAAGATGGAAGAGGGTATAATTGTGAAAAACAAAATAGATAAGGAAGTGGAAGAAAAAAAGGAGAGTAGAAGAATAATAAACAAGAGTTTCTTAGAGAATGTGAGTGAATGTTCAAAATAAGATTAAAACATGTGGAATAACAGAGAGAAAAAACAGAGAGCAGAAAAGAAGAAGTAACAGAAAAGGAATGATTGAAACAGCAAAGAAATGTAAATAACATAGGGGCATATTATCAACATAGGTGATAAAATTATCGCTGCTTTTATCGGCAGAAATCTGCCACTAAAGCCGCTTTTGCGGCAGTTTTCTGCCGATAATGACTGCTTTTATCGGCAGAAAACTGCCGCTAAAGCCGCTTTTGCGGAAGAAAACTGCCGCTAAAGCCACTTTTGTGGCAATTTTCTGCCGATAAAAGCAGCGATAATTTTATTGCCTGTGTTGATAATATGCCCCTTAGTGTGCTTGAACTACAGAGAGAAAGCATAATGAACAAGTAGTGAAAGAGTGATCAGTCAGAGACAGTGAGAGTAATAGAGACGGAGTGAGTGAACAAGAGTGAGGAAGTATGAGAAGAGAGGGACTGAGAAAAAGAGTGGAAGGAGTAGAGTAAGTAAGTAATAGAGAAAGGAATGAGGGAAGTAGCAAAGGCAGGAAAGTGAGGGTTAAAGAAATGAAGTAGTGAAACTAATAGAAGTTAAATGTGATAGAAATGTAACGAAAAGAGTACAAAACATTTACCTTATAATTGTCGTTAACTTAGTCACTTGTTATTTTTATACTTTCAATCTGTGAAAGAGAGAACAAACATTTGAAAAATATTAAAACATGTATTTAAAAATTAGAAAAGACAAGGGAAAAGATTGAAGGACAAACAGTTTTTCAACAACTTTGACACTTACAGAAGCCTCTGCTTCTCCATGCCCCTACACAGTCCTAAAAATATACATTTTAAATTAACAGTATCTTGATGCAGATGAAGTGAGGCCTATCTTGCAACATGGTGCATCTTTTGCACTGCTGCTGTCTCACAAAGGTGACGCAACGGTAGCGCAAAAGAGGTGCACAGCCATCATAAAACTGTCCCTAACATTTTAAATGATTGTTTCAGGATGCCAATAAGGTGTGTCCTATCCAGAGGTTTGTTTAAGGTGAGGCCTACTCAGGGTTGCAGATGAAATTTAGAGTTGTTGAAGAGTACAGAGGAGATAATACATGTCCATGCCTACCAATGAAGTGAGTCATGTCCACTTTACTCTTGAACAAAGGCCAGACCTCCTCTGTTTCCCTGGACAGGCCTAAACTTGATCTGCACAATGTGATCCATAATATTAGGAAACACAGGTGATGTAATTGAAAAACGTGCAATTTCTTTTGCTCATTTCACAATCACATCACTTGTGTTTCCTTTGCTTAGGTATCTCATTGTGCAGATGTAGTCCAGCATATGAAAGAGTATGCAGAAGTGCAGCACTGCATGCAACAACTTTGACACTTACTGAAGCCTCAGCTTCTGCATGCCCCCTACACAGTCCTAATTATATACATTTTAAACTGATGGTATCTTGCTGGAGATGAACTGAGGCCTATCTTGCAACATGGTGCATCTTTTACACTGCTGCTGCGTCACAAAAGTGACGGAACAGCGGCGCAAAAGAGGCGCACGGCCATCATAAATCTGCCCTTAACATTTTAAATGATTGTTTCTAGATGCTGATAAGGTGTGGCCTATCCACAGATTTGTTTCAGGTAAGTCCTACTCAGGGTTGCAGATGAAATTTAGGCTTGTTGAAGAGTACAGAGGAGATAATACATGTGCAGGCCTACCAACGAAGTGAGTCATGTCCACTGCACTCTTGAACAAATGTCAGACCTCCTCTTTCTCCTGGAACAGGCCTAAACCTCATCTACACAATGTGATGTGTAATGTTAGGAAACACAGGTAATTTAATTGAAAAACGTGCAATTTATTTTGCTCATTCCACAATCACATCACCTGTGTTTCCTTTGCTTAGGTATCTCATTGTGCAGATGTAGTCTATCATATGAAAGACTACGTAGAATGTGAGCACTGTATGCAACAACTTTGACACTTACAGAAGCCTCAGCTTCTCCATGCCTACTACACAGTTCTAAATGTATATCATAAATACAAAAAGTACAGAATTAATTATACATGTTAAATGGTTTATTTTTGCTGTTCTCAGAATTTATCAAATTTCACTAAAAACAGTGACTTGAAGGTATTCATCAGATAACAGCGGGGGAAAAAAAACACAATCAAAATGATTGTGTTTAAAAAACCCATATAACATAACCAATCAGAAATCAGAACTCCTGAAAAGTAACTTACTTTCCATGACGTCGAAGGATATCCTATGAACAGCTTACACTCTGTTGTGCTGTTATTATTTTCAGCCCGCCACTTTCTGAAAGAAAAGCTCCATCAATTTGACAAATATGTTACATACAATAAATGACTTCTCGCTCTCTACTGCACTTTTCCACAAGGCCAAATCGTGTAAGAGCCATTTATAACTCTTGGAATTCTTCTAAGCAAATCCCGTCATTTTGTATTTCCGCAACTTTCAGAAAGAAAACGTTCAAGATCACTTTCACAATCCTGTACTAGTAATATCTCACCCTTCTTGCTCACTTATGTTCCACATTTCCTATGACACTGATACTGCTTACTATGAAGCAGACTTACACTACATCTATGACTACTACAATTATTTAATTCTCTACATCACTTTTAATCACAAAGCAATTTAAAACAGTAGATAAAATTATATCAACCCCTAGAATCATTATAGGCCAGTTACCTACCCTAAATTCTCTTTTCTGACAACAGAAAGTAAGAATATTTTTAAGTAAAAAGGCAACATTGTATCGTAGTCAAATGGGAATCATTTACGAAACAGCAGCTTTTTTTACATTTTCAATAAGCTGTGTAATAAGCAGATCTTGTCAAAGGACCATCATGTCATATAATAGCTGCAGTTACAATGGTTCTTCCTAAAATCAACGACTGTGTAGCCACAACATTTGTAATTAAAGTTGAAGACTTACTTTCATCAGGTTTATATAGTTGGAATTTTAAAATGACATTATATCCAAAAGTTTGGTCAAATAATCTAGACAGCATTGCAGACTTACATTACCTCTACTCCATGTTTTGATTGGCTGCTTGAATTAGCTTATAAAAAGAAACAGTTTTTCTGAACTCATTCAAAGTGCAGTTATTTTTCCATGACGTTAAGTGTTATGGTAAGAACTCCGTTTGCTTTGGGAAATACTCTGTTGTCCTTTAACTAATCCGTGCCCACCACTTTCTGTAAGAAAACCTTCTTTTTTTCCAGGAACTATTTAAAACTCAAAAATAACTTTTGACTCTGTACTACACTTATCCTCAAGGCCAAATAGTGTAGGAGCCATTAGAACCTCTTGAAATTCCTCAGAGCAAATCCCGAGATTCCTTCCCTAAAATTTTGGTTTTAAAAACACCAGGTAAGAATTTTTAAGGTCAAAAGGTAATTTAAAAAAAAAAGTTAAAACAGAATCATTGCAGAATGACCAGCCGTTTCTAGACTTTAAATAAGCTGTGTAATGTCCTAATGTTGTTGAAGGACCGTCATGATATATAATTGCTGCAGTTACAAAAGTCCTTCCTGATATTGACAACTGCGAAGCCACAACATTTTTAATTAAAGTTGTCAATTTTGTTCCATCAGGCCTACATCGTTGGAACATTAAAATAACATACTGGCCATACGTTCGTATAAATAATGTTGACAACATTTCAGACTTACATTGGCTACACTCCATGTTGTGATCAGCTGCTTTTACTAGCTTATTAAAGGACACTGATTTACTGTCTGGCAAAGTTAAATATATACATTTTTCTGAGTCTACACTAGTAATACTTGATACCCTACAGTTCTCGCAGTCATGCTGCCATTGATAAGAAAGCCCAAACAGGTGATCTACATCTACACCTTCATCATGCAATACATCAAGCATATACATTAAAAACTCCTGACAATCTTGCTGAATATTTTGAGAGAATTGTGTTTGACCTGAACATCTGTCTAACAGATTTCGAATTTCAGACACACTTTCTATTTTTGTTCTATCAGTGCTACATTTCTCCAACACAGAATTCAACAAACTGCAAAATCTTTGATCCGAATTGACCACAATCTCTTCTTTTACATTTTCTAGAGAAAACAAAACATTAACCACTACATTAGCATAGCAGTTGACACCAGAACTGTTTTCAAATTGAAAACCAACAACATCTTCAACAAAATCCTTTTTCTTTCTGCTTATAATTTCTGGTTCATCGACTTTTCGTCTTTTTGCTACAACCTCCCTACTATTGGTCACATTTCTTCGTTTCCGGCCTACCACACGTTTCTCAAACAAAGGATATTGAGGCAAATGTGGCGCATACTCTCTTCTTAACCTATTGTATTCCTTAACACAATCTAGAACCGCACAAATGTTTGTGACATCACACTCAATCAAGTACAATCCCGATAAAGTTCTAACTCGTGACAATGCCACCTATTCCATACCCTCCTTGAACACAGAACTGCCAATATTCACCAATGCACTGTCTACACTTAAACCTTGCGATTTATGGATTGTCACCGCATATGCCAAGCAAACAGGAAACTGCTTATGGCGAACATATAAGTCTTTCACAAGCAAAAACCTAGCAGAGCAACGACCATTTAGCTGTACTTCCTCAATGCCATCAAATTTAATTTTAAAAAATTCAATTCCATCTCTATTTCTGTATTTCACAAAATCAACAACATTACCCATTGATCCATTTACCAGACCTCTTTCAACATGTAAATTCCTTCTTAAAATTATACGGCAAATTAAGCACACATTCAGAGTCTTTTCAAAACCTGCAGTTTTAGATATAGTCTTCTCTAATGAATCCAATTTTGATTTCAAATTCTCAGACGAAATAATTGTTGATCCCATATGCTCTACTCTGTCAATAGCTTCCAGTTTCACAATCTCTTGGTTTTCTAAATGCAACATTTTGTTGTTGAAGATGGCACATTCTGCAAGAGTTGGCATCAAACATATTCCAGATTTCTTCTCAGTAATTTTCTGAAAAATATTCTCAGGCACAACGTCTTGTTCTGGATACAAATTTGACAGTAATCGTGCATGTAAAGCTTCTTTCCCATGCTCGGTCACTTTTCCGATTCTAACATCTTGTAGAATATTCTTGTAATCTTCATCCTTCGCCTGACGCATATTTTCACGCAGTTCAGCATAATTGAAGTTTAACCATATATTAACGTTGCCAATGCTCCCTAGGCACTTCCTGGTATCTTCATGCGTGAGCATTTTGAACACAGGTTGTCCTTTCACTGGTGTCAGCTGCAGAAGATCACCGAAAACAATGATGTGTTTGCCACCAAATAACACATCATACTCTGTTTTGAGAACTTCTTGCATTCTCAAATGCACAAAGGCAAGCATGGCATTGGAAACCATGATTACTTCGTCAATGATAAGAAGTTTCATTTTCTTCAAGACTCTTGAAACTTCACAACAAGCATCTCCAGATAACTTGTGGTATTGTAATTTGTTATCATGCTCCACTGGCAGCATCAGTAGACGATGCAAAGTAATACCTTTAATGTTATGTGCTGCCAGTCCAGTTGGAGCGGTGACAGCACAAGACAGCGATGACTCAGTCCTTTTCTGCAAATAACATGAAATTGCTTTAATGAGGAAACTTTTTCCAGTTCCCGCTTCTCCACTCACGTACAGTCGGACAGGCTTCAACGACGTACATGAGCACTCTTTCTTCTCATGACTTAATCCATGATCAATTTGGTTGGTAACTTCGTCATATATTTTCCTCTGCTCAACGTTGTTGTGTCTTTCCAAGTCTTCTAAGTTAACCGCATCCTCCTGAGCATGTGCCATGGCTCTTTCCACTTCAATCATGGCAGTGGCAGCTTCATTTTCGATAACTGGTCCTCCTAGTGGATCCTGACTCAATGAAACAGAACTCTGACTGTCCTGAGAACTATCTCTAGCAATCTCGGCTGCAATCGTTGCTTCCTGCTCGATTTCCGCATTCAACATTTCTAGATATTTGGGAAAAACAGGACATTCTATGGTCTCCTTGGCGGAATTGAAAGAGTCTTCGTAACAGAGGAAATCTCCCAGCAGTTCCTCTTCTGCACGCCAAGGCTTGAAAAGTTGCAAAAGTGCTAAATAGAAAAACTCTTTTTTTTCAGGAGATTCGCCACTCAATTTTCGATGGTTTACCAAGTGGCATTTTCTTTGCTTGACCAGACATCCCTCACTTCCAATTACAGCATACACTCCTTTATCAATATCTTCTTTGATGTTCCTCTTGAATATGTAATTTTGTAGAACCTCATACAGACAAACATTCTCGAGGTGACTGCTTCTATTTGGATAATATGTATCCAACATGTTGGTCTTCAAAATATCGGTACTGTTTGGCTCCTTTTCCGCCAAATACTCAATTTCCCGCAAAGGTTTCAGAACTCGATTACGGGTTGCAGCAAGACCAAGACTCGCCCAAACGATACTCCTGGATTTGGCATAGAGACTTGCTGAAGACAACCGGTCAGAACATTCGTAAGCTCTGATTTCTCGATGTGACAACATCTTCAGACTGAAACTGTACAACTTCTTACTGAGGCTCTTTTCATGGGAAATGTCCTCCCACATATCCTTCAATTCTGTCTTTTTGATGTAAGATGTCACATACCGAGCCACAGCCATACAGTTATCAGCCACAAACTGTATATCCATGTTAGCATTCCACATGGACAAAATCACTGGGTTGTAGTCGTTGATGTACTTGGACTCTTCGTTCCTTTTCAAATTGTATGTGTTTTTAGGTGATTTCCTCATCACATTATGTCGCAGCGAAGACATCAAACCGTTCACTCTTCCTTTAGAAATCACCGGTCGTGGAAAGGCGAAACGACATTTGGTGTAGAACTTGTCCTTGTTTCTGAATTTACGACGACAGTACTTTCCACAACGATGGCTTTGGAAGCGTAAAACTTGTTCTCTTAGGCTTTTCTCTTCCTTTGCGTTTGGAACAGCACATGTAGAATACTGTTCTATGAAACTCATCACTAAGTCTTCTGGATCTGTTCCAAATTTAGGTGCATCCTTGATCCACAGCAGCATATGTATATGAGGAGCACCTCTTGCTTGTTACTCCTTCCTCCAGAAGAAATCCAACACCTCTCCAAGAGGTGGATTTTTCTTGTTCATGATGAAAGACATCATAGCTTCAAATCTATGATTGAAGTACCTGCATACATTCACTGGATCCAAAGAGCACAGTTCTCCGGGTGTCTCGAATTCGATATTTTCAATGTTTCCATTTGCCTCTCGTAGAAATTCAAGTAAGTCTTCCCAGCCATACTCGGCACAGCTGAGAGTGAGGAACCATGTGGGAGTTCCTAAGTTCCTCAGCATACATTTTAAATCACCATGACAATGGTACCAGTACTCATTAGTACCACGCTGACACGCCATGAGATTAATCAGGTGAGAATCCAAAATACTGTCTTGCACATTGACTTTATCCATAAAGTCACTTGCTGAGATGTTTTGCATCTGTATACCACTTTTCAAGATGTGGTTCACTGCATATGACAGTCCAGACAGATCGCTTTCAAACAGGAGATGAAACAAATACGGAATGCATTGTCGAAACCTAGGATCTTCTGCATACAATTGTAAAGTCCGGTATTCAGAAGCAGGAATTTGATGAGGTCGCTCATCATATCTTCCTCCTTGACCTGTTGGAAATAGCTGTGGGAAACACTGAGCTTCCAAACTTTCCTCCCAAACACTAATTGGACTCCCTTTGGCTTGTTTCATTTGAAACAACTCAATAGCATTCCCCATGACTTTCTTGGAATGCAAAGGATGAACACTATAATGTTCATATATTTCTTCACTTTTAGAGGGTTCTACTTTCGCAATTTGACCACCACACAAATCACTATCCTCTTCTTCACTTACTTCCTCTTCTGCAACATATACATTCTTATAGTACTTATTGCTTTTTTTCAAATACAATGTTGCCTTTTTGACTTTCCTAACATCCACTAAATCTTGCCATATTTTCTTACTCTTTGTCGGAACCCCATTAACTAAGATAACCAGAGGTTCCTCTTCCACTTTTTCTACTCCAATTGTATTAATGTTTTTCTTCAAATCTAGAGGCAAATAAACAACTCTTCCCTTTAATCCTCTCTGTAAATCTGATGGAGGCAATTTCCCTGTCTTTGGCTCCATTCTTACAATAGCCTGAAAGGGATGGATACTTTGAATCAAAATAGATTCATAAGTATTTAAATCCTTCAATTCAGAAGGAATCTCAACCAATTCCAGATTATTATGAACCGCTCTAGCAGGCATCCGGTTTTGATTTAATTTGTTACAACAATAAGTACACACACGTTGATCCAATCCCAAATCAAAACAATTCTCTACCATCAAGTATGCTGCGAAATCCTTCCATTCACAATTATTTTCCCTTTCACTTTTCGCATATAAATCCACTAACTTAGTCTGATTCTTATAATAAGTGCGTCGACAACACACACAAGTGAAATTAGGCCTCTCACTTGATTTCACCTGAAACGTGGCAATTTCCTTCGGAAAATTATCTGTACTGGAAACCTGTACACTATCTTCCACATTACCCTCTTCTTCTGGGTCAATTTCAACATTCTCCTCTTTACTTCCAAAGTAACAAAACTCAATTTCTTCACAAATATTCTTCACATCTATTTCAGAACCATGCAAAAGAGCAGTGCATAATTGTTTAAGCATAATTGCTGGACTCTTAGCATAATACAACATTCTAACTAATTTCCTCACTTTATTATGATGCACTGCTAGCATCCTGAAAGGATGAAAAACACTCTGGCATACTCTCCTGGAAAGACAAGCCAGTGAATGACCATTCAAACCTGTCACTTCTCTCACTCTGCAAGGATCTAATTCTTGCAACAACATCATTTTCTGCTTCAAACTTTTCTTATTAAATGTCCGTACAAAATCACAAAGCAAATTGATGGAATCCTGTCGCACACTGCAAATACTACTACACTTCCAGGTGTACACAGGTCCCTTAGGACGTCTTCCTCATTACCTAACACCTCTTCTGCCTCTGTTGTCACAAGTTTTTCTTTTTCAACTGGACAACCATCTTTCACATCATAAGCTCGACCACTGGTGTCAACTGCATGCACCAAATCATTATCCTGGAAATAACTCTCCTCATTAAAAAATGCCTCACAACTTGAACTATGCATCCATTCTCCTGAAAAAAACTTCACAAAAATTACTATGATTAACTGTTCTCTTCCATCTACTATTTCTTTTGAAATCATAAATTGCCTTGTTTAGCTTCCTAATTCTATTGATTATCAAAATAAATAACTTTCGCTTAATTTCAAATGCCTGATCAATAACCTTCTCAACTTTTTTTTTCTCTTATAAAAAAACCACTTTCTGTTGACCTTTCTTAATATTTTTTAACAAATTGCCAATTATCCTGTTGCGGAACATTCGTCTACGAATGTCCCTAAACTGTTGTTTCCTTCTACTATCATGCACAGAGTTATCTCCTGCTCTAGCAGTAACATTTTTGATTGGCCTTTCCTTTCCGTTTAAATTGCTTCTCTTTTTCTGGACTAAAACATTTTCTGTAGTACTACTTTTTTTCTACAAATGTTTCTTATGAATGATTTCGTTGTCTTACCCGGAGCTTTCTTGGTGACTTTACGAGTTTTTATTGTAGAGGACTGCTGCAACAATTTTTTAAGCTGCTGTCTTTGACGTTTTGTAGCCTTTCGGATTCTACCCTTAGACGGCATTCTCTAATTTCGAAATGATCTGCAGTTGAATCTGTGGTAAAATATAATAAACAATGTTATTAACCACTATTACCAAACAGTAAATCAATAACAGTCGTCAAAAATTTAACACACTACTTGTCATTTTTACATAGAATCATTTTTAGTGCTTTGGCAAATTTAGTATTCACAAATAGTAGCAAAGAAATGGAATGCTTCTATATTTTACCTGTGCTGTTTTATATGTGAATCTGATCTAATTTTATGAGCATATTTGACTATTTTATTAAAGACACTACACATAACCTGTTTTTGAAGTTGTGTTTAATTTTAAATGAAACGGTTTACATTTTTACTTTTCATTTCCAGTAAATTTTAAAAATAATTGTTTATAGTTCCATAGGCTCAAGCAGGTCAGCTTCCCACCCTATGTCATACAATTCTGACAAATCGGCATCCTCATCATGTTCTTCATCGTCCTCAGGATTTAAATCATCCAAGGGATCTACTTCCACTGACGTTTCAATGACAAGTTCAATGATAAGATCGAGATCAACTGATTGCTCATTATCACTCATGGTTGATGTTGTCGTTATCTTTAAAGAAAGAGAACAACAATGAGATGTTGCAGAGTAAGAGACAAATCTCAGAGACTATAATAGTAAAATTGTTTAACAAGAGTAACATTTTGCAGCTATTATTTAGCCATGTCCAGCGATGCTGATGAGGTGAGGCCTATGTCCAAGTTTTCAGTGAACAGGACTCATCTCTTCTTAACCTTGGATAAGCCTCACCGACTCTGTGTCCCCTGCTCATACTTAAATGTAAAGGGGCAGATTTATGTTAACTGGCGCATCCCCACGGATGCACCAGTTAATGTGCACCGCTGCTCTGCCACCCATGGTGTGCCGCATTTACAATGTGGAGCACCATTGAGTAAAAACAGCACAGATGCGTCACGCATCTGTGCCGCAAAAGCAGCACATTGCAGGAATCACGTCGTAAGCGCGACATGTCTACTGCAATGCACAGGAGCAAGCCACACATTGCATGGTGCATCACTCCTTATGCCTGTTTCAAACAGGCGTAAGGATTTGATTCAGCAATGCTATAAAGCTGACTCAGTGAAATCTTCTAAATTTCACTGTGTTAGTTTTACAGGGCTTTCATGCAAATGAATGCCCACCCTGCAACAAAACGCCTATATGAAACCTGACGCAGGTTTCATGTGGCACATGACTTTACAGCATGACACATCTGCCTAGATGCATCAAGTTGTAAATATGTCGCAACATAGAGCATCTTTTGCGCCGCCGCTACGTCACAAAAGTGACTCACAGCGGCGCAAAAGAGGCACACGGCTATTATAAATCTGTCCCTAACATTTTAAATGATTGATTCAGGATGACGATAAGGTGTGGCCTATCCAGATGTTTGTTTGAGGTGAGGCCTACTCAGGGTTGCAGATGAAATTTAGGCTTGTTGAAGAATACAGAGGAGATAATAACTGTGCAGGCCTACCAATGAAGTGAGTCATGTCCACTGCACTCTTGAACAAAGGCCAGACCTCTTCTGTGTCCGTGGACAGGCCTAAACCTCATCTGCACAATGTCATTCGTAAAGTTAGGAAACACAGGTGATGTAATTGAAAAATGTGGAGTTTCTTTTCCTCATTTCACAATCACATCACCTGTGTTTCCTTTGCTTAGGTATCTCATAGTGCAGATGGAGTCTAGCATATCAAAGAGTACACAGAAGTTGAGCACTGTATACAACAATTTTGACATTTACAGAAGATTCAGCTTCTTATCTTGTTGGAGATGAAGTGAGGCCTGTCTTGCAACATGGTGCATCTTTTGCATCACTGCTGCATCGGTTTCATGTGGCACGGGACTTTACAGCATGACACATCTGCCTAGATGCATCAAGTTGTAAATATGTCGCCACATAGCAAATCTTTTGCACTGCCGCTGCGTCACAAATGTGACGCACAGCGGCGCAAAAGAGGCACACACCTATCATAAATCTGTCCCTAACATTTTAAATGATTGATTCAGGATGACGATAAGGTGTGGCCTATCCAGAGGTTTGTTTGAGGTGAGGCCTACTCAGGGTTGCAGATAAAATTTAGGCTTGTTGAACAGTACAGAGGAGATAATACATGTGCAGGCCTACCAAAGAAGTGAGCCATGTCCACTTCACTCTTGAACAAAGGCCAGACCTCTTCTGTGTCCGTGGACAGGCCTAAACCTCATCTGCACAATGTCATTCGTAAAGTTAAGAAAAACAGGTGATGTAATTGAAAAATGTGGAGTTTCTTTTCCTCATTTCACAATCACATCACCTGTGTTTCCTTTGCTTAGGTACCTCATAGTGCAGATGGAGTCTAGCATATCAAAGAGTACACAGAAGTTGAGCACTGTATACAACAATTTTGTCATTTACAGAAGATTAAACTTCTTATCTTGTTGGTGATGAAGTGAGGCCTGTCTTGCAACATGGTGCATCTTTTGCATCACTGCTGCATCGGTTTCATGTGGCACGGGACTTTACAGCATGACACATCTGCCTAGATGCATCAAGTTGTAAATATGTCGCCACATAGCAAATCTTTTGCACCGCCGCTGCGTCACAAAAGTGACGCACAGTGGCGCAAAAGAGGCATACACCTATCATAAATCTGTCCCTAACATTTTAAATGATTGATTCAGGATGACGATAAGGTGTGGCCTATCCAGATGTTTGTTTGAGGTGAGGCCTACTCAGGGTTGCAGATGAAATTTAGGCTTGTTGAAGAATACAGAGGAGATAATATGTGTGCAGGCCTACCAATGAAGTGAGTCATGTCCACTGCACTCTTGAACAAAGGCCAGACCTCTTCTGTGTCCGTGGACAGGCCTAAACCTCATCTGCACAATGTCATTCGTAAAGTTAGGAAACACAGGTGATGTAATTGAAAAATGTGGAGTTTCGTTTCCTCATTTCACAATCACATCACCTGTGTTTCCTTTGCTTAGGTATCTCAAAGTGCAGATGGAGTCTAGCATATCAAAGAGTACACAGAAGTTCAGCACTGTATACAACAATTTTGACATTTACAGAAGATTCAGCTTCTCCATGCCCCCTACACATTCCTAAATGTTTACAGTTTAAACAGACGGTATGTTGTTGGAGATGAAGTGAGGCCTGTCTTGCAACATGGTGCATCTTTTGCATCACTGCTGCATTGGTTTCATGTGGCACAGGACTTTACAGCATGACACATCTGCCTAGATGCATCAAGTTGTAAATATGTCGCAACATAGCAAATCTTTTGCACCGCCGCTGCGTCACAAAAGTGACGCACAGCGGCGCAAAAGAAGCACACACCTATCATAAATCTGTCCCTAACATTTTAAATGATTGATTCAGGATGACGATAAGGTGTGCCCTATCCAGAGGTTTGTTTGAGGTGAGGCCTACTCAGGGTTGCAGATGAAATTTACGCTTGTTGAAGAATACAGAGGAGATAATACATGTGCAGGCCTACCAATGAAGTGAGTCATGTCCACTGCACTCTTGAACAAAGGTCAGACCTCTTCTGTGTCCGTGAACAGGCCTAAAACTCATCTGCACAATGTGATTCGTAAAGTTAGGAAACACAGGTGATGTAATTGAAAAAAGTGGAATTTCTTTTCCTCATTTCACAATCACATCACCTGTGTTTCCTTTGCTTAGGTATCTCATAGTGCAGATGGAGTCTAGCATATCAAAGAGTACACAGAATTTGAGCACTGTATACAACAATTTTGACATTTACAGATGATTCAGCTTCTTATCTTGTTGGAGATGAAGTGAGTCCTGTCTTGCAACATGGTGCATCTTTTGCATCACTGCTGCATTGGTTTCATGTGGCACAGGACTTTACAGCATGACACATCTGCCTAGATGCATCAAGTTGTAAATATGTCGCAACATAGCAAATCTTTTGCACCGCCACTGCGTCACAAAAGTGATGCACAGCGGCGCAAAAGAAGCACACACCTATCATAAATCTGTCCCTAACATTTTAAATGATTGATTCAGGATGACGATAAGGTGTGCCCTATCCAGAGGTTTGTTTGAGGTGAGGCCTACTCAGGGTTGCAGATGAAATTTACGCTTGTTGCAGAATACAGAGGAGATAATACATGTGCAGGCCTACCAATGAAGTGAGTCATATCCACTGCACTCTTGAACAAAGGTCAGACCTCTTCTGTGTCCGTGAACAGGCCTAAACCTCATCTGCACAATGTCATTCATAAAGTTAAGAAAAACAGGTGATGTAATTTAAAAATGTGGAGTTTCTTTTCCTCATTTCACAATCACATCACCTGTGTTTCCTTTGCTTAGGTACCTCATAGTGCAGATGGAGTCTAGCATATCAAAGAGTACACAGAAGTTGAGCACTGTATACAACAATTTTGACATTTACAGAAGATTCAACTTCTTATCTTGTTGGAGATGAAGTGAGGCCTGTCTTGCAACATGGTGCATCTTTTGCATCACTGCTGCATCGGTTTCATGTGGCACGGGACTTTACAGCATGACACATCTGCCTAGATGCATCAAGTTGTAAATATGTCGCCACATAGCAAATCTTTTGCACCGCCGCTGCGTCACAAAAGTGACGCACAGTGGCGCAAAAGAGGCATACACCTATCATAAATCTGTCCCTAACATTTTAAATGATTGATTCAGGATGACGATAAGGTGTGGCCTATCCAGATGTTTGTTTGAGGTGAGGCCTACTCAGGGTTGCAGATGAAATTTAGGCTTGTTGAAGAATACAGAGGAGATAATATATGTGCAGGCCTACCAATGAAGTGAGTCATGTCCACTGCACTCTTGAACAAAGGCCAGACCTCTTCTGTGTCCGTGGACAGGCCTAAACCTCATCTGCACAATGTCATTCGTAAAGTTAGGAAACACAGGTGATGTAATTGAAAAATGTGGAGTTTCGTTTCCTCATTTCACAATCACATCACCTGTGTTTCCTTTGCTTAGGTATCTCATAGTGCAGATGGAGTCTAGCATATCAAAGAGTACACAGAAGTTCAGCACTGTATACAACAATTTTGACATTTACAGAAGATTCAGCTTCTCCATGCCCCCTACACATTCCTAAATGTTTACAGTTTAAACAGACGGTATGTTGTTGGAGATGAAGTGAGGCCTGTCTTGCAACATGGTGCATCTTTTGCATCACTGCTGCATTGGTTTCATGTGGCACAGGACTTTACAGCATGACACATCTGCCTAGATGCATCAAGTTGTAAATATGTCGCAACATAGCAAATCTTTTGCACCGCCGCTGCGTCACAAAAGTGACGCACAGCGGCGCAAAAGAAGCACACACCTATCATAAATCTGTCCCTAACATTTTAAATGATTGATTCAGGATGACGATAAGGTGTGCCCTATCCAGAGGTTTGTTTGAGGTGAGGCCTACTCAGGGTTGCAGATGAAATTTACGCTTGTTGAAGAATACAGAGGAGATAATACATGTGCAGGCCTACCAATGAAGTGAGTCATGTCCACTGCACTCTTGAACAAAGGTCAGACCTCTTCTGTGTCCGTGAACAGGCCTAAACCTCATCTGCACAATGTGATTCGTAAAGTTAGGAAACACAGGTGATGTAATTGAAAAAAGTGGAATTTCTTTTCCTCATTTCACAATCACATCACATGTGTTTCCTTTGCTTAGGTATCTCATAGTGCAGATGGAGTCTAGCATATCAAAGAGTACACAGAATTTGAGCACTGTATACAACAATTTTGACATTTACAGATGATTCAGCGTCTTATCTTGTTGGAGATGAAGTGAGTCCTGTCTTGCAACATGGTGCATCTTTTGCATCACTGCTGCATTGGTTTCATGTGGCACAGGACTTTACAGCATGACACATCTGCCTAGATGCATCAAGTTGTAAATATGTCGCAACATAGCAAATCTTTTGCACCGCCACTGCGTCACAAAAGTGACGCACAGCGGCGCAAAAGAAGCACACACCTATCATAAATCTGTCCCTAACATTTTAAATGATTGATTCAGGATGACGATAAGGTGTGCCCTATCCAGAGGTTTGTTTGAGGTGAGGCCTACTCAGGGTTGCAGATGAAATTTACGCTTGTTGCAGAATACAGAGGAGATAATACATGTGCAGGCCTACCAATGAAGTGAGTCATATCCACTGCACTCTTGAACAAAGGTCAGACCTCTTCTGTGTCCGTGAACAGGCCTAAACCTCATCTGAACAATGTGATTCGTAAAGTTAGTAAACACATGTGATGTAATTGAAAAATGTGGAATTTCTTTTCCTCATTTCACAATCACATCACCTGTCTTTCCTTTGCTTAGGTATCTCATTGTGCAGATGGAGTCTAGCATATCAAAGACTACGCAGAAGGTGAGCACTGTATGGAACATGGCTATGTAACTCAAAGAATGAAAATCTAAATTTGCCAAGCACACATGGGGGTGTATTTACAAGGACCTTCCACCACGGGGAAATGTCTTTAATTAAAATGGGAAAAATAACATCAAAGGGACTCAAATGCCTTTTAAATATACCTCAAGCAACCTATGAAACTCTAGCACTACATATCAAGAAACCTAATTGATTTCAAAAATCGTTTTTAAACACATCATCTAAATCAATTATATACCTACATTCAAGGGGAAATGACTTAAAATGCCCTAAGACACATAAAAGCGTTTTTTTAAGGCCTTGCACCCTTTTTGGGTCACTTTTAGCATGGCTATGTAACTCAAAAAATCTAAATCTAAATTTGCCAAGCACACATGGGGGCATATTTACAAGGACCTTGCACCACGGGGAAAGGTCTTAAATTAAAATGGGAAAAATAACATCAGAGAGACTCAAAGGCCTTATAAATATGCCCCAAGCAACCTATGAAACTTTAGCACTACATATCAAGAAACCTAATTTATTTCAAAAATCGTTTTTAAACATATCATCTAAATCAATTATATACCTACATTCAAGGGGAAATGACTTAAAATGCCCTAAGACACATGAAAGCGTTTTTTTAAGGCCTTGCACCATTTTTGGGTCACTTTTAACATGGCTATGTAACTCAAAAAATCAAAATCTAAATTTGCCAAGCACAGATGGGGGCATATTTACAAGGACCTTGCACCACAGGGAAAGGTCTTAAATTAAAATGGGAAAAATAACATCAGAGAGACTCAAAGGCCTTATAAATATGCCCCAAGCAACCTATGAAACTCTAGCACTACATATCAAGAAAGCTAATTGATTTCAAAAATCGTTTTTAAACACATCATCTAAATCAATTATATACCTACATTCAAGGGGAAATGACTTAAAATGCCCTAAGACACATGAAAGCGTTTTTTTAACGCCCTTGCACCATTTTTGGGTCATTTTTAACATGGCCATGTGACTCAAAGAATCAAAATCTAAATTTGCCAAGCACAGATGGGGGCGTATTTACAAGGACCTTGCACCACAGGGAAAGGTCTTAAATTAAAATGGGAAAAATAACATCAGAGAGACTCAAAGGCCTTATAAATATGCCCCAAGCAACCTATGAAACTCTAGCACTACATATCAAGAAACCTAATTGATTTCAAAAATCGTTTTTAAACACATCATCTAAATCAATTATATACCTACATTCAAGGGGAAATGACTTAAAATGCCCTAAGACACATGAAAGCGTTTTTTTAATGCCCTTGCACCATTTTTGGGTCACTTTTAACATGGCTATGTGACTCAAAGAATCAAAATCTAAATTTGCCAAGCACACATGGGGGCGTATTTACAAGGACCTTGCACCACAGGGAAAGGTCTTAAATTAAAATGGGAAAAATAACATCAGAGAGACTCAAAGGCCTTATAAATATGTCCCAAACAACCTATGAAACTCTAGCACTACATATCAAGAAACCTAATTGATTTCAAAAATCGTTTTTAAACACATCATCTAAATCAATTATATACCTACATTCAAGGGGAAATGACTTAAAATGCCCTAAGACACATGAAAGCGTTTTTTAATGCCCTTGCACCATTTTTGGGTCACTTTTAACATGGCTATGTGACTCAAAGAATCAAAATCTAAATTTGCCAAGCACACATGGGGGCGTATTTACAAGGACCTTGCACCACAAGGAAATGTCTTAAAATAAAATGGGAAAAATTACATCAAATGAACTCAAAAGCCTTGTAAATATGCCCCAATCAACCTATGAAACTCTACCAGTACATATCAAGAAACCTAATTGATTTCAAAAAACTTTTTAAACACATCTTGTAAAGCAATTATATTCCTACATTCATGGGGAAGTGAGTTAAAATGCCCTAAGACAAATGAATATTTACAACAAGGGGTGGTGAGGGACAGAGTCTCTGAATTAAGCAGAATACTCTCACCCAGTCAAAAGATCAGGGCTAGATCCAGCACCGTTTTTTAGCTCATTGCACCATCCCAGTTTCAGAACCTGGCTGTATGCAAATTAGTCTGTTCCTGTCCCAGTGCATGATGGGAACAGGGCAAACCAAACTACAAAAGCCAATTCTTACACTGGGAAGGAAACAAGCTTCCGGGGACCGGTTTCTGGCATTACAGCCGTCTTCGGCCCGGCTTGCTTGAATCCTGATGGTGCAATGAGCAAGGGACTCATGTCTGAGTATACCCTTCCACGCTTAGGGTGGACAAAAATATTTACAACAAGGGGTGGTGAGGGACAGAGTCTCTGAATTAAGCAGAATACTCTCCCCCAGTCAAAAGATCAGGGCTAGATCCAACACCGTTTTTTAGCTCATTGCACCATCCCAGTTTCAGAACCTGGCTGTATGCAAATTAGTCTGTTCCTGTCCCAGTGCATGATGGGAACAGGTCAAACCAAACTACAAAAGCCAATTCTTACACTGGGAAGGAAACAAGCTTCCGGGGACCGGTTTCTGGCATTACAGCCGTCTTCGGCCCGGCTTGCTTGAATCCTGATGGTGCAATGAGCAAGGGACTCATGTCTGAGTATACCCTTCCACGCTTAGGGTGGACAAAAATATTTACAACAAGGGGTGGTGAGGGACAGAGTCTCTGAATTAAGCAGAATACTCTCACCCAGTCAAAAGATCAGGGCTAGATCCAACACCGTTTTTTAGCTCATTGCACCATCCCAGTTTCAGAACCTGGCTGTATGCAAATTAGTCTGTTCCTGTCCCAGTGCATGATGGGAACAGGGCAAACCAAACTACAAAAGCCAATTCTTACACTGGGAAGGAAACAAGCTTCCGGGGACCGGTTTCTGGCATTACAGCCGTCTTCGGCCCGGCTTGCTTGAATCCTGATGGTGCAATGAGCAAGGGACTCATGTCTGAGTATACCCTTCCACGCTTAGGGTGGACAAAAATATTTACAACAAGGGGTGGTGAGGGACAGAGTTTTAAGGCCCTTGCACCATTTTTGGGTCACTTTTAACATGGCTATGTGACTCAAAGAATCAAAATCTAAATTTGCCAAGCACACATGGGGGCGTATTTACAAGGACCTTGCACCACAAGGAAATGTCTTAAAATAAAATGGGAAAAATTACATCAAATGAACTCAAAAGCCTTGTAAATATGCCCCAATCAACCTATGAAACTCTACCAGTACATATCAAGAAACCTAATTGATTTCAAAAAACTTTTTAAACACATCTTGTAAAGCAATTATATTCCTACATTCATGGGGAAGTGAGTTAAAATGCCCTAAGACACATGAAAGCATTTTTGTAAGACCCTTGCACTATTTTTGCGTCACTTTTAACATGGCTATGTAACTCAAAGAAACAAAATTTATTTCTAAAACACTTGACACAAAGCAACATTTTAAATACACAACTTTCTTCATAATTTTCTCCTTAAAGCATACTATTCTCTATTTAAATTAAATGAATCTGTTCTCACCTTAGCAAATACTTTTTGAGTTTCAAAACAGTCTCAGACACACACCAATTTGTCTTCAGCAGAGCAAAAGGTATGCACTCCAGAGGCTGCAGCCAAAAAAAGCACAGAAATGCTGTAATTCATCACACATATCTCTCATGTCACCCAATCAAAACTCTTCCCTCACTTTTTTCAAATCAACACCCTTCCCCCCTCTGCCCTTTCTGCCTTTTTTGCATAGCAACCACCTCCTGAAAGACCTCTCATGTTTGCAAGTTCACACAACAATGTTTCAATTGAACTCTGAACTCTCAGTACACCTGCGTATCCAGTGCAATCTTTCATAAAATGATTTTTTCTTGACCATTCAAATTACATCTTTCAAAGAACTCATCCATGCACCCTAACTTTCTGTTTTCAGCAATCAAAATCCACCAATCACTGCTACTGATTAATTACCACAGAAACTCCACAGTTTTTTTCATTATACACTCTTATTTTTTCAACTGCCATTTCATTGCCACACTTCATATGACTGCAGCAGAACCTTCTCTCACCGTGTTTTCTGTCTGGATTGTTGGACATAGTTATATCCACTGGGCTCAAAGGTTTGCTGATAACAGAAATTTGCACAACCTCAGTTTACAAAATGTGGAAATCAAGTGGATTGGCCACAGAGGATTAAAATGTCACCAATTGATACCATTGGTGAAAACCTTTTTGCATTTGCCAAAACCTGACCTGTTAATTGTGCACTGTGGAGGAAATGACTTGGGCACTTTGACTGGGGTAGGTCTGGAAATGCTTTTAAAGGACACCTTTGAGCAATTGATGGCACTATTTCCTCATACTGCCTTGGTATATTCAAATATATGCCAAAGACAGAAATGGAAGTGGTCCAACCAATTTTGTACACAAATTGAGAAATCGAGGAAGCATGTAAATAAGTCTGTTTCAGCTTACATGAGACACCATGGAATGGGCTCCATCTACAACAATAACTTGCGTTACTACATGCAAGATATCTACAGAGCAGATGGAGTTCACTTCTCAGATGAGGGGAACAGAATTTTCATCCTCAATTTAAGACTGTGCATTGGTACCTACTTGTAGGTACCTACATCAGCCACAGGACCCTAAAGCTCTTTTCAGAGCTACCCTACATCTTATGACTCACAATTATTATTTTATCACTTTTTTCACTAATTTTCACCAAAGTACGCTCCCCGGAGCGCTACCAGGTACGCGCACCGGACGCTAACTGCGCGAAAATTTGAAAAAAAATGGTTTTTTTTCGCACATATGGTCCTCCTCAGCCACCCTCAGAAAACCTAGGGGGTCAGGATACGTCTACCGTGCCCCCTTCTACCCATTCTGAACATTATTTGCCCTCCATCTTCTATCTCAATTCTACCGAAACACAAAATGGAGGACTCCCGTAACGCTGTGGGTTCGCGTACCGGGGCGCGCACCGGGAAGCGCTCGCTCAAAAAAAGGTGTGAAAGTAATTCACAGAAAAACCACTGGAGACACTTTCACCAAATATAGATTAGCTCATACTACATACCAATCCCTACCATTTTCACAAATTTGATTGGAATTCCATTTAGCCATTTAGCCTGTAGACCTCTCTAAATACCCTGAGGTAAATTACTTCACAAAACACATCTGAAGTGTTGGAATTGACAACCAATTAAAATGTTACTTTCATTTTCTACTTTTTTTACCTGACATTTGATTGGTTATGTACCTGAATATATATAAAGAAAGAGAGAGAAACACAGCCATTTTGACTACTACTTCCTGAACTACATTGCAAGATCATTTTCACTCACAACTTAAACTTGTTTTTAAAAGGTAAGATGTTATTTTATAAATTTGAAAACATTTTCAGATAGTTATATACTATCCCTCTGTAAGAGTTAGACATTGAGAAAGGCTTGTTTATTATAATTATGGATTGATTTAGGTTTCTGTGGTATAATTATGAATTTACTTAGGCTTTTTCACAGGCACTTTTTAATAGTACTACTTCACGCCTCAAAAGTACCTGTCTGAACTTAAACCCAACAGTGCCCTATCTCTACTGATATATTTATTTTTTATGCAAATTTCAGCACAAAAATGGAAGGAGAACAGAACGTTTCCTTTGAAATTGTCCTAGACATGAACAATGAGGAAATCATTGAACCCATTGACTTGGAATTCATGGATGAATCACGAGACCATGAACTTCTACAATGTGTAGAATCTGTGGATTTCTCACTTCAATATGAGGACGGTCAAATATGGGAAGTTATGTTCAGTCAAAAAGAAGACATATCGGACAGTCAAATGTTAGACGTTCTATTAAATTTTGAAAAAGAATCAGAAAAATAAAATTATATTTAATATTAAAAAATTGTTTGAGACATTATTCATTTTTATATCTAATTCATGAAGTACAACCAAAATAAATAAATAAATTAAAAAAAAAAAAAAACACAACAAAAAGAACAATCAATAAACATACAATATTTCAAAATATCATAGTCTATCATTCTTTTTTCCTTATAGTACGCTCCCCAGACCGCTTCCCAGTGCGCGTACCGAGCGCTCCCCAAAAAAACAAACAAAAAAAAATTATTTTTTTTTGCCCCGCGGGGCCCTTTTAAAGCCTCCACATCAAACCTAGAGGGTAAGGGAGGATCTTCTATGCCCCCTTATGGTCATTTCCCCCTTTGTTTTGGCCTCCTCTTGTCTCTCGATCCTACCGAGAGACAAGATGGTGGCCGCTCCGGACTGTTTAGAATGTTGACAGACACCGAAGAGCCAATCAGCTTCGCTTCGCGAAGTTCCGTTACGCGTCAGGTACGCGAACCGGGGCGCTGCCCAGAGCGCGCTTACAGATATATATATTTTTTTGAACATTAATTTCTCAAAATCCACTGGAGCACATATATTGAGACCTAGCAAAGGCACATCGGGCAAACAATATCTACAATTTTGCCAAGTTTCGTAGAAATCCATTCAGCCGTTCGAGCTAAAAGTGAGGCCAACCGCCCTATGGAAAATTGCATGGGAAAAACGCGTTTTGGGACCCCACTTTTTTCTCGGCCCCCCCCTTGACGAACCCCCCCCAAATTTTCAGTGGCTGCTCAGAAACAAAATGTTCAATATTCCTGAAAATTTCAGCCAATTCCGTCCACAAACGCCAAAGTTATTAGACATAGAATTTTCAAAAATCCCATAGAGAAAAAGTCCTAACTATATATACCTACTGGCGACCGCCAGTAGGTAATATATATATATATATATATATATATATATATATGTATATATATCACATTACACTCCAAGCAGCTTTGCAGGTGACGAAGGAGAGACGGACTCTTCAATGCGCTTCGGTTGCAGGTTTAAATTTCATTATTTTACAGTGAAATGCATGTGCAAATCAAAAAAGACTCGTTTCGGCGATCCCAGTCACCTTGTTCACTTTAAACGCATGTGCATTACCCAACAAACATTTTAAACACCCTAAATATCATGTGATGATTGTCACCTGGCCTAAGGTCGACATAGTGGACAGACTTCTCAGTCTCACTTAGTTCAAACAAATGAATAAGCACTGGCAAAGTTCGACATTATTCAAAAGCAAACATTCTTTTGCAAAGGTTACTTGATCTGGGAAAGTTTTTTTACCAAATTATACCATGATAAAAGCATTTTTCATTTCGGTATGATAACTGTACAAATACATTTAGTGAGCAACAACCCCTGGATAGATCTTATTCTCAGAACATGTGCAATAATTTTTGTAAAATTTAAAACACGGGTCGTCTCACTATGAAATTTCATTCCACGCTCTATACTATCATGTCATTGGTCTTAATATTAGTATAATTTACTATTGCACCCCAATCAAGTGCCTAATCGATCACAGACTTGTCAATACACCTGACTACAGTTACGAACAATGCCCTACTTGAGGTGAACAATCTTATAACTAAATAAAATGCAAGTGTTGAAGTTCTTAAAATAAATATCCAATGAATATTCCTGTTTCCCATCTGGGAATAAAATTGTGAACTTAAGATGTTGGGTAAGGAGAGAGAGCAAACTTACTGAATTTACTTATATGATTAGATACCAGCAAAGTTATTGTTACTTTCTATATTAGTATAGAAGAATTAATCAATAGTAACTTTGCTGAAAAAGCCATTGCATAGGTCCGGATTATCAGACAGGGAGCCCCCTTACTGACCCGACCTATATTTTCATACTGCATCAAATTATATGAGAGTCAAGTCAATTAGACTGGAACTGCTGTATGTATTCTTATTATCACATGTTCTATGTACTAAATCATTCCAATGATCAGAATATTTTCGCATGTGAAAATGTGCCAATACATAGTATAAAACCACGTATCCATAAATATTACTCCATAAATAAATAGTAGGTAGTAAAAGCACATATAAATTGATCACATTATCGAAAAATATCACAAAATCATTAAATATCATTAAAATATGTTAATAGGGCATGACTTGCAAAAATAAAATTCGACATCATTAAGAATACATAACACTGGTGTACTTCAAGCTGCCTGCATACATCGTTATAGATAATAGTGCAAATCCTCACATAAATTGAGTCCCCTAGGGTACTTGGTGTTGAGCTCTCTGATGTACTTAGTTTCTAGCTGTCTAAGGCTTTTCTCCCTGTTGCCACCCCTTTTGTTCTGTGGGACATGATCAATTACATAATAACACAGAACATTTAGATTATTGTTATGTTCTGCTTTTATGTGCCTGGCAACAGGGTATGTAGGATCCGAATTCACAGTAGCTCTAATGTGCTGCAAGATTCTGGCATGGACTTGGAGCTTAGTGCTCCCTACATACTGTAGTCCACACACACATCTGAGCACATACACAGCATAGTCTGTACGACAGGTAAAATGTCCATTTAATTTGATGGGGACATCATTAAATGCTGTAGTGTATGTGCATGTGTTCACCCCAATTGACATGCACGGCATGAACTACATTTGAAAAAACCTTGATTGGGGGAAAGCCAGTTTTCCTTTTTGTACATTTCAGGACTTGTCTTAACTAAATCACTACGCATAGAATATGCTTTTCTATAGGTGAATTGGGGTTTGCTTGTGAGTACACCCTGAAGAACAACATCTGTGAGCACTATGAGCCACTGTGTATTAATGATTTTTTTTAATCACATGGGACTGTTTGCTGTAAGTAGATATAAATCTACATGGTTCTGGAGTACGTTGTATTTCATCTGTACCCACTGAGGCAGTTCCTGCGGAGCTATCCGGGGGACTCTTAGAATGAGGACTAAAGAGATCTAATCTGTCCTTGCTATTTGCCTTCTTCATAGCCTTATCAAGTTTCTGCGGATCATATCCTCTTTCAATCTATCTCTGTTTAGCTAAACTTTGGGCCTCCGTCAGTGCTTTATCTGAACTACAGGCTCTCCGTATTCTGAGGAATTCACCGTAAGGTAAACTGGCGATGGTATGGTGGGGATGGAAGCAGGAGGCGTGTAGTAATGTATTGCCTGCCGTATATATATATATATATAGATATCATAATCAACCAATCAGATAAAGGTGGTAATGTGGTTCTTTGGAGCAGAGCTGAATATATGGAAGAAGCGTATCGCCACCTCAATGACACAGTCTGTTATGAACCGTGTGACTTTAGAACAGTCAAGAATATTCAAACAGCTTATTGGAAACAATTAAATGGATGGAAACGGGATGGTCTTATTACCAAGGAAGAAATGAAATATCTGTATAAAGAACATCCTGTTATACCGAACTTATACTTTATTCCAAAGGTCCACAAGGGGGTAAGACCAGTACCTGGGAGACCAATAGTATCAGCCATCCATAGCTTGTTTGAGAATACATCAAAGTACATTGATCATTATTTGCAAGACTTTGTGACCACTTTACCAGCATACATTAGAGACAGTACAGACTTTTTGAGAAATTTGGAACAATGTGAATGGTCTGCAGACTTTCTACTGATTACCATGGACATTGCCTGCCTTTATACCAGTATATCCCATCAAGACGGTTTGAAGGCTTTAAGGTATTTCCTCAGTAAAAGACCAGTAGAACTCCACAAACATAACGCAATGTTGTTAACCATGGTTGAATTGTGCCTCAATAATAATGTCTTTCTGTTTGACGACAAAATGTTCAGGCAGTTAAGAGGGGTCGCTATGGGGGCATGTTTCTCTCCGACCTACGCGGGGCTCCACGTGGGTTGGTGGGAGGAGCATGTCCTGAAGACGCAAGATTCGACCATTTGGCAGGAAAATATTATCAAGTACATGCGATACATTGATGATATTTTCATCATTTGGCGAGGGAGCAAGGAAGAAGCAAATAATTTTGTCAATGCCATTAACATCAATGACTCCAACCTCATATTTAGCGCAGACATAAGTGAGACCAACATTAGCTTTCTTGACGTTCAAGTCAGTATAGTTAATGGTGCCATAACAACAGGCCTGTATAGGAAAAGCACAGCAGGTAACACTATTCTGCACGCTCAGAGTTTCCATCCGGGACACACTATCAGATCTATCCCTTATGGGGAGTTCCTTAGAATACACAGAACGTGTAGTTCATTAGAGCAAAGGAACCTCCACCAATTGGAAGCTATGGAAAGGATGGAAGCTAGGGGTTACAAACCCAGTGCCCTTAGATTGGCAATGAACAATGCTAATAAATTGGACAGATCCAAACTTCTGCAGGCCCCCAGTGACGCCATATCTATGGTTGACAACTTAGATGTTATGTTATGTTATGTTATGTTACTTTATTTCTTTTATAGCGCACGGCAACTCCAGAGGAGCATCCCGGCGCTTTGGCAAAGAAAGGAACAGCATGAAAAGCAACCACACAACAGAAAAAGAGATAAAAGGACTAATTCCTAAAAAGCCATGTCTTCAAGTCCTTTCTAAAAGCAAGAAGACAGGGGGCCGATCTCAGGGACAGTGGCAGTTCATTCCAAGCCTTGGGAGTCAAATAACGATGGCAATAGTAACTCCATTAGATTGATTACCGGCTTCAGCCGACAGGCCAACCAAATTTCCAAATTGGTCAGGCAACAGTGGTCAGTTATTCTTACAGACCCCATTTTGAAACAGATAATGCCCAATAAACCTGAAATAACATACAGGCGAGCCTACAGCATGAGAAATGCTTTAGTCTCCAGTTCCCCTGAAACAGCTAACAAGGCAGATTGGTTGTCACCACGGAAGGGCTTCTTCCGTTGTATATCTTGTAGGGCGTGCAAATTCGGTACCAACACCAAATCGTATACGACGCCATTTGACGACAAACCAATCAATATAAGAGCCCATTTCAATTGTAAAACTGAGTTAGCAGTCTATGTTCTCACGTGTTCGTGCAATTTGAGGTACGTTGGTAGCACGAAATTGCCAGTGCACCAACGTATCCTACAACACCTGAGAGCAATAGTGAACTGTGATAAAAGTTACCCAGTAGCTCGCCATTTTGATCAATTTCATAATCGAAATCTTTCCTATCTAAGTTATTTTGTAATAGATGCGGTAAGGACTAGTAAGAAAGGTGGCGATTATGAAAAACGATTAAGGCAGATGGAGTCCCTGTATATAGTTCGCCTCAACACCAAGATCCCGGGAGGTTTGAATATGGGGGAAGATCTGAGTACCTTTTTGTAAATAATGGCCGTACAGTCACCAAGGTTTAAACCCCATGGGCAATCTGTTAATCATGTTGTCAAACATTTCCTGAGCATTGCATTTCTATCAGCAGCTGTATGTCAGTGTATTACTTACGTTCCACACACACCATAGGCGCCATGCATGACTACTTATCTCTATTTATGAATATATGACACTATAGATGATGATTTAGGTCAAGAATTATGGGCCGTAGTTATGCATGAAATGATATCTGTCAATCTTTTTGATATGTGGACAAAGATGTAACCTTATGTATTTACATATTTTAATTCACTGAAACAGTTTAAGTTTGGAATTTTTTCCCTTCACATCCTGATGTCTTCCTTTCGATGTAAGGAGGACATCCCAGCACTCCCTCACCTTCTGGTTATTTTTCTGTATCTTTTCTAGCGGTAGAACAGTGCATTGGTTGAATTGGATATATACTATACGCGCCGACACATTGACCATTTATTATAACAGTGGAAACCCATTTTCAAGAGCTTAATAACAGTCATCAGGATTTTCCATGTGATGAAGTTATGACATACAATGGAATCTTTCAACGTTGCCCATATGTTGTGGATATAATGTGGTATGAGTTATTGAAACGCAAGGTCTTGATTTTTGTATTGTGTATATATATGAGATGACATTATTTGCCAGTTAATGTATTTGCACAATCAAAGTATTTTGGACTTATAATGTTTGCACAAAAATGGCTGCTGAGCATTTGCACTTTATATTGTTTATATATTCAATGTTTTATCGTGTAAATTAACGTATTTATACAATTAATATGTTATGTATTTGCACAGTTAGCAATTTTGCGTATTTGCACTTGTAGTATGTTTATACTAGTGGCGGCTAAGCATTTGCACTTTATAAAAAGAATTCCTTGCTCTAGCTGTTAAAAGCTATACCACAATCCCTGGAATTATGGGAAGACCTCTGAATGCATGTTATCACCAATCAATGTCATGCAAAACTTCCAACTTGGCTCCGTTGCAAAATGGCCGTACTATTAATTACGTACAATGCAATTGGGTTTCTGCCTCAGTCCTCTCTTTAGTTCAATGCAACTGTAGGGGATTTTTGGCGCGTTTAATCAATTAACCAATGTATTTAAATGATTCATGTACCGCTTACCCGCTGACAGTGAGCAAGGGCGTTCACGCCCGAAACGCGTCTGTTTGGCAGTGTGTTGCACCTCTGCACTTTATATGCAATAAAGGACGAAGAAATATCCTAAGAAAGTCTGGCTGTGGATTCATTCATCTGTGTCTGCGCACTGGGTTTTGTGTGGAAGCGCCGCATCAACTTTCCGGTTGGAATCTAGATATATATATATATCTATATATATATATATATATATATATCTATATATATATATATCTATATATATATATATATGAACCACCTTTCCCGGCTGTTCCTGGTTTTCAAAATTGCGGCGAGCCTGTGCGGGTGCCGGACACCCTTAAAATCACGATCCAAATCTCTCCCTTTTCGAAGAAATACACAGGCTACTTTCTGGATGCTAAAGAGTTCTTTATTTAAGGCACAGAATCTGGCATCTGCCTACCGACGCGTTTCGCCACTAAGGCTTGGTCACGGTACAATCCATTTGTGCTAGGTGCTATTTACATACCAAAACAGTTTGCATAGAAACAGGACTAGTATTGGTCACTCTGCTAAAAATTGGTGACAGGCATCTTAGAGTGGTAAAAAGGTCTCTTATATCTCACATGTTGTCACGATATTTCACCAAACTGTGTATTTTAAACAATTATACAAAAATATTGCCCAAGTGGGCTAGTATTAATTATTGTTACACAAAATACGTATTTGGTGTTTCATCCATCAAATCCTGCCCAATGGGCATGAAAGAGTCTGCCCAATGTCTGCCCAATGGGAATTTTTATCGTAGACAACATTAATTCATTGTATTAATGCTCAGTTCCATAATGTCCCAGGGTGTTTCACTGGATCCTAAGTTCCTGTACAAAACAATAGAGAAAATAGCAAAAAATATGCATAAAAATGATTTAAAATCCTTCATACTCATCAATATATACAAGATTTAAAAAAGAAATATACAGAGGTAATTAGACTGTGTTCTTTTCACTGAATTGCTATCATAAATGGACTGCTAGTTCTTCACTACAATTCATCCCGATAGGTTGTGATGTTTCAAAATCAATAATGAATTTGGATTCAAGAATTCTCAATTGATGGAGTCTATCTCCCCCTCTCACGGATTGATTGACTGCATCCAACACAACATATTTTAGTAAATTGTCATTCTGATCATGGTACATTTAAAAGTGGCAAGCAACAGCGTATTTTTCATTGTTATCCTGATTGCTCTCTTATGCTCTAGTATCCTGATTTTAGCCCTGTGCTTCGTACTGCCAATGTAAAATTTTTCACAGGGGCAGATTAAACAATAAACACAGAATTCTGTATTACAGTCAAAGGGCCCTTTGATTGTAAACATTCTAGAGCTGTTGGGTACCTTAATTTTCATACAGTTGTTACTGCCTTTGCAGGCTTTACACTTCATACAGCACTCAAAACTACCTGGACTGGAGTTTTTAGGATTCTTTCTGGATGTCACTGCATTTTTACTTAAATCATCCTTCCGTGATTTCCCTTTTCTAAAGGTTATCTGAGGTGTCTCTTTCACATGTCTGTTCAGGAAAGCATCAGTAGTTAAGATTGGCCAATTTTTAGTTAAAATTTGGCGGACCCTATAGACTTGCCCCGAGTAGGTGGTGATGAATCTCACTGTGTCATCTTCCTCTCCCAGCAACCTCTGTTTGGGTACCAGTAAGTCAGTTCTCTGAATCTTGTTTACTCTTTCAATGACTTGATTGATTGTTTTGTTAGTGTACCTTCTTTCCCTGAACCGATCAACCATCACTGATTTCTCTGCTTCAAATTCTGCCATATTGCTACTATTTCTCTTGGCTCTTAGTAATTCCCCATAGGGAATACTTTGAATAAGGCTTTAGGGATAGGCACTGGATGCAAAGAGGAGACTATTGCCCGCAGTTTCTTTTCTGTGGAGTTTTGTTACTAGTTTGTTATTCTTTAACTCCACTGTCACATCTAGGAATATTACTTTTTCTTTACTGATGTGAGATGTTAATTTGATGTTCCAGGCATTATTATTTAGGGTCGAGATGTAACCTCTAGCACTTGTTTCGTCGCCTTTCCATATCATAAATATGTCATCTATGAAACGTGTCCAAAAAATGACTCGCTCTCCCTGGTTGCCTTGGCTACTGGACACCTGCTCTTCCCACCAGCCCATGAACAAGTTCGCGTAGCTGGGGCGAAGCAGGTGCCCATCGCCGTCCCTTGTATCTGTCTATAAAGTTGGTCATTGAAGTAGAAAAAATTGTTGGTGAGACAGTAATATGTCATATGAAACCAACATTTCGGTATGAAGTAGCGTGGTTATTGATCTGGCTCGCAAATAGTGTCTTATAGCCTGGATGCCTGAATCATGTTTGATAGATGTGTATAAACTGGTCACATCTAGGGTGATCAGTAGGTAATCAGGTTCCCAAGCTAGGTCGTTGATCAAATTCAAGAAGTGCATGGTGTCGATTAGATAAGCTGGAAGTGAAAGTACAAACGGTCTCAGAAAGAAATCGATGTATTTAGATGTTAGTTCCAATTGTGACCCCATAGAGGACACAATGGGCCTGCCAGGGGGTGACGATGGGTTTTTGTGCAGTTTGGGTAGGAGATATAGAATTGGCGTCTTGGGGTACTTGCATTTGAGACCAAAATATTCCTCCTTTTCCAGTATTCCACTCTCATACCAATGTAAAAGCATCTCATCATACTTCGCATATGAGGCTGTTAGCTCCTCCAACCAGCAACCATGGAGGAGCTAACAGCCTCATATGCGAAGTATGATGAGATGCTTTTACATTGGTATGAGAGTCATTTTTTTGACCCGTTTCATAGATGACATATTTATGATATGGAAAGGCGACGAAACAAGTGCTAGAGGTTACATCTTGACCCTAAATAATAATGCCTGGAACATCAAATTAACATCTCACATCAGTAAAGAAAAAGTAATATTCCTAGATGTGACAGTGGAGATAAAGTATAACAAACTAGTAACAAAACTCCACAGAAAAGAAACTGCGGGCAATAGTCTCCTCTTTGCATCCAGTGCCCATCCCTACAGCCTTATTCAAAGTATTCCCTATGGGGAATTACTAAGAGCCAAGAGAAATAGTAGCAATATGGCAGAATTTGAAGCAGAAAAACCAGTGATGGTTGATCGGTTCAGGGAAAGAGGGTACACTAACAAAACGATCAATCAAGCCATTGAAAGAGTAAACAAGATTCAGAGAACTGACTTACTGGTACCCAAACAAAGGTTGCTGGGAGAGGAAGATGACACGGTGAGATTCATCACCACCTACTCGGGGCAAGCCTATAGGGTTCGCCAAATTTTAACAAAAAATTGGCCAATTTTAACTACTGATGCTTTCCTGAACAGACGTGTGAAAGAGACACCTCAGATAACCTTTAGAAAAGGGAAATCACTGAAGGATGATTTAAGTAAAAATGCAGTGACATCCAGAAAGAATCCTAAAAACTTCAGTCCAGGTGGTTTTGAGTGCTGTATGACGTGTAAAGCCTGCGAAGGCAGTAACAACTGTATGAAAATTAAGGTACCCAACAGCTCTAGAATGTTTACAATCAAAGGGCCCTTTGACTGTAATACTGAATTCTGTGTTTATTGTTTAATCTGCCCCTGTGAAAATTTTTACATTGGCAGTACGAAGCACAGGGCTAAAATCAGGATACTAGAGCATAAGAGAGCAATCAGGAATAACAATGAACAATACCCTGTTGCTCGCCACTTTAAAATGTACCATGATCAGAATGACAATTTACTCAAATATGTTGTGTTGGATGCAGTCAATCAATCCGTGAGAGGGGGAGATAGACTCCGTCAATTGAGAATTCTTGAATCCAAATTCATTATTGATTTTGAAACATTACAACCTATCGGGATGAATTGTAGTGAAGAACTAGCAGTCCATTTATGATAGCAATTCAGTGAGAAGAACCCAGTCTAATTACCTCTGTATATTTCTTTTTTAAATCTTGTATATATTGATGAGTATGAAGGATTTTAAATCATTTTTATGCATATTTTTTGCTATTTTCTCTATTGTTTTGTACAGGAACTTAGGATCCAGTGAAACACCCTGGGACATTATGGAACTGAGCATTAATACAATGAATTAATGTTGTCTACGATAAAAATGCCCATTGGGCGGACTTTGGGCAGACTCTTTCATGCCCACTTGGGCAGGATTTGATGGATGAAACACCAAATACGTATATTGTGTAACAATAATTAATACTAGCCCACTTGGGCAATATTTTTGTATAATTGTTTAAAATACACAGTTTGGGGAAATATCGTGACAACATGTGAGATATAAGAGACCTTTTTACTACTCTAAGATGTCTGTCACCAATTTTTAGCAGAGTGACCAATACTAGTCCTGTTTCTATGCAAACTGTTTTGGTATGTAAATAGCACCTAGCACAAATGGATTGTACCGTGACCAAGCCTTAGTGGCGAACCGCGTCGGTAGGCAGCTGCCAGATTCTGCGCCTTGAATAAAAAACACTTTAGCATCCAGAAAGTAGCCTGTGTATTTCTTCAAAAAGGGAGAAATTTGGATTGTGATATATATATATATGTTCACAAGCTCCTTCACTCACAAAGGAAAGGTGCGCTCACATGATTGAAGACCACTTCATTATTTTTTTTGGCAGTTCCCTCAGACATATATATATTAATCAATCACCAATCTTTAGCGTGTCCGGGCCTCTTGTCACAGTGGACACACCGCGGGGTCGCTATCCCTACACATATCCAAACAACTCCTGGTACGCACTTCTCCAGATCTGGGAAAGAAAAACCAGAGCTGTGGCCGCAATCTATTTTTCAGCATGTTTATTTGGCACAAGAAACAGCCAACGCGTTTTGAAGATTCCTCACTTCTTGTTGACGTGTGAGGTCACATTGTAGCCATTCTTGTTTTAAAGAAACATTGTATCATTACAAACGTGCACTGATCATAAACATAAATGAAATACTTTGTTTGCACTCCTGTCCGTTAAAGCAAATTCAATAAAGTTTGCTGTGTATTCTGATATTACGGTGTGAAGAGTTGAACATTGGAGTAAAATCTCAAAATCATATTTAGAAATTGAACAGCCAGTTATAAACAAGACACAAGTGTAATGCTCTCTCTATAATGTTCAAAGTGAAAACACTGTCTCTTATAGAGCAGCACCAACACCAATTCTGCCCCAGTGGGCCGGCCATTCTTTCAAGTAAATTCAATACTCCATATTGGACATTATTATTTTGTCAAACTTCAAACCAGTCTGCCCTAGTGGGCATATGTAGTTCAGAATACACAATCAATCAATCAATCAATACATTTGTAGAGCGCACTACTCACCCGAGAGGGTCTCAAGGCGCTGGGGGGGCACTATTGCTCGAATAGCCAGGTCTTGAGATGTTTCCTGAAGGTGAGATGGTCCTGGGTCAGTTGTAGGTGTGCGGGGAGGGAGTTCCATGTCTTGGCTGCCAGGTAGGAGAACGATCTTCCTCCGGTGGTGGTTCTGCGAATCCGTGGGATGGTGGCAAGGGTGAGGCTGGTGGAGTGGAGCTGGTGGGTGGGGGTGTAGAACGAGAGGCGGTTGTTGAGGTATTCGGGGCCCATGTTGTGGAGCGCTTTGTGTGCATGGGTGAGCAGCCTGAACGTGATCCTCTTGGTGACGGGGAGCCAGTGCAGGTTTCTCAGGTGGGCGGATATGTGGCTGTGGCGAGGGATGTGGAGGATGAGTCGTGGCGAGGCGTTCTGTATGCGCTGAAGGCGTTTCTGAAGTTTGGCTGTGGTTCCTGCGTATAGGGTGTTCCGTAGTCCAGTCGGCTGGTAACGAGGGCCTGGGTGACCGTCTTTCTGGTGTTGGTGGGGATCCACCGGAAGATCTTTCGGAGCATGCGCAGGGTGTTGAAGCATGAGGACGAGACTGCGTTGACTTGCTGGGTCGTCGTGAGGGAGGAGTCCAGGATGAATCCCAGGTTGCGTGCGTGGTCCGTGGGTGTCGGTGCGGTGCCCAGCGTCATGGGCCACCAGAAGTCGTCTCAGGCGGATGGGGATTGTCCGAGGATGAGGACCTCCATCTTGTCCGAGTTGAGCTTCAGACGGCTGTGCTTTATCCATTCTGCGACATCTTTCATTCCGTCTTGGAAGTTGGCTTTGGCGGTGAGTGGGTCTTTGGTGAGGGAGAGTATCAGTTGGGTGTCGTCAGCGTAGGAGATGATGATGATGTTGATATTGTGTTTGCGTGCGATGGTGGCGAGGGGGCTCATGTAGATATTGAAGAGGGTTGGGCTGAGTGAGGAGCCCTGGGATACGCCGCAGATGATCTTGGTGGCCTCGGAGCGGAAGGGAATGCTATTCATTCTTCATATCTTGAATAAAACATAAAGAGTGCAACTTTTAGTAAAACATTAACAGTGCTACAGTGATTAAAAACAGTTAAAATCAAGAATTACTTTTGGCAGGCCAGCTTCTACATAGTTTCCCTTCTTTCTTATTTATAAGTGTACTGAAAGTTCCTCATCAAGGTTAAGACCGTCAGGGTGTACCGTATTGTACTTAATAATGATTCTGGACTCAAGCCCTCTTAACTCCCTCAATCTAGCCCCTCCCCTCTCTTTTACTGGTATACAGTCCAGAAAATTAAATTTCAAGAAGTCTGGATTTTGATTATGTACAGCTGCAAAGTGGCGTGCAATTGGATATTGACGATCTAAATTCTTAATAGCCCTTCAATGTTCAAGCACTCTCTTTTTGACTTTATTTTTGCATGGGCACTTTAGGGCATAGGTCCCCGGGGCTGTACCTCTTTTAATTTTTTTTTTTTTTCGTTTTAGAGGGAGGGGGGCTGCGTGGCCCCCGCCCAGGTCACTTATGGCTCCGGGGAAACCCATCCCTTGGGACCTGGCCTTTCCCTTGGGGACCGTGGGGGGACCCCAATTCCCCCACGGTCTCACCAGCTCCCCACCTCCTGCGTGAGCCTACATTGCTCTTCCACACGGGGAGCTTCTGACATGCAGCTTCCCTTGTGGAAAAGCAGGAAACCTGCTCTCGCTTACAGAATCCAAACCAGTGTTTGCTATGACAGCGTCCTGCCATAGCAAACAGCAGTGTCCCGGGGTGGGCACCCCTAGACACAGCAGGATCCAGCCCTGGGGGGTGGCAGTCCCCAGTGCCATCAAGGGCTTCAGGAAGGGGGGCCGCACGGGGCCCTCCCTTCATTTAGAAAGCCCTGGAGAGGTGGTGGCCCCCCGGGCTTGGGGGTCTGTAACGGACCCCCAAATTTAAATATACAGTGCCCCAGGGAGGTGGTGGTCCCCAGGCCATGTGGGGGGCTCATGCCCTCCCCACACTTTTTTTAATTTTTTAATATTAAACTGAGCCCCAGGGAGGAGGCGGTCCCTGGGGCTGCGGTGGGCTACATAACCCCCTGCAACTCATAAATCTTGCCCCGGGGAGGTGCCAGACCCTGGGGCAGCATGGGGGGATTGGGGCAGCCCCACGCTTTTTTCAGTGCCCCCGGGACCAGGCCCACCCGGGTGCTTATATACAATGAAGCACGGGAGCCCACGCTTCGTTTTTCTTAATTTTCTTGGCAGGATTCGGGACCCCAGCGTGAATTTGGCTATTTCTTCTAAAAAAATCCTTTTTTTGGCCCTGGGGGTCCTTGTGGGACCCCCTGAGCAGGCCTAGGGGGTCAGGGTATTTCTAACCTGACCCCTTTTCTTGTTTTTTCACAGTTTTCTTGTGACTTAGTGCTACCGATTCACAAGATGGCTGCCAACACTTCCTGGCTCAGAGTGTTGGCAGCCAATCACAGTGAAGCTCGTGCTCGGGAGAGTTTGCGACCCACTGCTGCCCTAGATATCTTTTTCTGATTTCTCAGGAGCTATTGAACGGATTTACACCATTTAACAAAAAGGTCTCTTTCTGAACCAAGGGCTACTTTTTTTCATATAGCTAGGGCCCGGTTTCTATAGGAAAATCACTTTGTGACTTGCCTATATCTTTGTTGTCTTCTCAAAATTTTCCAAAAAAGGGCTCCAGTGATTCTTGTTGAGCATGGAAAGTTTTGGGACAATTTGTGATGGAGGGACTGAAAAAATGGGGTAAAAATTGATGCATTTGCAATGTTAATTATGTGATATACTCGCAAAGATGCCACAACAGCCAATGTGGCCCCCCATGTAATGCCATGACCAATACAGAGACTCATGCCCCTACTCACAGATCCACTCAGTGACTCACACACCCACTGACATACCCACTCAGAGACTGACACACATACTCGGAGACCTACTCAGTACTCATGCACTCACTCACACAGTGTGGCTGACGGTGAAATTTGAAAGTGGTGAGGCATAAAACCAGTGAATGAACTGTAGCATGAGTGAGGCCAATGTTCATGAGGAGAGGATTGGGGAGTCCCCCCCCCTGAGAAAATTTTTGAAAATGGATGTGTTTTGATGCAATTTTCCTCAATATTTCTGTGATTAATGGACACAAATTAGAGTGCCTAATTCCAAAGGGCATCCGTACTCGTTGCAGAGGCTCTGCAGTCGTGCACGAGTCTCCACACTCAGGCAGAATATCTGAAATGAGAATTCTCACTGCATAAATGCCTCCTCAATTGTGGAGACTCCTCAACGACTGAGCGACCTCACAATGAGCGCGGAGGCCCTATGTGAATCAGGCCCAGAGTTCTAATACTGGCTTCAGCCTCCCACCCTCCCTGCACCCAGTATGTGATGTTATGCCAGAGCTGCCTATTTAGGAACTGGGAAACCAGGTTTAATTCTCACAAGAATTGCCTGCATGCTGGCAAGTCAGTTAACAAGTGCCTATAAAAAATACATGTGGCCTTTTGTAATGTAACTGGTGCTCATGAAAGCGCTAAATTACTTCAGGTTGAGTTTGCGGTATAGAAAAACTGCACAAAGAGGTTGGAAACAAAGCCTTAACATAATGAAAGACAAACAGATACTCATTTAGTGGCCGATTTGCCCAAAGCAACACCAGAATTTTTTGATAAATCACTGCTTCCCCCACTTAATTTGTGTGATCTTAGGCAAATTTTTATTTCACCAAAACTCAATTTTTTTCATTTTCTCATATAAAAGCACTTTTAAATATGTGAGTTCAGATTATTAGTTGTACAAAAGGTGTGGATAAAAAAGCCTAAATATTATGAAAGTTTTACCATCAGGTAGCTACATATAAAATAACTTGCAAGTTAAATTTTTTTTTTTAATTATCACGGCAAATGCACTCTATTACATTACGAAAGTCTATTAGTTCAACACTGCAGAGATATGTGTGTCACCAGCAAGCCACAGAATTACATCTTGTTTGGTGCAGTGGAGAATAGTGACTAGTGTATTTTTAGTGTTATGAGGCACAGCCTGTGACAGAAAGAACTGTGACTATGTAAGTCACTATTTTAAACACACCGTACAAGATATACGGCAACAAAATGCTTAAAAGTTTAGAATAAAATGGTGCTTCCAATGTAAATTTTAATAATACCGAGACTGTTTGTAATACATTTGTAAAGCCAGTACAAGTACTAACTCCCGTCCTAAGCATCCTTAATATTTGCAGATATTACCCTTTACATTTGCAGATGAACTAGTAGCTCCATTTGCATTTCTTTCAGACAGCAGGCACATTGTCAAGAAGGACTGGTTACAGCACAGGAGACATGCTCAACGACACTTGAGCTAAAGCATTTAATTTAAACTCGTGGAATGAACTGTCCCCACTGCTGCTACTGGAGAGGAAATAGTGGGAAGAGGAGAGAGCGACAGGCCAAGGACAGTGAGGAAAAGGAAGAGAGGAAGGGGTTAAGAGAGGGAAAATGAAGCAGAGACGTCGACAGCCAAGGAGGAATAAAAGCACTCACTCTAATAATCATATTGCCAGATGTTGAGTCTCAGCAGAACAGTCCACAGTGCTTCCTTTCAATGAGGCCCAGCTGCAGCTCCTGAAAGGCCTCTCAATTACAGCTCTAAACAGAACACACGAGGCACAGAAGCATGCGCCGTGTATCTGTTTAGAGCACATGACCATCATAGAGCCATGAGTTGGGTCTCATGATTCTGTGACGTCAGGCCATTTTCCAAATGCTGCAACCCCTCCCTTTCTAAGACATCATGCTGCGATGACTTGGGAAAGGGCGGAGTGCTAATAGCCAGCTTATAATAGACAAGCAGCCCCGGGAATACAGAGCTGATGTTGTACACGCCCGGGCTGCTTCATATTGTGGACCTTTTAAGGGTAATTTGTGGGTTATCCCAGAGGACCCCCAATTATTGCAGAATCGGGCTGGCAGCATGTCAGCCCGTACTGCTTAAGGTTTTCTCATTTCAATTGGCACGTGTACACTAGCACATGTGCATAATGTCCTAGTCCCTAACTGCCTGACTTCCGTAGATGCTTTTGACATAATTTAAAATAGGTTGTTAATTGTCTTTATAATTACCATACACATCCATATAGCACATTCATTAATTGGAAGGGCATAGCCCATCCACCTACCCCCAGAAACTGCCATGGCTCACACATCTACTTAGACACTGATGTACTGACTAATAGACCCAGTCAGACACTGAGGCACTCACTGACATGCCAACTCAAAGATTTAGATTCCTTGTTACAGAACAACTACGAGACTCAAGCACTCATTTGCACACCCACTCAGAGAGTTATGCAGCCACTCACAGATGCACTAGACACTGTTGCACCCAGTCACAAAGTGAGTCAGACACTAATGCACCTAGTGACTGACACACTCAAAATCTTAAGCAGCCAGTCACGCTAGCCACTCAAAGAGTCTTACATGCTGAGAGAGGCACCTTGAGACAGTCATAAATGGTTTTTTGAAAAATGTAGATAGTAATGTGTTTAGCTAAATGATTTGAATGCGCTGGTAGCCATTGAATGTCTGCTTTTGGTTTGTAATTTTGCAGCATAGTCATGATCAGCGCAATGTTGTTGCAAATATTTTGTTTAATTTAAAAATTATATGTATAAAAAAATTAAAAATATTTCAGGCACTAGGGTGACTGTGACAAAAGCCCGTGTGTTGATTGTGTGTATATGACAGCCATACATAAGACTGGATGCAGAGTTTTAGGTTGCTTGGAAGCACTGTGTTGCCTTTGTCTGGAAAGTGCACTCCATCACTTCAGTAGATTAAATGCAAGTCAAAACTTTTGTTAACCCCATGTTATGGTCCCAGAGGAATGCTGAAACTGTTTTATTAACATGCTTTCTGGCTTTGTCTGTCTGCGGACAGAATAATCATAGGGAAATGGATCACTTGTACCTGTGATGCAACCAGGGTCTGGTATGGTGACCGTCTTAAAACCCTCACTCACGTACAGAGGAAGTCGGGCGGTATATCTTGATTATCCGCCTTATGTATCAAGGTGGAGACATCATCATTGGGTTTCTTGGGAAATATGCTTTCCTCCACGCGGAGGTAGACCAACTGGTGATCACTGTAGTGATCAGTAATCAAAAAGTGATAAGGTGATGTGAGTTAAAATTACTTACATCTCCAAACTAAAAAAACGTTACTCATTTAGAGATGGGGTAAAGTAAAATCAAGGTAGTGCATATATAGAAGAGTGACTAATCTATCGCACTTGTTTGTCAATGTGAGTGGTCGACATGTTTCAGCCCTTCTTACTCCTAACCGGCTCGGGGGGCTTTCATCAGGACCTCTGCATAAGTGAGGTTGCTAATTGAGCAGCCTAGGTAGGTGGTCATTGGCTTACTTCTCTTCAATAGTTGATATCTTTCGAAAGCATCTATAACTGATAAGCAGAAAAGGAAAAAGAACATGGTAATACTGTTTATACATTCCACACTTTTGTGATAACCATGATCTTGGTTGTCTAATGGTGATGCTTGCAACTATATTATTAAAGGCAAAAGAGATAAATTCTCAGGTTGAGGAACACTCGTAAAGTTAAACAAGTGAAGCACAAATGTGCAGGCAGAAATAGTTTTAGGATAAGTTTACACAATGGGGAGAGCAATTCGTGGGTGGAGGGGGTTGAAGCACCTGTGTGGTCAGTGGGTATTCACTGTAGTTAGAAAGTGAACTGCCTCAATAGGTGGTATTCAAACATATAATGGTGCACGCTTCAGTAAACATCAACTTTGGCCTGGATTAACCCATTGTGTGCGTGCATCGGCCAACGGCAGTCGCAAGCACTACCTCGGTAGTGCTGCTCATTTCCGTTGGCCGACGCGGCCCTGCCCACTCTTTAGAACTCCCACTCCGCGGCGGGATTTGTGCCACGTAAAGGAGGTAAGGAAACAGGTTTTAGCAACGTCTATTTCTAAGCTTGTGTAGGTGATAGAGTCCCTGGAAAATATCCTGCTTGGCGCTCCACTTGTCATCATAATGGTGGTGCTTATGTTAGAGTGACTAAGCGCACAGTTTAGTTGGACTTGTGTTAATATAGGAGCCCTTAAATATTGAATAAATGGTAAATTGTGCCACAGGCAAGCTAAAAAAAGACAAAGTTATAGACAGAGTTACTAGATGTTATGCTTGTATTTTGCTCTGCATTGGCAATGACTATGGTGAATTATGATGCTGCGTGCAGGTTCAGAAATACCTTAGTTTCCCTAGTCCGGGCATCCGCGGGGTACCGGCGAACTTATTGACCTGCTTTGGAAGAACCATATGGGCACTGAGGGCTGACCCACATATAAACACAACAACATCATTATTAATATATTAATATAAATAGAACATACAGTATACAAAATATAAAGTCATCTATGGATGTATAGATGTATTTGTCCCACACGTAACACAATCATGAACCACAATCATACTTGCATTCACTCTCAATAATATACACATTCATACTTCAACACATACAGATTTCTACTAAACTAAAAGCACTCTTGGTGGTAGGGCTGCCAGTAACCCCAGAATGTAACAATCTTGTGTGTTCTCCAGATGATAAACTGAATCCAAAGACACCGGAGGAAAAACGCCAATGCGCGTTTATAGGGGCAGCACCTTCATCAGGGCAGGAGTGGATACGTAGTGCGGGACACACACATACGCATCAGAAATATCTCAGAGACTGCAAAAGTTCTTTGTAGGGACTTTTTATGGCTTGGAACGGCCACAGACTTCACATTCAGGGACCCTATTCCAAACCATGACCAAAATTGATATCTGAAAGGATCTTGTCTCAGACATGAACGACCATAGACCAAGTTTATTGCAAAGTGGGGATACTGCCAAATAAGTTTCACAGGCTACGCAGAAATATATTTCCCAGAAGGAACAACGATCCAGAGCAAAATACGAGCATAAAATCTCGTAACTATGTATATATCTGTGTCTTTTTTAGCTTGCCTGGGGCAACATTCAGCGATTATTCATTATTTAAGGGCTCCTATGTTAAAACGAAGCCAACTAGACTGCACACTTAGTCACTCTAACCTAAGCACCACTGCCATTATGACGGCAAGTGGAGTGCCAAGCAGAAGGATATTTTCCCAAGACTCTACCAACTATAAAAGCTCAGTAATAGACGTTGCCAACATTGTTTACTGAAGCGCACGCCATTATATGTATGATTACTACCTATTGAGACAGTTCACTTTCCGACCGCTGTGAACATCCACTGACCACTCGGGTCCTTCAACCCCTCCACCCATGGATTGCTCTCCGCATTGTGTAAACTTATCCTAAAATTATTTCTGACTGCACTGCACATTTGTGCTTCACTTGTTTAACTTTGAGAGAGTTCCTCAGCCTGAGAGTTTATCTCTTTTGCCTTCAATAATATGGTTGCAAGGATCACCACTAGACAACCAAGATCATGGTTATCACAAAAGCATGGAATGTATAAACTTGATTACCATGTTCTTTTTGCATTCTTCTTATCAATTAATTGACTGATAACAACTATTGAAGAGGGGTATGTCAATGATCTACCTACCTAGGCTGCTCAATTAGCAACCTCACTTATGCACAGGTCCCCCTGACCCGGTTGGGCGTAAGAAGGTGGTGAAACATGTCGACCACTCACATGGACAAACAGTTACGATAGATTATTACCTCTTCTATATGCGCACTACCTTTGATTTTACTTTACCCCATCTCTAACTGAAAAACTTTTTTTTAGTTTGGAGATGTAAGTTGTTAGTATTCCAATATCTCTTCTTCCCAATCACAATCAACAGAGGCTATGGATTCTGCTCTCTCCATGACAACTGAATTAGGCATCTTTCAAAAATAGAAAATCCCCAAAAAAATAATCTACCAAAAAGTATGTGGTTGTGTCATGGTCTGTACTCACTATGTAGTGTTCACTGTACATAAGTCACAAATGCAAGTCCAGAATCCTCACCGCTGATCACCAATGTTAGATTTGGGGGTCTCTAGTTGGCACACGTAGGTACTTGTGACAAATAGGGACCCTTGCCTCTAGTCAGGGTAAGGGGGATACACTCCTAAAATAACCCCTGCTCACTTCCTTGGTAGCTTGGCACGAGCAGACAGGCTTATCTCAGAGGCAGTGTGTAAAGCATTTGTGAACACATACAGTAACTCAGTGACAACACTACAAATGGATACCACACAGATTTTATGTCAAATATAGGTATACTTTATATAGAGTTACCACAAGACCAATGAACGACAAAAATCCACAATACTGTACTTTTAGATGGTAGTTTTAGCTTAGTTAAGTTCAGTTCTTAAGATGCAAAGCTTTGCGTCAATGTACCTTACGATGTGTTACCCTTTTACAACAAGTCATGTTGCAGCTAGGGGAAAGCAGCAAAGTTCTGGTGCAAAGAAATAAAGACGATGCTCTCTCCTTGATGCAACATGCTTCCCGGTAATGCGGCGGAGTCTGCTGCAACGTCGATCCTCTTCTCCGGCGATGCAAGATACTTTACAAGATGCGAGAAGCGACCGGCCCTGCGACAAGCTTCCCAGTGATGCAGCGGCGTCTGCTGTGATCTGCTCTCCTGGCGATTCGAGTTGCTTCCACAACGATGCGAGCCGCGACAGGCCCTGCAACACTCTTCCCGGTGATGGGGCGGCATCTGCTGCGACGTCGATCCTCTTCTCCTGTGATGAGCCGCGACAGGCCTGGCGACACGCTTCTCGGTCTTGAGTCGTGCTTCCAGCTCTTTGCGACACGCCTGTCCCCACAAAGACCAGTGATATTTTCAAACACAGAATGTTAAAACCAACTTCACTAAAAGATGTACTTTATCATTCTGAGTTCAGGCATACTAAACTCGAATTTCCACCACGTTCTCTGAGTCAGGATTATAAGAATGTAATAATCTAACTGCCTGTTCTGGCCTATGGAGAACAGGTAGCCTTGCAATAGTGAAAACTAAAAATGGCTGCATATTCACTATTAGGACATGCCACCCACACCAGGGTATGTCCTACCTTATACTTACAATGCACCCTGCCCTTGGGCCTACCATAGGGGTGTCTGACATGAAGAAAAGGGAAGGTGTAGGGACTGACAAGTGGGTGCACTTGCCCAGTCAGCATGATAGTACCAGACTGCACGCAGGCTCTGCAATGGAAGACCTTAGACACATTTCACTAGGCTGCATCTGTTGGTGGCACAACCAGTGCTTCTAACCCACTAGCAGCATTTGGATTCAAAAGCCCTGGGCACTCCTGGTGCACTGTACTAGGGTCTGACAAGTAAACCAAATAGTCAATCATGAAATCACGAATTAATACATTAATTTACAATAGGGAGCACTTGCACTGTGGCACTGGACAGCAGTGACCTAGTGCCCAAAGCATCTATCACCAGCAAAAACACATGAGGCAACAGCAAAAATGGAGGGGAGACCCATGCCAATGGTGCCAGGTCTAACATAAGTAATTTAAATTCACATCACTTTATCACTTTTTCATTACTGATCACTACTGTGATCACCAGTTGGTCTACCTCCGGGTGGAGGAAAGCATATTTCCCCTAACACCCAATGATGATGCTTTCACTTTGATACATAAGGCAGATATTCAAGATATACCGCCCAACTACCTCTGTACGTGATTGAGGGTTATTGAGACTGTCACCGTACCAGACCCTGGTTGCATCACAGGTACAAGTGATCTATTCTCCTATATATATTGATTCTCAATTGGAAGCTGAATGGATCTCAGCTTCTTTCTCTCCCGTTTATATGTTGGACTACACCAAGACAGTGTGAGGGAAAAGAGTCATTAATTGTGTAAAGGTATCTTTCATTAGGATTTCCAGTCCTACCCTAGTCAGTGTGCCTAGGTCATTGCCACCAAAGCGCACAATCATGAGGTCAAGAGGATGGGAATCCATAATACGTTTAACCAAAGGCAGCAATTTATGACACTTTATCCCTCTGTCAATACCACTTTTGTTAGCAGCTTCTCTCACCCAGAAGACATAGCTGTGTGCCACAATCCACACTCTAACTATTTTGAAGTGAAATAGCAGTAGTAGACAGGAGAAGGCTGGAGCTGAATGAGGCAGTTTTGCAAATAAAAGGCAGTTGAAATTGAGGTGTGCTCCTTGTTTAAAAAAAGCACACATTTGATTGGATGTTGTCAACATGCAGGTTGATAAAATTACAAAGTGTGTGAAGAGGATTAGTAACTACATCTGTGTTTGCTACAGGTAAAAAAAAATAATGTACTACAGACAATGGTATCTTTTTATTGTATACTGTAAACCGCATCTGCTGCAGCTGAATTTGTAACAAGTATGGTCCTTTTCGAATATATGATATGTACTTGTGACCTACTGGTTCTAGTGGGTTGGTATGGAGACTGTGCTAAGAGCCTAGTGGGGGAAGGGTGTTAAAGAGACAGGTAACTATTTCTTCTAATTGTGAGGTGTTTAGACTAATTTTAGTGTAAAAAGGGTTTTATTTCCTACTGAGATCTTGTTAAAAAAGTGTACTTTGGTATTAAAGTTGAAAAACTATGAAGGCAAATATGTTTTTGGCTCCCATTTTTTTTCACAATTTCATTGCGATGATCGCGATCATCAACAAGCAGGCATCACTTTTGGTAGTCTTTATGAAAGGAATGGAAAGAGCTAACCTATACTAACCACTCAGAAGTGCATTCACAACACTAAAATATGAAATTCATGTTTTCATTTGCGGCCTTCTACAGTATCAGATAGTGAAAAGTTGAAAAGGTTTCCATTTATAGTTGCTTTGTATGAGAGCGGTGTGCCATTCTTGTGCTTAGTTTTTACAAACCCTGAAACTATTGCATCTAAGAGTGAAAAAAGCTATTTGATCAATGACCTCCATCTTCTGGTATGTGGATTATGTTTCTATTTAACCAAAAAAACATTAAACCACAGTTTCTGGCCAAAAGGCAGGGGGTTAGGGAAGGTAATGAGCTAGCTAAGCCCATTGTGAGAAGGTTTGTTACACTGAGTCTGCGCCCACAAGTACAGCAGTACTTGTTGCTTGTCACTAAAGCATACCATCGCTTTGTGTTAATCAGATTCTGATTTAATCTGGTACCCTCGTTATTAGCAATTCCCAAAGGCTATATGAACCCAGGTGCACAGATGTTGTGACAATATTTCTGGGCAGGATACCCTACATTTTATCTTTTCCTGTGATTTTTATGACCCCCTACCCAAATGTTTATACTTCAGCTGCTCAGAAATTGTCAATTTGCTCAAGTAAGGCCACATTACTATATCTTCAAATGCTTTCTTCTCCCATGGTTTGTTTTGGGGTCAAAAGTTTTTCAACAGGGAACACAAGATATAGGAAGACATTGTCTTTGGAGTAAGCAGACTGTTTCTGTTAACTGTGGTCTGGGGACCATATGTGCCACCCTGTGCCCGTTATGTCAACTCCCTAGTCTATCTACCGAGTCAATGTTTTATTACTCTTGTACTTACGAGTATTTTAGGTTTATTATAACATTTAATGCTGACTTTTAAAAATGAGCTTTTAATTTTACTTGTTTTTACTGTTGGTTTTAGCCTATTTAACTGCTTGATTTGGATTTTCAATTGTACATTTGGGATCTTTTAACCAATGAATCTCTTAATAAATGTTTGATTTTAGTGGCAGAATAAAGTATCTCTTGACTTGAGTTGACTTGATATTAAATGAAATAAAGAAATAATTTTCAAACAAATATGTTTATTTAGAAAGTATTTATGAACAAAAACATTAAGTATTACTTAAATGTCGTTTATTTACTTCCTAACCTATAACACCACACAATCCACAACCCACATCTAAATTTAAAAAATATGGCAAGATGGCGTCTGACTAGCGGCACTTGAGAACGCTCCCGACGCCTAAAGCTTAAACAATGCGTGTAATGGTGTATTAAGGCAATATACCCTCATGCAAGCAGCCCTCAGGGACGGCGATTTCTTGTCTGCAGCCGAGGGATTGATTTTCGGACTCCTGGCGATGGCAGCAGCAGTGCTCGCGAAACTGCGAGAGCGGCGAGCCGGGCAGACCTTGGGCGTAGCCAGCGGAGCCAGCGGAGCCGGTGGAATCACTCGCAAAGCCGGCAGTGACTGCAGAGACGGAGTTAGGGCTGGAACCAGGGAAGCAGGCGAAGCGGCGAAAAATCGTCACAGAGACGGCTTGCAGAGTGCACTCTCCTGCGGAGATTACAGAGACGGAGCAAGAGGCAGGCACAGCCGACATACATTGGAGAATAACCTGAGCAACTCGAGACCCCCCCAGCAGCTTAGAAATCTTCGGGATGGCTCCGAAAAATATGCGAGGAGGAAGAGGAAAAGCTCCCGATGTGGAGCAAGTGGCTTCCAAGCAGTCTCTGCCCCAGAAGGACCCCAGGAAAAGCAAGGATATCGAAGACACCCCAGGTGAGAGCGGGGGTGCGACAAGCGACCCTGGGGCATGGAGCCACACCGGGGGAAAAAGGTTGGGGTGCTGTATCCAGGGTCTATGGCAAGCACTACTAGCACGGCTACTGTGGCTAATCCTGGGGGGAATACAGGGGGCACTAAAACTATAACGGGTTATTTCACCCCTGTCGGCCAAGACATTGCAGCTAATGTAGCTAACGCAGCTAACGCAGCCGAAAAAAATGCACTGGCCCTGGAAAAGAAAAGAGAAAAAAACACGGCTACACGCAAGGGCAAGCCAAATATACAGGAAAGCTCACGGAAGGTATCTGAGACACAGGATGCCAATCCTGAGATACAATGGGGGGAGATCATGGAGGCCCAGGAACATGACAAAGGAAGCAGAGAGCCAGATCCAGTAGAACCAGCAGATACGCCACAATGTCAAGGGTACCCCCCAGGAGTCGGAGCAGTGGGGTCCGAAGTAGCTAATCTGTTGGGCGCAACAGGCACAGAGACACTGGTAACTGACATGCTGGTTCATGAGATTAATGCAAGCAGCGGCCCAAGCGGTGCCGAGGCCAATCTAGATGTAGCTGATAATTTTTTCTCAGTCACCAATGGGTCTGAAGATACCCCATCCGGGCTGGATGGGAGAGAGGGGGAGAACTCAACAGATGTCAGCCTTGGTTTCAGCTCAGGAGGAAACAACAGAGCCTCTCCTAATGAGAGGGATACAGCCACTAGGAGAAAAAGGCTGTCAAGGCGACAAAGAGACACACAGTGACAGGAAAAGCATCTAGCGGGCAACGGCGTGGTAGTGGAGGCAACAATGCAACAACTCTAAAATGGGATTATTCAGCCACTTGGGGTACTTATCCGGAGCATATGTTGCGGGGAGGCACTGAGAGGCTGGAAGCTGAAACCCCTCCATTGCAGCTGATACAAGACTCAATAAAACCATTGCAAGATGCAATAAAGATCGAGGGGGGGGAAATCGGCTCGCAACCAGGAATCTGCAAGGCTCAATCAAAAAAAATGCTAAGATCTGTACAGACACAAAAGCAAGGGTATCTCACCTGGAGGATCGCACAAGCACCCTGGAAGATCAACAAGCAAAGGACACAGCCAAGGTAAAGGGACATGAGCAGCAACTCGTCGATATTCAATGGAAATTGGAAGATCTAGAGAATCGCCAGCGGCAAAATAACCTCAGGGTCCTGGGTATAAGGGGGAAAGGAAGGGGATGATGTGAGAGCCTATATCCTCAAGCTGTTGAAGGGAGCGTTCCCAGAGTTGAGCCACTGGGAGTGGGACAAGGAAGTCCAAAGAGTGCATCGATTTCCAATGACCATGAAGAAAAACGCAATACAAGCCCAGGGTGGAACTCAGAGACCACAGAGGCCACGAGCTATATTGATATTCTTTGGGAATTTCTTATTGAGGGAGGAAGTGTATGCTAAAGCTCGACCCAATGCTAAACGCTCGTTTGACAAACAGTTCTTCTTTACAACTCCAGATTACTGTCACATGACAGTGGAAAGGCGATGGAGATTGAGAGACCTGCTGGATCCATGCCATCAAATGGGATTGCAGGCGTATCTAATGAACCCTGCCAGGCTGAAGATCATATATAAATCCACGGTCAGAGTCTTTACTTCAGAAGTGCAAGCAAAGGCGTACAAGGACACACTAAAAACAAGTGGCTTAGCAAACACCACAGCATGAAGGGGTTGCTAGACTGGAAACATTATGGTCGTATGCAGATAGGGCAACTTACATGTACATTTGTGATGGGGGGACACGGTGGCAGCATACAGGGCCCAAATGGATTGCCCAAATAGAAAATAAGCAGCAGGGCAGACTCACAAAACAAAGGGGGGAGGGGAAAGGGGGAAAAAAAGGGGGAGAAGACAAATGATTGATAATACAGCAGAAATAATGCACCAGAAATATAAGCTAAAGGATGTAAGGCAGAGGGAGGCTGACGGCCAGACTCCATCACAGAGACCTTAGGTCTGCTTGCCTCAGTAGGCAGGGGGAAGGGAGGGGTGAACGTAGGGGGTGGGAAAGGGGGGGACCAGAAGGAGTAAAGAGGAAAGAGGAAAAATCATCATCAAGAAATCACATGAGAGGAGAAAAGGGGAAAGGAAGGGGGAAAAGGAAAAAAAAATTATGCGGATAGTCACAATTAATATATGTGGCTTGAACGATGCTAAAAAGTGAAGAGAGTTGAAGGAATATTTAAGGACAACATACGCTGATATTGTATGCATACAGGAAACCCATATAGAGATATCTTGCAACTTTTTGCTGGAACAGCTCGGCTATCACCTATTAGTATGCACAACTCAAGGGTGGAGGACTCGGGGAGTGGCTATATTGGCACGGGGTAGGATGGTGACAGTAAATAAGCAGAAGGCAGACCCCTATGGTCGATGGGTTATGATTGAATGCAAGGTACATGGTTTCAGCTTCACTCTCTGCTCCATTTATGCTCTCACAGTAGATGACCCGGAGGTCTTAGACTATATCAATGTACAAATGACAAACTGGCCTATACCTATTATAGTTTGTGGTGATCTGAATATTAACGGTCTACATGGCCTGTGGAAAAATGATCCAGCCAGGTTTCTGGGACCGAAAGAAGAAAAGCCATAGGGCATTGATACAAATGATGCAGGATAATGGGCGGATTGACATATGGGAACAGCAAAATACTGGTGGAGGGGGAGCACATATTACTCTGCGCCACACAAATCCTTAGCTAGATTGGACTATTTTCTGATATCACCTGCGTTTATATCTATTTCCAAAGTTTGAAAATTACCACGGGTGATGTCAGACCATAGCCCTCTGGTATTAGATATCTCTATTCCAAATCATCAAAAAGAAAAATCTAACTGGACTTTCGAGAGAGCTCTGCTACACGGTCCTAAGTATGTTACCCAGATGGATAGCTGGTTAAAAGAATATCTGAGGATAAATAGAGGGTCTGCCTCCTCATAATAGTATGGGACGCTATGAAGGCTGGCATAAGGGGGGGAACTATCAGTTTCTCGATAAAACTAAATAAGTTAGAGAAGGAGAAAATAGAGGACAAGTTAAGAACAGTTGCTGTCATTGAAGAGGAATTAACTGAAGCAATTAGGGTCAAACACGATGTAGCAGGGATATTACAAAATCTGGCTATAGCAAAGGCAGTTGTAGGCGAGTCACTTGCAGTCAAAACAGCAGGAAAATATCTGGCGTGGAAGCAGGACCAATATGAGTTTAGTGAGCAGATAGGTCGTATATTAGCTATTAGAACCCGACAGGTGGCTACTAAAGGTAGAATCTCACAGGTTAATTCAATGGCAGGGTCTTCAGCTACAACACCAAGGGGGATCTGCTCAATATTTCAGGATTTCTATCAGGATCTATACGATCCAGACAGTGGTGTTGATAGCGGTGAAATAGAGCGCTATCTAGAGAGTGCGCAAGTAGAGAAGCTGACAATGGAGGACAAAGCGGGGCTGGAAACTAACTTTATGCTAGAAGAGATACAGGCAGCAATCAAAGACTTACCTGCTGGGAAAGCTGTGGGCCCCGATCTTATATAAAAAATTTCTTCCCAGCCTAGAAGAGGATATTTACCAGCTTATGGTGTCTACGCAAAGAGGAGCGGCACCTCCTGAGTCTTGGGGGGAGGCGACTATGGTGGTTTTCCTGAAAAAGAATAAAATCCCAACTGATCCTGGGTCTTATAGACCTATAAGCTTGATGAATAGTGATACGAAGATCTATTCCAAGATTCTGGCCAATCGGCTAAGCTCTGTTATAGGTAAGATCATTTCCCCCCGACAGCATGGGTTTATCCCTGGCAGGGGGACTGCAGACCATATTAGAAGAGTGTGTACACTGTTTGATGGGACGGCGGCCTCATGAGACCCTATGGCTCTAATATTGTTAGATGCTGAAAAAGCATTTGATAGGGTCTCGTGGGGTTTCCTTTGGGCTGCATTAGGGAAGGCAAATACAGGTAATGTCTGTATCGGGGCTCTGAGTGCCTTATATAAGAAACCGACGATAAGATTAAGGATTATGGGAGAGCAGAGCGAGACAATAAATATCGGACGGGGAACTAGGCACGGGTGTCCCTGCTCCCCTTTGCTCTTCGCCTTTTATATAGACGCCTTCATAAGAATGATAGAACTGAACGAAAATATCTTGCCAATTGTTTTGAATGGATTTGAAACAAAAATCTTAGGGTATGCCGACGACCTAGCCATAACATCTACGGACCCGGCAGCGGCGCTATTGGAAATAGAAAAGGAAGCAAATATGTATGGGGCACTCTCGGGTTATAAATTAAACCAAAGTAAAACCCAAATTGCAATTAATAAAAAGGTAACGATGGTGGATCAAAGAATAACAGACTCAGCAGTTTACCTAGGGGTAACAATAACATCAGATCTCTCAAAGGTAGTGGAAATGAATTTGGGGCCGGTGATCAAAAAAGCTAAAGGGGATCTAGATAGATTAAACAACCTGCATCTAACAACAATTGGCAGATGTAACTTAATAAAAATCATATTTTTGCCTAAAATATTATATTTGTTTTGCACTATCCCGTTAAAATGTAATAACAATCGGTTCAGTGAAATAGAGGGAGTCACAAACCGTTTTATATGGGCTAAAGGTAGAATACGGCGAGCTTTAAAATTTGTGTCACTACCAAGGGAACGAGGGGGTCTTGCGGCACCCGACTTCAAGGCTTATTATTGGGTGACTGTCTTGCAATATATTAGAGTGTTAGTAGACTGGAGTATGGAGGACTGGTGGAGAGCGGGTGAGAGTGTCCCTGATATATACGAGTTATTAATCAAGGATTCCAATAAGATGCTCCTCTCGTTCAATGAAGGTAGTTATTACAAAAAAAGTTAAGTTCAAGACCCTCGGGCGGCAATATCAATTTGGTCAACTTTCAGGAAGAAAATTAAAATGGGGAGGATGAACTACTATACACCCTTATTCAAGAATCAGCTGCTACCAGCGATATTCCATGATCAAGTAATGAAGAGGTGGGATACGATGGGGGTAAAGACTATTGGGGACCTTATGGATATGACAGGTCTCATGACATTTGATCAAGTACAGACAGCAGATATATAACTTAGATCGCAGAGATTTTTACAAATATTTACAAATAAGATCAGCATTGGTAAAAAAGCAGAGAGGGGACACTAACTATAGGAGAGAGGAAATCATGGAATTTCTAAGGGATAAGAAGGGTTGTTTGATATCCCAGGTATACGGGGAATTGAGTCAGTATAAGGAGGATGACTGTGGAAGAGTTGTTGAAAAATGGAATACCAAGCTAAGCCTATCTGGTAATGAGGTTGAAAAATCGTTCAAGCTTTTAAACTCAGTGTTAAGAGTAGCCAGCTTACAAGTCCAGCAATACAAGACCATGTATGAGCTCTATTACACACCACACAGAATCGCTCAATGGGGTGGAACAACGGGGGTAGTCTGTCCTAGATGTCAAGCAACGCAGGCGGATACCATACACATGTTCGCGGCATGTCCAGCCCTGGACTCATTTAATAGCTCATTAGAGCACTTTTTTCGATAGAGCATTAGGGATTAAAATTAGTATAACTAACAAAGTTATGGTTTATGGGGTAACCAGGGATGGCGCAGAATTGCCTCAATATGAGTTTATATACCTAGCGATGACTCTAAGCCGGCTATGCATCGCAACACTGTGGAAAGATCCAAATCCGCCAACATTCCAACAATGGCTATCACGGTTATTAGCGGTAGATGTACTAGAGAAAGCGCTGTTTGATAAAAAGGGCTGGAAGACAAAGCAATTGGGGAAATGGATATGGACCCCTATAACAGATTGGAAACATAGGCTTGAAAATGGATAAAAGAGTACAACTTCTTCTGTTTTTTTTTTATTGTTTTTTATTTTTCCTTTTTCTCTATTGTTTGGGGGTAATTGGATAGCCCTGCCTGAGACCAATGCATGTTGTTTAATTATGTTGAGATTTATTGTATAGTTTCCTCTTCTTTTTTTTCCCTGCAAGATTGTGTTGTATAAGTCGTTTGAAGTAATGGCATAATGAAATGTATCACTTGATGATGATGAATAATAAATAAATAAAAAAATTAAAAATTAAAAATATATACTTCCAAAATTACCATAATGAATTATTAATTAAATAAATATTATTAATTAAAAAACAAATTAAAACAGACACAATTGTATTAACTTCCCACCCTTTACCTACATAATCCCCACAACCCACACAAAAATTAAACTGTAAAAAAATAAATGACAATTAAAATTGTTTTTCAATTAAAAAGACTATTAGTATGTAACAACTAATTATAAAGTAAGTAAAATTAATTTACTCCCCATTTCCCTATAAAACCAAAACTCATGCGCAAAATAAATTAAACAATTACCCTAATTAATTACCAATTAATTATTATTAATTTTCAACGAATTATTAATTCTTGAAAATAAATTACTTCCCACCCTTTACCCTAATATGCTCACAACGGGCACCTACAAATAATTAAAAAATTTCCATATTTAATTTTTAACTAATTAATTAATATTACTTGACAACTAATTATGATTTAATTACAAATAAATAACTTAATCCAGTTTAAATGTATAAACCAAAATCCCACAGCACAAAAAAAGATAATTAAACAATTAACAACATTATCAATTATGTATTATTAATTACAAAGGAATTACTTCCCTCCCTTTACCCCTATAAATCCCATATCCTGTACCTAAAAAAAATCACACAATGACCCTAATTAATTACCAAGGAATTAATTATTATTAATTTACAAACAATTAATAATTAATTAAAAAATAAATTACTACACACCTTATACCGCTACAAAATAAAACACAATTAACACTATAAAATCTCAATTAAATGAAAATGAACATGAAATGATTGAAATAGCTAGAGGGACAGGACAGGGGTGTCCCTGCTTGTCGATTTTCTTTGCTTTAGATATTTACCTACTCATCAGAACAATTTTGTTAGATCAGAAGATCAAGCCAGTATCGGTCAGGGGCTACAATACCAAAGTATTAGCGCAGGCTGATGACATAGCTTTTGTAACCCCTGACCCACAGAGAGCAATTACACAGGTAGGAATCTTGGCCAAGGAATTTGACAGACAGTTAGGATAGCTTCTAAATACTGATAAGGCCAAGATTTTCTTCACTAAGAACATTTTATTAGTTTTCTTGATATAAAAAATGTTTTCCTTGCATCATACATTGTATCTTTTCAATGTCATTAATCCAGCAAATTATGACCATACAGATGTATCAAAATTTCTGATTAGGCAATAGTACACCTCACTGAGTTACATCTGTTTCCTAGGCAATCTTTAGATTATCCTTTATACTTCCAATAATCCCATTTATACAATGTAATATAATGAGGTTGACACTAAGAACATTAAGCTTCAGGATCCACGTAGAATTGAAGTGGCCACATATCTCAGGATTGATGTAACTGCTAATATGGGTCAATTTGGGCAATAAACATGGTCCCTTTGATAGATAAAATCAACTGAGAACTAAGAAGATTTGAAGTTGCATCTCTCAATAATCGGTAGGTGTAATGCCCTTAAAAAGACGTTTCCAGAATTACTCTATTTATTCAGCTGTATCCCGCTTGAGCCAGAACCTGCTTAAAAAGCAATTCTTGATGTACTATTTTCAAACTTTTTATGGCAGTTTCAGAAAACTAGACGTTCACTCAAATTCCTATTCCTCCCCCATGAACAAGGGGGTTGGGTTGTTCCAATTTACTTCATTATTATTGGGCCACATGCTACAACAGATAGGAATCATATCCACATGGGAAAACAGGAAGCTTAAGACCCACCATCTATATATGAACTGGTTATTGGGAGAACAGCACGGGGGCATTGTTATGGCAACTGGAGTCCAGTTACTATAAGAAGACACGTTTTAAGTCTCTTAGAGCGGCATGGAATACATGGCATAAAGCTGGTAGACTGTTGAAGATACCAAGGCTCCACAAACACCTACCCTATTGGCGCTCACCAATCTTTTTGGCCCCTCTTTATGATGGGATAGGGAAACATTGGGAGCAGGCCAGTATCAATAAAAAAGGGGATATTTTCTGTACGGATGGCATGATCTCTTTTGTTGAGCTACAGGAGCGCTATGGTATTGATGCTCGGTCTTATTTTTAGTATATTCAAGTCAAAGAAACTATCAGACAGGTTATACCAGAAATAATGTCTGTAGATAAGATTCCTCTACCGGAAGCCATTCTTTCTGAAGACTCCCAAATTAAGAATATATATAACATCTTCATAGAAGCTACTCCAGATAATTTAGCAAAAATAGAATCTAACTGGTAGTAAGGGGCCGATTATGATGGCGGACGGACCTGAGTCCGTCCGCCACCATAGAGTAGGAGGGACCATCCGCAGAGGCAGCGGCGGTCCCTCCGTGCAAATTAGGATGTGACTGCCACCCTGGCGGTCACATCCTGTATTTTTAACATTGCGGCGGGTGCTGCTTGAAGCAGCACCACCGCAATGTTAAAAATGAAAGTTGTGCATTTGCATGCACAAAGCGGTAGGCACCGCGCGGTGCCTGCTGCTTTGTTCACGCAAATGCAGGGGGGTACCATAGGTACCCCATGTGCATCCCCCGCAACGGGCCCCCGAAGTGAAGGTCCGTATGCTTTTCCACGGCGGAAAAGCCGCCGCGGAAAAGCATACATCTTACGCCATCCTAATATGGCTGGCGGTGTCTGATAGACACCGCCAGCCATGTTAAAGCTTTTCCGTCGCGGTCGGAAGGTGACTGCGGCGGAAAAGCTGCGGACAGATTTCAAGACCCACCGCCATCCTAATATGGCGATGGGTCTTTTGAGGCTCGGCAGAGGATTATCCGCATCCTCCGGGCCGGCGGTGGCTTCCGCCGGCCCGGAGGATGCGGAAAATCCTCCATCATAATCTGCCCCAATGTTAGGCGTAACGATCTATGTATGTTATTTGCTCTGTTCAAAAAGATTTTTCTTTCAGCCAATTTGAAGGCTCAACATTATAAAAAGCTCTTCAATTTATATTTCACCCCAGGCAAGCTATTTGGGTGGAGGAAACTGGAAAATGATCATTGTCCAAGATGTGGGCATGGACCTGCAGATTTAACCCATATGTTCCATGATTGTGGGAAACTGGATCCTTTAAAAAAGGGGATCAAAATATTAATGCTAAAGCATTAGGACAAGGAGTGAGCATCTCACCGACTATGATGATATTAGGCTACGATGAGAAAGCTCAGCTTGAACAGACACATGTATATGTTATCTTCATCTCACTGGCAGAAGCCTGATTGCTGATCGCTATAAAGTGGAAGGATTCAGACATCCTTCATATCCTGTTTGGTTTGCATGTATGCTTCATATCTGCAATAAGGAAATGGCGTTATATAACTGTAAAGGGTGGAGATCCAAGAAACAAGGTAGAAAGATCTGGGGCCCTATGTTTAACCAGGCTCTCTAATGAGTAGCTGGGACTATCATATTTTCTCATAACTTTTCATTGTTGTAGCTAGTAGCATAAAAATATCTAACATATATAAGCAATGAAACCTCCATATACTTTAATAACCTCTACACTCAATGCTTCTATTATTATAAGATACGTATTCATATGAACTTATTTAATGTGATCAGATTGCTTTTTGTTTAGCCGGACCCTTGTGTACTATATCATAAAATCGACATATAGATGCTCTTTTAGTCTGAGTATATTTTATGGTTGTATGTGTTAGAACCACCATGCTTATATATCATTTTGTACATTGCTATGTATACCTTTCTCATGGGTTTGTTAACATTTTATGATTTTAGCTACTCTGTGCTTTGTAGAGATGTATTATAACCACTGTTTTATCTGGGATGATATATATATATATATATATATAGATGCTAATTGGCTGTCAAGCGGTTGTAAACATTTGAAACCAGGAACTGTTGGCAGCCATTTTGTGCCTCAATAGAAACGAGTGTGAAGAAGTTTGTGAAGTTTGTGTGCAAACCACGAAAAGGGGGCAGGGTAGACACACCCTGGCCCCCTAGGCCTGCTCAGGGGGTCGCACAAGGACATCTAGGGCAAAAAATATATATATTTTTGTTTTAAAAATCGTGGGATGCATGTAGGATCCGTGGATTTTGCAGTTGAAAAAAAAAACATGAGCACGGTTTCCCTCGATTTCCCGTGTTTTAAAGGTTATTAGTCCCCGGGGGGGCAAATTCCAGATGCATTTAAAAAATAAAATAGTGTGGGGGTCCCAATCCCCCACACACTGCTTCCGGGACCGCCACCACCTGGGGCTCTAAGCTAATGTGTGGGAGGGGGGGCCGCCTCGCTCCCCTCCTGGAGCCTAAGATGGCCTTGGGAACCACCACCCCCCAGGGCAGGCTTCTGCAGTTTCCTGGGGTGCGCACTCCCAGGACACTGTTGTTTGCAACGGCAGGGCGGGAGCCTCGCGGATCAGACCTTGTCATTGCAAACTGCTTTCCTATTTAGAAGAGAGAGCAGGCAGACTCTGTTCCCCTCATCTGTAAAATGTATACCATCTCTCCTATAGATTCCATGCATATTGAAACGCAGATTGTTGTGGTAAATGTTTCCCATTCTATAGTCTCGGAGAAAAGCAGAAACAGATTTATTCACATGTTTCCTAGCTTTCTCAATCTGTGGACAAAATTGATTGGACCAGTTCCATTTCTGCCTTTGGCATATGTTAGAATAGACAAAGTCAGTTTGGGGGAAAAGTGACATCAATTCTTTAAAGGTGTCCTTTATAAGTATTTTTGTTTTAATTTGACCAAGTGGGTACCAAACCCCGGGGGCATTATTAAAAGTGTTGGACAACAGTGTTACCCCAGCGTCTTTGTCATCAAGTATGATATCTTTTTGAACTTTTCTTTATTTGAACTCTCCTTTTTTTACAGTATCTTTCTACCTCTTATTGCAATCTGTTTTACAGCGTCCATTCTTTCCAGTGTTCTTAGTCTTGTTCACTTGTTGTTCTTTTGCTGACTTACCAGTTTGTGTACAAGATCTGCCTTTCTTCTTGTGTAGCCTTCCTTTTTGTAAATTCTTCTTTTGTATGTGGCCTTTGTTCTTCAGTGCTTGATCTAGTGTTCTGAACATATCAGTGTATTTGTAGACATGTAGTTTACTCCTTTCCATTCCCTCCCTCCACCCTAATTGACAAAATAATGGGGAGACACAAAGTAAGGGGCTGGTTGTTACTCTGTTTTGAGCTTGCAACACAGTAGGTAGGACACAGATTTAGAAACCCAGCCTCCACCACCCATGGACCTTCCTCCCCGTTGTTGCCATCTCCTTTGCTATGCCTTCTCAATCAAATCTCTTCACTTGACCTGGTCCTCCTCCAGTGTATTCTCCTCATAGTCCAAGCCCATGCAATCCATCAATTTATGTGCCCTTGCCCACTCGGTGCGTGGTGGTACCACCACCAGATATTGGACATTTTACACCATATGGTCGTACCCGCTCTCAAAACGCTTCCACTGGCCATTGTACAATAACCCCCTACCTCTGTTCTTCATCTCCCAATTTCTCCTTTAAAATTCTCTTGGAAACACCTTATTAACCCTTCAAGGGAAAAAGTAAGAAGGCTGGGAAACCACTTTATATGTGAGCTCTGTATGCCATCCTAATTCCCAATCATCAAATGACATGCTTGCTACCTTTCTGTAATGCACTTTAGTTGCTCTGTCCATTCTTGTCTGGCTATATGCGTCACGATAATTAAAGGAACAATTTTTCTGCATATTTTTAATAAAGCACTTGACACAATGCATAGTGACACCGTATTTATTTATTGTAAATATTTATTGAATGTATTCAAATTAATTTCCACAAGTCCAAACTTTGTTTATTCATTTACAAAATAAATATTAAATACATTTTATAGTAAACACCACACACGCTGATATTACAGTAAATTAGTCGTAAAAATATTTTCAATGTATCTTATTTTTTTTTCTGATCACGTTATACACTGATATTACAGTAAATAGGTTTTTAAAATACTTTCAATGTATCACAAAATAGTGAATGTTTTCAAAATAATTTCCACAAGTACAAACTTTGTTCCTTGATTTCAAAAATAAATATTAAATACATTTTATAGTAAGCACCACAAACGCAGATTTTATAGTAAAGAGGTTGTAAAAATATTTTCAATGTATCTTAACTTTTTTTTTTCCTAAGCATCTCAAACACTGATATTACAGTAAAGAAGTTTTTTAAATAGTTTCAATGTATCACAAAATATTTTATGTGAGTACCACAAATGTCGATATTACAGTAAAGAAGTTGCAAAAATAGTTTCAGTGTATCTCAAAATATTTAACGTGAGGACCAGAAACACTGATAGAACAGTAAACAAGTTGTGAAAATAGTATCAATGTATTAGAATAACTCATTTCACTTCACTGAGAACATGTTTCTTTACTTCTGACAGATCTTACATCTTAAGATGGAAAATGTCAGTTACTTAGCAATCATTTGTTCTTGGCATGTGGTGCTGTAGATTCAAATGGTTTCCATATTCCTGTCATCTTGTGTTGTGTTGGGATGTTTACAAGTTATTTTTCTTTGAAGAAATCTATCTAGCCACGTGGTTAGGCTGTCTCTTCCTTTATATGATATTGTGCATGGGAATCAACTCTATTGTTAGTATATTTGGACGCAGATGGTGAGAATAGAGTTATTAAGAGTATAAAATAGTTGTACCTATGTGTGTATATATAAATATGTTAGTAAATTCGATAGGGAAACTTGCTTACTATACAGTGCAGGCCTTGTGCATTGGAGAGTTGGGCGAAGCCAAAGGCCACAAAATTGCGAGGGGTGCAGCAGAGAGCTGCCTGACTGAATGTCATACAAACAGCATCTCACCCATCCCACTTGTTCTCAATGGGGTTCCGTTATAGGCTTTGTATTGGGAGCAGGAGCAGACAGGCAGGACCTGTCTATATCAGCTCCCCTGTGACAAAGGGGGGTAGACAGATACATAGGGCTCCACAGATGGATAGAACACCAGCCCTGGGGGTGATGGTCCCCAGAGCCATTGAGGGCTCCAGAAGGGGGGGCTGCGTGGCCCCCTCCCACATTTTTGAGAAGCTCCAGGGGGTGGAGGTCCCTGGGGCTCGGGGGCCTGAGAGCCCATACACCCATTTGTTTGAAGCCCCGGGTGGTGGTGGTCCCTGGTGCTGTGAGGGGGGCCTTGTGAGCCCCTCCACGTACATTAAAATCGAGCCCCGGGGAGTGGTGTTTCCCAGGGCTGGAGAGGCCTCAAAGCCCTCCCAGTTAACATTGTAAAGCCCCGGGGGTGGCAGTCCCTGGGGCTGGAGGGACCTGAGAGCCCCCTCACCCTTTTTAACAAGCCTCAGAGAGCGGTGGTCCCCGGGGCTGTGGGGGAAGGGGAGGGCCAGTGAGCCCCCACATACATTAACTTAGAGCCCCGGGGGTGACGGTCCCCCACCCATTTTGAAGAAGCCCCGGGGGTGGTGGTCCCTGGGGCTGCCGGGGGGCCTCATGAGCCCCCCGCATATATTAACTTAGAATCCCGGGGGTGGCGGTCCCCCACCTATTTTAAAGAAGCCCTGGGGGGTGGCGGTCCCTCTCCTGTATATATGTGTGTGTGTATGTATGTATATATGTATTTATATATGAGACTATAATGAGACACAACTTTGTCTCTGGCATTTACTCGTCCTGAAATGTCATTTGTAACTTAAACAAACCAGGACTTGGTAGTGACTGAATGAATGTGACAGTGTGTTTTATGGGCAGGTCAGTACTTGCGAGGTAAAAAGGAAATGTAAACTGAGCTGCCTTTCCTAATAATGTTAGATTGTTTTAAATGTTCTGGGAAGAAGAATTAAAGTATTGTCTCCTGTATGTATGTATAAAACTGTAATGAGATACAACTTTGTGTCTGGCATTTAGTCATCCTGAAATGTCCTGTCATTTGTAACTGAAACAAACCAGGACTTGGAAATGACTGAATGAATGTGACAGTGTGTGTTATGGGCAGGTCAGTTCTTGTGAGGTAAAAAAGATAAAAAGGAAATGTAAACTGTGCTACCTATTTTATTAATGTTAGATCGTTTGTACTAGGAAGAAGAATTCAAGTATCCTCTCCTGTATGTTTGTATGTATGTATGTATTTATGTATGAGACTGTAATGAGACACAACTTTGTCTCTGGCATTTACTCGTCCTGAAATGTCATTTGTAACTTAAGGAAAGCAGGACTTGTAGTTGTAAGTACTCTCCCAAACTTCCTTGCATATTCGGCAAATAACTTTTGTTGCATTCACCTTTTCTAAGCTTGGTGGAAAGATCCACTGACTCGCTGTCCATATGCTATCAGCCGTCCGCATTTTATACAGGTCATTCTTAGTTTTCTAATTTTGGGACGAATATTAGGCTGTGGGGTAAAGGTTGACGGTGTTGCTCCACTGCCTCCTAATAAAGCAGGAATCTCTTAATATCCTTAACTTCTCCCTTACAAAGTTGACCGGATGCTTGGTCTGCAAGTGTTTCTCCATACTTGCAGTCCCGCACAAGTACTTTTTATTGGGCTCTCCTCTTGAAAGCACAGTCTTGCATATACAGCAAGTAACTTTTGTTTCATTCCCTTTTTTTAAGCCAGGTGGAAAGGTGAACAATTTCCAGAAAATGCTGGTATATTTTTCCTTTGATGGAGGTTCAGGAACAAATTCTTGCTCTAATGAGTTCTCTGAATCAGAGAATGATGGTGGATTAGCAGCCATGGTACATCAAGTAAATCTGTCCAAAAAAGAAAGAACAGCAAATCTTTTCAGGAGGTCCCTAAGAAAGGTTCTAAGAAGAGTGATTGAAATGGGTGGGGTCCTTCAATAGTTTCAATAGGAAGTATAATGAACCAATTCAATCTCTTTTTTTGAGGCCACATGAGGTGCGCGTAACATGCACCTAGCGCTACTTTGCGAAATTTCATTAAAAAGTGATGTACTTTTTAATAAAGTTAAACAATATTCAGATAATCTCTTTTCTTAACCCCTTCGATGCTAATGACAAAGCCAGCTCGTCATCAACGTTACCTGCGGTGCGCGGATGACGAGCTGGCTTTGTCACGATCAAGCCATTTTTTAAATTCCCGCGTACAGCGGGAAACCGCGGTAGCGGTTAACTAAATATATATATTAAATATGTTTTTAATAGCATTGGCTACTCAAGTATTGTCTCTCGTTGGCTGTTGACTTATGAAAGAATCTGCAAACAGGGTCAATATCTAGGGCATTATCAGTGTCAGCTTCTATTCTTGGAATGTATTCCACGCAAGTAACAAGAAGAACTCAAGAGACTTCTGGTACATTATCAATGGTCTTGCTAGACCCAACAAGCAAGCAGTCTCATCACCTATAACGGAGCAGGAATGGTACAAGTTCTTGAGGAAACACTTGAATCAAGACTCTCTACATACAACCTCTCTGGAAATCCAACAAGGGCATAAATCTCACAAAGAGAATGACATTACTTATCATGATGGTGACACGGATACACAATTACATACAGGAAAAGAAGAGATAATTAAACTCATAAAACAACAGAAGAACGGCGCTCCTAGACCAAATGGGATACCGTTTGCGCTCTTTAAAGAAAACCCAGAATTATGGGCAATATACCTAGAGAAATTGTATTTAGAAGTTGCTCGGACAGGAACGGTACCCAAGTCATGGCGCGGATCCTTAATAACTCCAATCTTTAAAAAAGGCAGTTGGGCACTGCCAGAAAACTATAGACTGATCACATTGCAAGACACTGATGCCAAGCTATTTGCCAGAATAATATTGACGAAACTAACTGCCTGGGTGACGGAAGCAAAAATAATGCCTTTTAACCAAACAGGTTTTATACAAGGATTAGGAACTACTACTAACATACTGGTTCTCGCTCTACTTATGAACAAATCACTTAGATCAAAACAACCCTTGTATCTTTGTTTTATAGATTTTAAATCCGCATTTGACTGCGTCAACAGTAAATTGCTCTGGAAAAAATTAGAAAAATTAAAATTCCAGTCCCTCTACTGAAGCTAATTCGCCTCTTATACTCAGAGACATGGGTGAGTGTGAGGATGGTGGATGGACATACACTATCCAGGGAGTTCCCAGCTAATGAAGGTCTGAAGCAAGGCTGTGTTTTAGCCCCCCTTCTTTTTAATGTGTTTCTTGCGGACCTACCAGGAATATTGGACGAGGAAAACGCGCATCCCCCGAAACTAGCTGACAAGCGGCTCACAAGTTTGATGTATGCGGACGACGTCATACTTATGAGCTACACAAAAGTGGGCTTACAGCGCTTAATGAGAAGGACCTATACTTATTCTAAAGAGAACGGGATGGTTATAAACGAGACCAAAACCAAGATTATGGTAGTTGCCAAAAACGCTAAGTTGAAACACAAAAGCCAATGGTTCATGGACAAAATAGAGCTTGAACAAGTAGAGGTCTATAAATACCTGGGCGTATTATTTGATTCAAAGGGCAATTACCAGCTACATAAAAGTGACGCTCAAAGAAAAGCGAACGCACTAGCTGCTGCATTTAGAACTGTGCAGAAGTAGCTTTCCACCCTGTCGTATGGTCCTCTCCTGAGCATTGTCGGTGCAAAACTCCTACCCACTATTGCTTACGGTAGCGAAGCCTTAATGGGTAAAGACAGTGATATTTTGAACAAAATCATAACCAGAACATACCGAGTGCTATTTCATCTCCCAGTGAACGCTTCCCCGGCGCAAGTAAGGTTGGAGTTTGGTCTAATCAATCAACAGTTCGCAAGGCAAGCCATTTTATAAAAGTCTGGAATCAAATAAAAAGTGACCAGCAAAACGAGATATCGCTGCTCTTATGGAGAGAAATAAAGAAGGATACAACTCTTCTGCAGCTCTATATCTTAGAGATGCAATTAACAAGTTTGGGGTTATGTCTATATGGGAAACGAAAATAACTAAGTCATCATTCAAGAAAATCATTAATAAACCGCAGCCCACCTATCCATCATAAAGGATAAGGTTACCCTTACCAAGAGGAAACACGCCTGGATGGTGCTAAATGGTTACAATAAGAAGGAGATACAACAATATCTGATAACCCCGTGGACGGAGAAAAACAAGCAGGTGCTCCTTAAAGCGAGATTCGGATCTATGCCAGGGCTGTGTCATCTTCCCCCATGGGAATTTCAAGAAACCCAAACGAAATGCAGACTATGCAACAGGGGTGAGGAAGACATTCAACATCTTCTGTGTATTTGCCCTGAACTCCTTCAAGAGAGAAAAACATTGCTGAAAGTTCATCTCAAGTCACGCAGCATACGGTCATGCAGGCAGGCCGTGATTAAATGTATGATCCCAAATGATATCATTTTAAACTCCTCCTTTGTAAAGTTCCTACTGTTAGTTAAAAGGAAACTCGGAGACGTAATTATTGCAAATACTTAATGGATTGTAAAGGTCATTTAATGACATTTTATATGATTTTAAACTGGAATATAACTTTTAAATTCTTCTTTTAGTGCGGAATGTTGTAAGATTTTAAATAATCATCACAATAAATTACCTTTGTACCTTTGTATTCTTGGAATGTTAAATATTGATTCACAAGTGCCCTCCTACCTACCCACCAACAACTATGGTTGTTTCTTGTTATTATTTATTTTACATACGCATTGCCAACTCTATATCACACTTGCCTACTCCATTATTAACCTCTTGTGTGAATAGAATGTAACAATGGAGTCGATGCCCAAGCAGACTAATAAAAAAAGGAGGAATGACTTTACTCCCAACTTGAAAGACTTTTTCTAAGAAATACTACTTATGATAATCTGGACACAACACTAGATGGCAGGAGTATACACAGTATGTAAATCTACAACTAGCATGCGAACACATCTTTATCAAGTAAATAAACTTTTAATAATACATACATTCTGTACATTTGTAATCTAAATAAGGTAAGTAGATGTTGGATTTGTTTCAATGCATTAAAGTGCACCCATCGGCTGCATTCTTGACATAGTGCCTGTTGGAAAGAAAGTGTTAATAGATTTGTTATTCTGTTTGGATTGTATACAGGTCAATAGTTTTTTGTTTTGCTAACTTAAATATATTTACATGCTAAATATATTGCACTGTCCTCAGTCAGTGGCAAAGTGGTAATGAGTCCATTACTAGAAAGGGTGTATAGCCAGGGAACCAACATGGCAGATGCAACTTAGAAAAGACCTTTGCAAATCCATTAGTTATACTGAGATCCACCCTGAATCAGACCCATCCGCACAAGTGTGAATTGTAGATTATCTGCCACCAAAAACCCCTCAAGTACTTATATCTGTTACTTATTAACTTCGTCGACTAGTCATATTGAGAGTATTTAACTTAACGTTATTCGTTAAAAAATTGCGAATCTCTATGGCTTCAAACAACTAGTTCATGCCATATTTGAAACATCGGTGTAATCAGCTGGAACAGGAGGATATACTTTCTTCAACCTCAGCAATTTGCTGCCGACTTATGTAACATTCTGCAAACTGAAAAAAAGTTACAAATTTATATGTTGTACATATGTCAAAGATTAATTTTAATGTACATAAAAACATTTGTTTTCAATAGGATTGGGGTTGAAAAGCAATCATCAGAGGTTATATTTTACAAGCAAAATAGGAAATAACATAGCATTATACAAATGTTAGGCCAAATTTGGTCACTCACTTCATTTACAAACTCCTGGCCTTGATCTGATAAAGCCCTTTTTGGACTTCCATGATGTGGAAATTGAGAAATAACCATCAAGAAAAATTGAAAGACACGTCTTCAAATAAAAAAATTCAAAACAACATTTTCACTTAGTATTGGAAGTGCAGGCGGAAAACGTATAGCAAATATTTAAATGAGAAACATATGGGTTTCAGAAACAAACGTCTATAAAACTATCACAATGGAGATTTATATTTTTATCAAAATATTTGTAGAAGCAAGAAGAATTATAACTCATACATTGTTAAATTAGAAATGACATATTTGGCCAATAAAATCGTTTTTTCGATATCAGAATGACAACTAATCCTATCAAAACATGACAACAGCATAGTTATCTGTCTGCAAACACATGAAATTCACAAATGCTTATCTCAGAATGCTTTTCTATTATGAAATGTTGAAGTCAAACCTGATAACTCCATTAGGTCCATTGCAATTTTTGGCTGATAGCATATGGAGAGCAGTCAGTGGATCTGGTATGTGGAGTGGTTGACCACCATCTGGTATAGTGCTTGGCCAGGAATAAACAGCTTGTGGCGACCAGTACGTCCCATGGATGAGATATCTGTATAATGAGATACAACAGGGGACAAATCAAGTTTAAGGTTATTAAAAACTTGGAGAGCGTGCTTAAATATTGGTCAATCGATTACATGTGCAGCGCATGGGGAGAAAGTAGCACGTGGCGCACTAGTTACAAAAATTAAAGGTGGCAGGATTAAGTGATTTGTCCAGAAACATCACCTGCCAAGGCAAGATATTGGAGGTATAGTAGCTGGAATCCGTGCTAAAATACAGCATTGCTGAAAACATTACTTTTGCAATACATGGGGCACGTGACGCACTACTTACACGAGAAAAACTACATTGCATTAAGTTGAACAGCACGTAGCATACTGCTGCGGGAATGGCCACGTGGCGCTTTGCAAATTAAAGAAACGTGGCAGGATTAAGTGATTTGCACAGAACAAAGGATAGCAAATCAAGTTTAACATTATTAAAAAACATGGGGGGCGTGCTAAAATACAACGTTGGCCAATCGATTACATGTGCAGTGCATGGGGAGGAAGCATCACATGGCGCACTACTTTCAAAAATTAAAGGCGGCACGATTAAGTGATTTGCCCAGAAACATCGCCTACCAAGGCAAGATATTGGAGGTATAGGAGCTGGAAATCGTGCTAAAATACACTATTGCCAAAAACATTACTTTTGCAATGCATGGGGCACATGAGGCACTACTTACACGAGAAAAACTACATTGCATTAACTTGAACAGCACGTAGCACACTGGTGCGGGAACGGCCATGTGGCGCTTGCCAAATTAAAGAAACGCGGCAGGATTAGGTGATTTGCCCAGAAACAAAAGTTACAAAGTCAACTTTAACAATATAAAAAAGCAGGAAAGCATGCTTAAAAACAACATTGTGAAATCGAACAAAAATTTGCATTTATGCGGTATTTAAAGATTGTTCAGATTAATTAATTTAATTACTCTTAAAAAAAATGCTCACCTACGAAGACGTGGATAGGAACACTATCAATGGCTGTGACAGCGGAAAAGGAAAAGTTCAAGAAGGTTGGCAGGTTATAAATGCTTTGCAGAAGGATGATTGGTTGAGCATGATGTCACTGGGTGTGAGAGCTGTGATTGGGCATGTTGTAATTGAACATGCACAAATGAAATGGAATACGTTAGGGGTACACAGCCAGACGGTGGAACTTATTGTGCGCATGCGTAACATTAACACGCATGCGCTACCACAAACCTGCACGCGCAAAGTGAAAGCAACTCCTAGGGGGTACATTCACAGATGGAGTTCGGACAGGGTTGGATTAGGATTAAAAATCGGCCCAGGCACGATAAAAAAAGAGGCCCACATTTGCATATTGCCTTTGCAAAACACTGCTTTGGCGAAGTTTTATGAAAAAAAAGGGGGGGTTAAGAAAAATGCACGGATTCGCTTGCACTGGTGAAACACACCTGTATACAAGTGAGGCTGCGATTGGTCAGGCTCTCTGCTCTCAATAAGCATATGTTAATGGGCCGGTCCCAGCGAGAGAAAGGGAATGACACCTCTGCCCATTGAAAAAAGAGAAGGAATTGAGGCTCATATGCCTCCAGAAAGACCACTCAGGCACCCACTGGGCCGCTGGCAGCATCTGAATAATGCAGAAGCCGCCAAATCGTCCCAGGCTGCTCAAAATAGCAGCCCACAGCTGGAACTGGACATCGGCCCCTCGGACATTGCCCAAGTGCCCGTGTTACCAATCTGACGCTGAGTTCAGAAGTCGATAGAACACCGTCTCCTGCAGGAGGCGTGGAAACGGCGGGACAGTGTGGGAATTGAAGACCCTCCTACGGTCCGTAACGGTGACGGCCAAAATAAATAAAAGAAAAAGGCTGTCCCAGGGGAATGGGGTTCTCGGGGCCTTGAAGTGGCTTCAGGAAGGGGGCTATGCAGCCCTCCTTCATAAAATAATAATATATAATTAGCAATGCCCCGGGGGCTGGGGACCCCGGTGCCCGGAATTGGCCATGGGAGTGGGACCACGCGGCCTCCTTCCCATAAAAAAATTGAATACGGATACTCCGCTTATTGTCATTGTACCATAAGCGCACCCTTCCGATCACACGCTGAAGGCTAATTGTCAAGTGGTTGTCAACATTCGAAACTAGAACTCTTGGCAGCCATTTTATGCCTCGATACAAGGGAGACTGAAGAAGCGTGTAAAATGTGTGTTTCAAACTTGAAAAGGGAGACGGTAGACACACCCTGATCGTCTAGGTTTGCTCAAGGGGTCCCACAAGGACCCCCAGGGCCCCTAATCTTTTATTTATTTTTGGTAAAATCACGTGGTGCGCGTATGATCCGCACATTCTAGCGATATTGAAAAAAAAAGAGACGTGGGCTTCCGCGCTTCTTTGGTAATTTGCATTCTTTCAACTGTTTAGAGGAGATGCAGCAGTGCTGGATGCAGGATGCACCATTGAGTAAGAAAAGGTAATGGTAACACTATTTACCAGCTAAGTGAATTTCCTTACATAGGCTAACATTGACTGGTTTCACTTGGAAATTGTTCTAAGTTTGTAGTTTTGGAACTTTAAAATATTCACCCGAACAACAAAGTCCAATTTACTCACCTGTTATCAGGAGAGAACCCAGTGCTGCATCTTTTAAACCAACACTGACCCTGAAAAGTAGTTCTAAGCATACTTACAAGTAACTTGTATTTCTTTCCATAGGAATCCCCTTCCTATAAAAAAAAGGAATACATTTAGATTTGCGGGTCAGGCCCTAGGGGATGGGGTCCCCAGGGCCCAAAAAAAGTAAAAGGAAGGGGGGCCACACAATGTAATGAAATTTAAAAAATAAAATATCTAAAAATAAATAGTTTAAAAAACAATTAGTAAATCAGTATCAAAAAAATAAATCTAAGAATATATATATTTTAAAATTGTCATTTACAAAACCTTTATAATTTACTGAAAAAAACATAGGTTTCAGACATGTTATAGTTAGGAATTAACATTTAAAAAACCTTTGAAATTCACTGAAAAAAACATAGGTTTCAGACATGGTATAGTTAGGAATTAGCATTTAAAAAACCTCAGAAATTCACAAAAAAACACAGGGGTGTTATAGTTAGTTGGACATATCACTCTTATAAAACCATTGAAATTTCCCCATTATAGTTAGTTGTACTAATTATAACTCGCGCGCCCGCAATCCACTGCTGATGATGTCACATATTACATCATTCATGACATGGTCAGTGACATCACTGATGGCATCACTGATGACATCTCAAATGACATCACTGATGACATATTGTGTCACGAAACAGAACAGTTCTGTTTTGTGACACAATAAAATCTTTATAGTGCTCGTCCTTTGGTGTCCTGCTGGAAGTTATTTGGGAGGTCCAGAGCAGTGCTTCTTCATGGAAAACATATTTAGTGGTATTGTTCCGCTGCAGGCACCGGCGTCGACAAGAGGGTGAGCGGCCGTTCACAACTAGTTTGTTTGGACATATATATATATATATTTATAAATATATATTTTATTTTTAATAAATAAAAAATATTAATTCATTTATTGTAATTATTTTACTTCCCACCCTATTCCCCTATAAACCCACAACCCACTACGGAACAAAACAATTCAAAATGTAATTAAAATACAACTGCTAAATACACATATATATTTTTTTTAAATCAATACTCGTACAAAAAATACATCACCTACATTTAAAATATGTACTAAAATGCATAATACTACTTTAAAAATCGATATTTAAAACAACGATATTTTTGCAAACAATATTAATGACTTCTATTTTTGAAAACTACATTTCTTACCTTAATTCTACATTCTTGACCACAATATTCTTGCTGTGCCACCGCAAGATGCCTCTATCATTCACAGTGACTGCTCCGCCCACACCTTTAAGTGTCCTGTTGTGCTCCCATTGGTTTGAGAGCTCGCCCCCACGATCAACTTTAAGCATGCCCACTGTAGTGATGGATGTAATCACAGGTCCTAGGATGCACTTGGTCAGGAGGCTGTGCATGGGGCGAAGATTGATGTTTCCTTTCGCCAGGGTGAAGGTGAGAGTAGAAAGGCAGGTAGCCCTGTGTGCACGATGGTGTCCTTATGCTTCCTGGGTCCCCTTAACATTCAAGCCCCTCATGTGGATTCCTGGCGGGCCTCGAGTCGGGATACAGTGTTTTCCCGATCCATGTATAATAACAAGCTGCACCTGGCAGAAGCCCTACCATTCATCCACATTTCAAGGCGGGCCGGAGCACCAAATCCTTGGTTAAGTAAACAGCAGCAAAGCCAGCGAAGCTCTCGGCCTCTTAAGAGAATGGGGCCTCTTCAACACGCCGCTGGCAGCATGTAAAATGTAAAAATAAAACTCCAATGTCAAAAGGTAAGAGGCCACTCGAGGAGTTCAGTTCTGACGCCATTTAATTGATTTCACAGGCATGATGCATTTTGGCGCTTTCGCTCCTTACTGTTCCCCAAGTTACACATATACATAGTCCATGTGGGGCTGTGCGCACACAATTCAAATACCTGTCTCGGCTTTATAGCGGTTATTATGAACATCGTGTCTCCAAAGGCCAGCTCCGTTTGGCGCTGGCAAGGACCTGCTTGAACGCAGTGGGCCTCTCTCCTTGCAGCTGGGCGTCCTGCCAATTTTGTCCAAACATGAGTGCCCCACGGAGAAAAAGCCACCACACGAAATTAGTTCCTCTTAATATTTAATGACAGACTCAGTTCGCCAACAGGACTTGAACAAGGGCATGCAGCAACATTTCCAAAGCCGAACGCATTTCAAGACATGTGAATCCCTTCCTCAGTGACTGGTGTAGAAACAAAGGGATACGGAAATGTCTGCACCTAAATATCAAAAAGTCCTGCCTCAGTGGGCGTGGCCGACAGCTTGGTCTCCTGGACTTTGTGGTTGCTTGACGTTTTACTGCAGTGAGCCCACTCGTTACTGTTCCCCAAGTTACACATATACATAGCCCATGTGGGGCTGTGCGCACTCATGTCATGCGCGCCTCATGTCGTGGTGGATGCCACTTGCTAATCCTATGCTTAAAAGCTTTGCTGTAAAAATGCAAAACACTTAGCCACTTTCTAGCTCAGCATGGATGACACTGTGCAAATCCAATGCTTAAAAACCTAGCTACAAAACAGATAGTGGAAGTCAGTAGTTTTGGAGTGTCATTGGTTTTGTAGCATGTGCCATACTAAGGAGCTGCCCTCCATCTAAAACTTGGGAACTATCCAGGTTTCCCTGTTCTTTTTTGCATAGTTGTTGTGGCACTCCAGACTTAAAATGAAATAGTTTTTCATATATTTTGTATAGATCATATATATTCAATGAAAATGTGGCAATAGAGTTAGTTTAGGTGTTAAGATCATCACGTATTTTACTGAAAAAAAAACAACTGTTAATGTGAGGTTATAGACAATATCTTATAGTTACCTTTTGGAATGAGACACAGGCTAATGCTAAAAAAAAAAAAAAACCACACACAAATACATAGTTTAGTGAAATAACCACAACTTATTTTACCATCATGCACTGCTTATGAACTCATATATTACTGTTTCCCTTTATACCTTATACACTCCAGCCTTGTGGGATCCATGACTCGAAGTAGCAGTGACTTATACTAATGCATAAAGAAGAATTTTACATGTGTCAAAAATTATTTATTTTAACATATAATCGTTGCAATAATTTCCTCTAGCAATTCCTGCCTCGAATTACAGCCCTGAACTTATGCTTTTGAAATCACATAAGTATGTGATGCAATATTACACCTCAGTCCACATTTGCTTGAGTGCCGCACGCCAGTGACACTGCAGAGAGGGGCTCTGAAACGCTGGAACGGTACTGTGCTGAAAAGAAGTCTTTCAAGAGGTGAGTGGCGCTACAACAGCCTCGGATGGAACTGCTAAGGGGGTTGATGGGAACTGTGATATTGTTGAATGGCACTGTGATGTGTTTCATGGTGATGACCCGTGCTGTGATGAGGAAACTGAGGCAGGTGCTGACTGGCAGTGTTGAAAGCTGAGTGGTGTTGTGGTAAGTGCACTTGGATGACTGGTGAGGGATTCTATAGTAAATGCTGAGTCAATGTGATGATTGCATTGTTGCACTTAGAAGAGTGGCACTGAAGTGAGTGGCACTGAGATCAGAGGTGTTTGCCCCTCGGATGGGTGCTGAGTGGCACGCTGAAGTGATGACTCGTGGGAAGCACTCAAATGAGTAGCAATGTAATAAGTTCTGAGTTGCAATGCAATGTCTCGTACGTGGCACTAAGATGAGATGCAGTGTTATGAGTGGCACTCTGATGAGTGCTGAGTCATGAATGTCGAGGGCCTCTAAGTTGACTGGCACTGTGAGGAGAGTTGAGTGGCACTCTGCTGAGACATTGGTGCCATGACTCTTAGCAGTTTGTAAGATCAGTGGCACTGTGATGATTGCTGTGTGGAAATCTGGTGAGTGGCACATGGCATTGTAGAGTACCACAGTAGTGAGTGCCACAGTGATGGAAGGTGAGTGGCCTTCTGCCGATGGGCACCGTGAGGAGTGCTGAGTGGAACTCTGATGAGTGGCTCCTTAGAGTGCAAAATGCCACAGTAATGAGTGCCGAGGGTAACTGAAGCGTGGCATATGAAAGTGCTGAGTGCCACATTACTGAATGCAACAGTGATGGTAGGTGAGTGGCCTCTGCCGATGAGCACTGTAAGGAGTGGTGAGTGTCACTCTAATGAGTGGCATATGCAAGCGCTGAGTGCCACATTACTGAATGACACTGTGCTGACAGTCGAGTGGCCCTTTGACAAACAGCACAGCGATGAGTGGTTGAGTGGCACGAGGTAAAAGCTGAGTGGCACTGCCGCGTGACACTCTGATGACAGGTGAGTGGCACTCTGACAAAGGGTCCTGGAGTGAGTAGGACTGTGATTATTAAGTGGTGTAGGATAGGTGCTGAGTGACACTGATGATTGGTGGCTGGCCTTGTGATCAGTAGCATGATGATGATTGATGGGTGGCAGTGTGGGTGCTGGGAAACAGTGTGTATAAGCAGATAATGGCACTGGCTTTCCAGATGATGTGGCCCATTACACAGATCACCGACCAGCCCAGTGCTTTCCTGGCATAGCAGGAGATATTTAAATGGAGGAACCAGTTATCGGCATGACAGAGCAAATAAGACAATAATTTAAAGGCTGGATTGGCTTTTTCAAGAACATGACAAAGCTGTAGAAAATGACAGGTATGCACTGCGAAAAGTTGTATCAGTTCAGAAATATTCAAAGCAGAAAACAGCAGAATGAAAAGCCGAGCCTCCAAGTGAACAAAAGCAAACCCAATGCCAGATGAAGATGAAACTACAACCTGAAATGCAAACATAAATGCCTAGAGATCTAAAAAGATCTGTTTGCACAAAGGAAAAGCTCACGGGATAAAATTTGCTCGAGCAACACGCACAAGAATAGCTGGGTTGCACATACCTAACTGACCTCGAAACTTCTTAAAAGGTTCATTTATGCGCTCCTTTCATAGTAGCACGCTGGCGAGCCGCTCGCTGGTTTACAGAAGGAACAGAGCCCTTCTGGCCTGGGTACTGCTTCCAGAGAAGCCAGGGCCCAGCATCAGCGCAGTGTCACAAAAAACTCTAAAGCACAGAGCTCGCAAACCGCTCCTCCCTCATACAGCCAGACTTATGTGGGCAGCTGCAGGGCCTGTAATGGTAACACACACTGGCACCTGACCCCTGGCCCCTGATGGCGTTCCTGGGTTGCGGACATCAGTACATGATGTTTCGGGGCCCGGGGGAAGGACTGACTATGTGGAAGGGTTCACACCTTGAAGCCAGAGCTTATGTAATATGGCCGGGTGAGATTCGTGCTGGCACTGCAGTGGACTGGACTCAGAGGAGAGGCACTGTTAGTAATAGTAGCAGGCCGCCGCCTACTCAAAAGACTGACTCTGAGTTTCTCTTAATTAATTACTATTAAACGCACTGTGCTGTGGCCTTACCTGGTAGTGTGTACTGTATACGCCCAGTCGCAGAGCACGTGACGAGTCACGATAACAGTGACAGGCACACACAGTCAGCAGCACCAGTGAAACTTTCAGAAAGTCGTGGCGCCTCAGGCAGCGGGAGTCACGATCTGCGCACGAGCCACGAGGCGAGTCACTACACTGACTACAGGCTACAGCGTAGGAGAGAGTAGCAGGGACCGACATCACAGGCAGGCTCACAGCGCCATGGCCAATCACTGCATGGCTTCACATGAAGTCACACAGTGATTGGCCATTGCAGTGCGGCTGTGAGGCAGTGTGCCACCACCCACACACGCATCCGATAATGGATTGCCTGCTCTGCTGCGCGGGTGGACCAGCCAATCCTGGCGCTGCATGCAGTGCCAGGATTGGCTAGGGGGTCACACTGACTCCTCGCCCCAGTCGACCTTTGTAACGCCGGGTGCTGTGGCCCGGTTAAACCTGCACCCCTTATCGCTCTCTCTAAGGGGAACTTTCATATGCGCATGCTCGGGCTAGTTTCAGCCCCAAGCTTCACTTGCGCTGTCTGCTGCTGCAGTGGACTAGTGTGACGTCACTCAACCTGCGCGCAACGCACTTGGGATAAATCGGGTGCTGCCCCGATTCCCGGCGGCGGCGTGCAGCAGCGCCGCTTATAAATTCATCATGATTATTATTTATTGCATTCATGCAATATGTGTCCTTGCAGCCACGACGGTGGTCCATGTGGCTAGTGGGGCTATGCCCCTACGCCCCAATGGACGCACCCCACCTGAAGAAAGGTGGAAACGGATGCAGGTGCCCCTAGCAGGCCCTCCTTCATCCCCAGACCTCGGACAAGTACACTGTGCCTCCCTACATATCCTTGTATTTGCACTGTGGCAGGGGTTGCTGTACTCATCAACCGCTACAATGCAAAGTATGGGCGATGCGACCACCACGGTGGTGGTCGTATCGTGATCGGGGTTGCGGGACCGCGGTCTTACAAGCGGGCGGTACAAATTCCCGCTACAATGGCATAATTTTCCCCAAAGTGTGGTCAAAATATCAAGACCTAAATTTTGAGAACTCAAATATTGTGAAGATATATGCATATGGTAGTGTGCATTGAGTGCCATCTCATGTAAATAACTGATAAGGATTAATTAAATCAGGGCAAGTAAATCTCTATACTTGCACAAGGAACGTGAAACCAAAATCCCACCAGTCAGTTTGTTTTCCAGACTTAACATGTTATGGTTCAGGTGCCAACATAGATGCTTCTTAAAAAGGGTAAATGTCTGGCAAACAGGGTTGTGATAAACACATAGACCCTCACGCCGAGGTGGCTGGTAACATAGGATGGTAAAAATGAGCCCCGTGCTGCAGAGACCACTGGTAACAAAACAAATTTATCGTCCATTAAAAGAGTTTGAGGAGCAGAATGGGGCAAACGTGGCCCTAGAATTACCGAGTTGATTATTGTGTTTCTTTCGTAGATTCTGGGCTCTTTTCCAATCTCATTTTCCACCTTCTAAAAGTATTTAGTATTACCAGATCTATTTTGGAACCCAGTAAACCTTTTGACTGGGCAGAGTGCAAATTCCAACAAAGTCGTGAGCAAATATGACTCTACGTAACTCAGAACGAGAGTCAAAATTCTTGTTCACACCTAGTTAGTATACTTAACTTTAGCTTCAATACTGCACAGTGTACGCTTGTAATTTGAGACAACTAAACAATCCCATATAGACTAAGAAGAAGAAACACTTTATTGTATAGTTAGTAAAAACCATTACAAAGTATAAATATGACAATATTCTAAAACACAGAAAATTTACATTGCTGTGTGCGTGATAAAAAGTTATAAAATGAAAGTGTCTTTCAAGTTAAAAAAGAAAAAAATAGACGTGTTCCAGGTTCAAGCCTTTGCCAGAGTTCTTTGTTTTTTCTCGAAATTGTCAATGAATTTAGCTGCTCTACAAATGCTCTAAAAATGAGTTGCGGATCTACTGAGCAAAGGATTAGTATGATCGCGGACCGGCACGTGCGTGTTCCATATTCCTTAAATTTGGTTTTTAACCAACTCCGACGTTCCTGGATCAGAGCCGGGCAGATACAGATCAGATGGATAAAGTCTTGTCTTCCTGCGCCACATAAGCCGCATCCATCACGTTCTTGGGGCTTCCACTTTGTTGGGACGCTGCCCAACCTTAAATTAAGGTGTTTCCGTTTGATGAATGGCAAGAAAGCAAGGTCTAGGAAGGCTGCCGGTGCTAATTTTTTATATGGTTGAATTGTCATCCAGGCATGGGACCGACAGCTGAAAGTTAGTTTATCGTCGAGCAGCGAATGCCTGTTGGCAGCCTTCTTTACCAGCTGTTTGAAGGAAAATACTGGAAGCTTAGATTCCCAAAGTGCAGCCAAGTCAGTTGATTCTAGTGACGATTTAAGATACTTGGCGTAGTGAGAGTTGGGACTTTTATTAATTATTGTCCACATGGCACGATGTAGCGCAATTTCTTGGTTCATCCAGACATCGTACCAAAATTTTATGGTCTCGGACTTTTTCAGCAGCACTTGGGATTGCAAACCGAATTCAAGTCTGACTTGTGCGGGAGATGCATTATTAGGTAACGCAAATACACGTTTGTAGACTTTCATTTGGATTTTGTCCAGGAGTTGTGCGCTCTTGCCATAATGTAGTACGCTCCCATAAGCAATTGTTGGGAGTAGCTTAGCTTTTATTATTGTTAGCAGGGGGGAGACCAGGGGGCCTTTAGGTTCGGTCGCCAAGCTACTAAAAGCGTGCAATAGGACCATGCCCTTTTTTCCATGCTCTTGAAATGCGTAGTGAAATTAAGACGCTTGTCCAGTAGTATCCCAAGATACTTGTAACTTTCAACCGCTTCCAATTTAACGTTGTCTATGGTGAAGGTTGGTTGCACTTTGTGGCGTCGGGTTATAACCATAGTCTTTGTTTTTGTGCTGTTTATTACTAGCAAGTTCTGTTTGGTATAGCGGGTCAGTTCCTGTAGTAGACGCTGTAGGCCTGTTCTTGTCTGGCTTAGTAGGACCACGTCGTCGGCATAGGACGGGTGTGTTATACAGAGATTACCTAGCCGCGGTGGATGAGCATTAATCTGATCAAGGCTTTCTGTTAAATCCGCCATGAATAAATTAAAGAGGTAAGGGGCCAACACACAGCCTTGCTTTAATCCATCAAGGATATTGATCTTTCCGGTTAGCCTCTGTCCATTGTCGATCTTTACCTGCATCCAGGTGTTACTATACAGGTCAATGATCGGCGTTAGGATTGAGTCTGGCAGGCCCTGCTGCTTTAGTTTAGCCCATAGTAAATTCCTGTTGACACGGTCGAAGACCGCCTTGAAGTCGACGAAGCAAGTGTAAAGTTCCTAGTGGTTTTGTAGACTTTTCTCGCCAATCAAGCATAACGCCATTGCATTTACCATAGTGCCTGTTCCGCGACGAAACCCTGTCTGGTTTAACGGGATTTTGGTGTTCGTCTCCGACCATTGTGCTAGAGCAGCTAGCACCAGGGATGCATAGTATTTTGCTTCCGCATCAATCAGGGCTATGAAGCGGTAGTTAGTTGGATTTTGTGCGGTCTCCGCCCTTATAGATTGGATTGATGATGGCACCCCTCCAGCTTTCCGGGACCCGACCTGAGTTGCTAATTGACCGAAATAAGGTGTTGAATTTGTGTGCCCAGAACTTGGGGTCCTCTTTGTAGATTGCCTGCGGAATACCATTCGGCCCCGGCGCACTCTCTTGCTTGCCTTTCTTAATTATTTGTAGTATTCGGCAATCGTCATCTGTCCATGTTGATTGACCCATGTCTTCATGGCTGGTGGTCATGCCGTTAGTGCTAGAAACAATCGTACTTTCCTGGTTCATAGCTCTTGATGTTTCTGATGCAGTTATTGACGTTGTAATCTGGTTTGCCGTTCGCTTTATTGAGAATGTATCGACTATGTGTTGGGCCCAATCGTTTTCAGCGATGCATGAAATACTTACAGGTTGTGCTGCTCTGTTAATGGAGTTGACTTGCATCCAGAAAGCCCTGGAATCTGATTTTTTTATGTTGTGCAATAATTTAGCCCAAAAGTCGTTAGCTTTGTTTCTTTTTTCGATCCAGACCAGCTTCTTATATTGTCTCCTTGTCGATCGGACTTCTTGCCAGATGCTTGGGTTTGTCCTTGGACCTTGTGCCCGTCTTGTGAGCTTCTGAAGGTGTTTCTTCATAGAGAGTGCAGTTTTTGTGAATTTGGTGTCGGTCTTAGGATTGGTCTTCCTTCTAGCATTACTACTGGACCTTGGTAACTTTTCCAGGAAGTCCGACCAGGTCTTTGAGCATAGGTCCTTTCTTAGCGTCTGACACTATATGGGGTAGGGTGTTGCTCGTCCACCTTAACCGCTTCAGGTTGATTGTTGAAGTTGTACCTGGTATAGTTGGCGCCTTGACGTACCTGGAGCAACTTAGTTTCATCTCGATGTGTTGCATTGAGTGATCACGGTCTTGTGAACAGATTATTTGAAAAATTTTAATTAGACTCAGCAGGGGTAGTGTTACTAATGTATAGTCCAAGATTGAGCTTGTATTGTGGCAGGGGGTTTATCATGAATGGCTCTTCCATTTATTACCCACAGGCCAAGACGTTCAAGGTCCCACATCAGCTGCCTATCCACTTTATCTGTCTTCTTGGCCGGTATAATCTCCTGAGGTTCAACGTCCCACAGTTCATTTGCTACAGAGATGTTGTCCTCGTCTTCCGGTTGGTGTAAAAGGTTGGTGTTGAAATCACCCGTGACAATAATCTCCCAACTTTGGTGTTCAAGGCGGGTGTTGGTGACAACATTAACGACACGGTGGAAGAGGTCCTTTTTGGCCGCTTTTTTCGGGTGGGCGTATAAATTAATTAAGATGATTGTTCTCGCCTTGCTTTTTATTATTTTCTCCAGTTTAATGAGTTGCATGTCTGGGGCTGATATGGCCATTTGTGAGGCGCTGATCTTCAATGCTGTGGATATGTATGTTGAGAGTCCCCCCCTTGCGCGCCCAAAGCACTGGGAACGCGTCGCACTTTCATGAAAACATAGTCTTCCTGGTACATCAATTGGCTCCATTGACCATATTTCCTGCAGTGCTATGATGTCGTATTGGTCCCAGGTAGCTGTCTTTCTACTATGGTTTAGGATGTTTTTTGCTACTGCGATGTTCCAGGAGAGCAACTTTATTAGGGTTCCTTTGGTCTCACCTGCTTCGCATTGGGTTCAATTACCATTAAAGCCCGATGTCTGTCTCCAATGATTGTTAGTGGGAGTTTCAGCCCCCCTGGCTCCTTGCAGTACTGAATGAGTGATTCTGCTTTTGCCGTCGTCTCTTTTTCCACATCTTCTTAGCAGGGGTGACGGATAACCCTTTTTTATTTCTTCTTTTAGCGTAATTACCCACTCTTCAAATTTACGCTTTTCCGTGAGAAGGTTTTTTACTATTTCTACGTTCCTCCAGGTGGTAAGCGTGCCTTCCTTAGCCACATTGTTCCCTGACCTAATGAATTCAATTGATAATAAATCAGTGGTTGTTAGGTGGCTTAGGCTTGGGATGGAGGATGTCAGATGGAGAATATTCCCTCGATTTAATAGGTCTTGTTTGCCTTGGGGCTCATAATTGGGAATGAAAAGTATCTTTCCTACTGTAATTGTTTGCTTCTCCGTAGGTCGATCACTGCTAATCTGGGCTTTTTCCTTTGATGGGAATTTTGTTGACCTGTGATCCTCATGATCCTTTGCGTTAAGATGGAGGTATTGCACGATTTGATTGTACCCATCGTTCTGAGTTTGCATGAATGGCTTGATCGCTATGGCCTTTACTTCCCGGCCTATTCGTTTAAGGCCGACCTGTTCTGGGTGATGCCCACTAACTATGGCGGCAGCCTCGGGGCATGGTCCTGTCCATTCCACATTTGTGGTTTCTGTAGTTTGTTGTATGTCATTGTTGCCTGTAAATATCGTGAGTTTTAATTGTTCGTGCATGTTTCTGTCCGCCTTTGTTCTTACTTGTCTATTAATCTTTCGATCATTTCCCCTTCGCGTTGGATTATCGGTTCGTATGGTGACACTTTTCCCTGAAGTTGAATTAATGCTGGGTATGGTGACGCGAATGGAGGGAGCTTTTTGATTTATGTCCATTCCTTTAATTGCTGTCCAATGGGGTCCCTGATTACTTGGTTTGTTTTTATTATGCACATCGATCCCATTTATAGGATGGCTTTTATCATCATGAGTAGTGCGCCCTTTTTGACAAGAGATGGAGTCAGTTTTTTTGGGCTCATCCAGCCGACTGTCTGCAGTTTTTTTTAGTTGTGTGTTATTGCTGGACCCTTGACCCAGGCTCCAGTCAGTGCCACTTGCGGCGGGCGTTGAACTCGAGAGGTCAGTGTAACTGGAAGTTCCGGCCCCTGGGGTTTTAGAAAAGGCGATCCCCTCTGTATGCGTAACTTTTTTTGTTGTCGTCGGTTGGGTCTTGTCCTTGGGGCTGTATTTAATGGTGTTTGTCCCTCTTCTTGGTTTTTCGAGTTTTTATGCTCTTTATCTATCCCGATTGATGAGTGGAGTGTCCCCTCTTTGATGTTAGGTTCCTGTTTTGGTTTGATTTTTACCTGATTGAAGATAGGAAAAGCAACCAGCGTCTGCTTATTTGCAGGTGGACAATTTGACATCTGGTTTCTGTTTTTTCCGGCCCGTTTTTTTTGCCTCCTAGGTCTTTTTGATTACTTGCCCCATCCTGGTTTGGGTGCTCCATTCCCAATGATTTGCAATCGTTGTTTTGTATGATGAGGGGTGTTCCACCTGTTATTTTAGGTTCCTCTGTTGTATTGTCGGATATCATCGTCGGTTTGTTTGGTTTGTTTTTTTCAACCGCTGTTTGCCGTGCTGACACGTCCGCTTGATCTGCTTTAAATTTAATCGGGTACTCCTTTTGTGGGCTCTTGCAATTTTCAAAAGAAATAAGGTCGCATCCGTTTGGTGTGCTGTTGTTGCTCTGGTTAGCGTGCTTGCATTCCGTTAATATGTCTTTAAGTATTGATGGCAGATCCTGTAATTTTTCCAATATTGGGTGGCAGGTACATGACTGGGATGCTGCCCACGGTTGTATCTGATCTTTGTTGATGTTGAAAGTGCTGGCTGTTAGAACTGGCTATTTCTGGTAGGCTAAGGCTGACGCCAAAGCCAGGCAGGAAACCACCATTCTAGTCAGGGCAAGGGAGTCACACGCCAAGATAACCCCTGCTCACCCCCTTGGTAGCTTGGCACGAGCAGACAGGCTTATCCCGGAGGCAATGTGTAAAGCATTTGAGCCAGCACACAACAGCAACAACATCCTAGGCACACCACAAAAGGAACTCCACACAAGGTTATATAAAAATAACTTCTGTATTGTCAAAACACATCAGATAGAAATCACACATGTACATGTGCCAACTGGCAAGGGCACTATTCACAAGGGATTATGTACAGGACAGGGCCACATGGGCCACTGTCAGAATCAACACTTTTAGAAATAGCACTTTTAGAACTTAGAATAAGTGTAACACAAAAGAACAATTATAGGTCACAACCAGTAACTACTGGTAAAGGTAGGTGCACACTACGCAATACTAATAACCATAGGCATAGATCACGCATGGACACATAACCTCTCTAGTATAACTATACTAGGCAAAACAGAACCACCTAAGAATAAAATACACTTAGGGGTATAAGCACGAACACATTACACATGATGCATCACAACATTCAGCGGTGTAAGAACAAGGCACATGATGCATCAAAACACATTCAGAGGTGCAGGGAAGGAAAACACATGATGCATAAAAACACATTCAGAGGTGTAAGGAAAGAAAACACATGATGCCTAAAAACATTCAGAGGTGTAAAATCAAAGGAGATACATGATGCATAAAAACATTTAGAGGTGCCAGAACATAACTCAATAACGCAAAAACACATGATGCCCAAAAACATTCAGAGGTGTAAGATCAAGGTGCGTAATCATATTAAATGCATTACATTTCCTAGCACCACATCACATTGCGCAAAACTCCATAAGCCCCCACCTGTGGGAGTCCCTAGGCCAACTGCCCTCTCTAGGGCTAGGACGCCCTGTGTCCCAAAAGTCAGGGGCCTAAACGGTGCAGCTGCCCACTAATTGCTGGGCAGCTGGGACATCAATAACTATGGCATGGGCTCTCATTAGCCCTCGAACAGAACTGCGCCAAAGGTAGGAGCCACACAGGCTCTTGAACCAATATGCCCCCATGAGCCTCTCTGGGCTCTAGAGACAAAGATACAGCCTCACTAGGCGGTGGGTCCCTCACGGGGGACCCGGGAACACTTGGGGCGCCTTCAGCCTCTCCTGGACTCTCAATGTACATGTGGCGCTTCTGAGCTTCTCTGGGCTCTCCAAACCAAACAACTGTGGCCCCTCGCTGGAGCCACTTAGGATCTGAACGACTCAATGCGCCAACACGTGGGAGCGGCCCACTGAGCGCACGGGCCACTCTGTCTCGGTGCCCTCGACTGGCACTACACAAATCATCTGCTCCCTCATGGAGCGAGAACAGCAATGCCCCTATGCCATTGGAGCAGCCCTCTATCAAGCGGGGCTGCTCTGGGGGTTGCACCGGCGTGGTGACTCCACTTCGCTCCCCCCGGCCAGCTGTACTCACCGGCTCTCTGGGCGGGAGCTTCTCTCAGGACGTGGCAGCTCTTCTCCTGCGGGGCTTCCCGGGACTCCTGGGAGCCCTGCACTGCTGTCGGCGGCCTCAGCCGCCATCTTCTCTTCACCCCGGCCTCCTCCTCACCCGGCAGCTCTTGGGCCAACCCGAGCGCAGCTCAAAAGACAAGCCCCTCGTGAGGCCGCACTTCTTCTCTGCGCTAAGCCAATCCTAGCGCGGCTCACTGGGCGAGCCTCTGGCGGCGGGCCAATCGCAACGCGGCCCCTGCAGACGAGCCTCCCGCAGCGGCCCAATTGCAGCGCGGCCCCTTTGGTCTCGCCAGTGGACCCTTGGGCTGATGGCGGTGAATTTCCAGCGGCAAACCCAGGCTCCCTCGGATTTAAAAATAACAAAGCGAGGTAGGCACTTGCTAAATAATTCCATAAACGGGGTGGCACCCGTCCACTCGGCACACAAAGGGCAGGAGCGCTTCCCACACGGGATAACCACAGCGCTCTGCCAGAAATCAGGATAAAGCACCCACGAGGCGCTGGGGAGCCCAGAAATCACGAAAAACGCCCTAGAAAGGACCCCCACAGCAAGGAGGGTCCCAGCAGCTGCAGGGCATTACAGGATAAGACTTCTAGGGCAAGTGAAGTCTCCCAGCCATCCTCAGGCCAGGCAGAAAGGGATCCCAGGGAGAAGTCCTCCAGCAGTCCATCAGGTATCCAGGGGCTGGGCAGGGCCCAGGGATTCCCCTGGGCCCAAGCAGCAGCACGCCCCTGGTAGGATTCAAGTCAGAAACAAGAACATTTTGGAAGGGGACACAGCCCCTTTTTATACTATAAAATCCTTTGTCTAAAGGGTGCAGGTAGTGTGAGAACCAGCTAGAACTGGTTATAGGGAACTCCTTTCAGTGTGAGGGGTAGAGGCGACAGCCACCCAGCAGGAGGTGGAGCCAGCATTGTGGCAGGCAGGCACAGCCCTATTCACTCCCAGGTGCTATCTCCGCCCACCACTTTAGTTGCAGATGCAGTCATTCAACCAGGGGCTGACTCAGACAACCTCCTGGGGGCTCCCCAGCCCCTGTCACCCTCAAACCAGTCAATCCACAAGCAGGCCCAGGCACTCCTGGAGCCAGGCTCCAGCCAATCACGTGCCAGCAGACTCCCTACACACGTACACCCATGTCTAGAAGTGGCACTTCCACACTAGACACACTCATGCCACATACATCATTACGCAGCACTTAATCTCACGAGTTCGCACATACCAAACTTGACCCTGCACTCCCCACACATCAGGAACTACCATGGTCACACAGATTCCCCATGCATTCCTATGGGAGGGCAGGTCACTCACCACACATACACAGAGAGCTCACTCATGTTACACTGTACCACAGTGAAAAAGTGTGCAAAGGCCTAAAATCACCAACACCAGGTTCCAGCAACAGGCCAAGAAAAAGCAAAAAAAAGTTTCGGGGTGAACCTGCCAAAAAGGGCCAGGTCCAACACTGGCCATGGTATATAACTTTTTGTTTATATTAGATATGTATTCCGCCATCGTGCTCATAAGATGTATCTGGATGTCGAGTTTGTCTGACTGCATATTGAGGGTTTTAATTGAGGTTTCCAATATGCACCCCAGTGCACTGTGCAATGTGATTATTGATTTCAAATTTTTGTTGATGTCATGCCCTATTTCGTGCCGGTGCAGGTCCCCTGTGTTGTAGTTGGAATAAAAACCATGTGGGACTTGCTTTTTAGACGTAGTGTCGTTCTGCCGCACTTTAATCTTTTGCCGTGTTCCCGGGCGGGATTCGGGGCTTTTTGTTATTGCTGCATCAGCAGCTGTCGAAACACTTGAAATCTCTATTATTGAGGGTTCCGTATGAGCGCCTGCGTCAGTCACGTTTGGGGAATCTAGTGGTGCAATAGTATCCTCCTCCTAATTCGATCCACTGGATATCTCAACTGTGTTGTTACTTAATGACTCCTTATTCGGAGAATTTTTTGTGAGCGCGCCGATTGATCTTATTCCATGGTCCTCCTTTAGATTGACATTTGTTTTGTATGGGATTTTTAATCCCTCAAATTTGGTTTCGGGTGCTTCCTGGCCCTCCGTTTCGATAATTATTGACTTGCTGATATTTAATCCCTCCACGTTGCTTTCGATTGCATGAGGGTCCGAGCAGGCTTTTTGTGTCGTGGTTCCTCCTTTAAAAGTGGGCACTTGAGGCGCCCAACAGGAGTTAAATTCCTTTGTGATCTCTATGGATTTTTTCCATTACTGGAATCATGCGTGAATCCAGTCTTGGGGTTGAGTGGCTGTATGGAGGCACCTTGTATGCTGGTTCATGGGCACTAGTGTTGTGACAATCCTCGTTTTTGGATTGAGCCACATGGCTTCCCGTTATTATTTGGTATTGATTTATAGTATTGGTTGATAGTGATAATGTTACGGAGGTTCTTTCTCTTTTACTCTCTTTTTTGCTAGGTGAGCATCTTATTGTGTGTCCTTCAGCGTAATCCGTGGACTTAATAGATCCTGTATAGGTTGTTAAAGGTTTCTCTTGTCCTTGCCTTAGAATTATGTTGTGTTTTTTGTTTTCCTTGTGCACTTGGGCATGAAATTGAAACACGTTTTTCTCCTGAGTGACATGCGCACACTTGGGTGTTTCCTCTCTTCCATTGGCCCCGTCTACATTAGTGTTTAAGGTGCTCGGAGGAGTCCTTGTATCTGTTGACCTCAAATCTACTTTTTTTGGCGACATTGGTTTTTGCAATCCATTCGGTGTTGTCGGCATTGCATAAATAGCTGTCATTGGGTCTTTCAGGAAAGTAAATTTGCCGGTAGGATTCAGGTTGCTGAAGATTGAGTTTACAGGGGATATTAATGATGCGGCCGCTTTTCCCTCAGTTTGAGTAATGGGGGATTTGGTCTTGGCCTTGGCTTTTTTCCTTGCATTGTTGGGAGGGTTTGTCCATGTTCTCCCAGAACTCATTCCTTTTTCTCTCTTACCACCTCCGCTCTACTTCCCGCTCCGCCTCCCAAGCCTGTCTGCCCCCTCTGAGTTGGAACAGCTGCCGTCAGGGAGATAGCGAGATGTTATTGCGTGTGTGGTGTTGGAGGAAAGCTGAAAGACAATTTTTGCCTGGTGTGTTGTGGAGCTCGGTTCCCCTAACGTGCACTGTGCACTGTTAATACGCCATTAGTCTGCCCAGCTGTTAATTGATTTTAGCAGAAAAATACTGGTAGACAGTTTTTGCCCGGTATGCAACGGAGCCCAGTCCTAATGGGCGTTGTTAACACGCTGTTGGTATCCCCCAGCTGTTAACTAGCTTTACCGGGTGGGCCTATCCGTAGTTACACGTTTGTCAGACGTGTTCAGATACTGGCGTGTAGCCAACAATATGGCGCTTAAAGGGTGCGCTTAGTACATTTGAGCCAAAATTGCCAATAGCGCGGCTGGTGCTAACACCGCTGGTGCTGACACCTCTCACAGTAGTGCTGTTGTCTGCTGCCTGCTGGTGTTCTGTGGGTCCACTCTTGTCCAGTCAGGTGTGGCTGTGCTCTGCTTTCCCGTTTTCAATGGCGGCCCTCAGAGTGCCGTGCTGGTGAATGCCCCCCAGCCCCGTTTAATGCCGTCTACCCCCGGCTCGCCGACTCACCGTCTACGGCTGCAGCTGCGGCTGACGATCCCGCGGCTTCGCAGCTTTCCCCGGCAGCTCTCTCCCGGTTTTTTCTGGCGTTTGGCGTTTGCGCTCTCCCTGAGGATGCGGGCTTGCGAGCTTACAGGCTGCGGCGGTCACACCTGCACGCAGCCTGTGTCCTGCCTCATCTGGTCTCTGGTCTCCTCACTCGTCCGGACTGCTAGGCGGCGGGCGGCAAAACCTGGACTGGACTCTCCCCGCACTCTCTGAATCAATCGACAGAGTGGGTGCAGGAAATTGATCATTTTTTCCAGGACAAAGAGATGGTTTGTGCTTAGTGGTTATTTAAACTGATGTTTACTTTAGGAAGGCTATTTGATGGCACGTTATCTGTTCTGAGCTTTTCTCAGCTCTCAGGTCACAGCTCTCAGCGTTAGGAGAAAGAAATCAGGCAAAGGTCTCAGGGGTCTCAGGGGTTGGCATGACAACACTCGTGGCACTCCCGGTATAAACGGCACCCGCGGCGAAGTCCTGCAGCCGCTCCTGCGGGCTCTTCTGCGGTGCTTGCAGGGCCGGCACAACCCGAGGCACTCCCGCCTTCGCCTTCACCTCCGCCTTCTCTGCTCCCGCAGACGCGGCACCCGCACTCGCGGCTCTGTAGCACGAGAGCTCGCACTTCACCCACGATTGGGGCTCACCCTCACCGCGCGGGGCTGGGGCCGGGTCTGGGTCTGGGTGCTGGGTGCTGGGTGCGGAGTGGAGTAAGACTCTGCTTAGACCTACAGCGGTGCCTCTGCTGACATGGCCGCCGCCACGTCCTTTCCTCTCCTCTCCTTGTGAAATGCTCGATCTCGTTTTCCAGCTCACTGCTGCGCTCTAGTGGACTTGCACAATAGCACCCCTGTTCTGGAGTGCAGGTTTCGTCCATATAGACTAGAAAAGTAAGGGAATGCATTTAGATGGAAAAATGTACCAAAAAGAGAAGAAAAAAAATCGTATAAAATTAAAGAGTATTTACTCCTTTACCCAGACCTTTGAACTTCGGAAACTCCACCAGCTTCAGGTTAGTCCTAATCAAAATTTGATAACCTATAAAAATTTTGCACAAAAACTTACAACTTTTAGAGTTGTTATGGGCTGATGGGCAACATTGTCATTCTCAAAATGTGGTCACAAATTGCGCACTGTCTCTGTGAATGGAAATGAACTTTGCGAACCGACATGTTTACGAATAGGTCGGTTCTCAAACCTCTGAATCGTAGTGGGTTGCAATTTGACCTACCTCATGAATATTCATACGGTACATGAGATAGATCTCAAGTTACAATTCACCACTATTGGATGGCATCAAAGAGATGGCAACTTGCTGTAGACCACCATATGTGGTGGGATTTAAAGAAAATAAACTTTTTTTAAATGCAGCCAGTGGAAATGGGACTGCATTCCATAAGGGTTTCTTTTTTTAAATTCGTTTGAAAGTTGGTAGTGATCCATTAGACCATTGCTTACGCTACCAAAACGTTTTTTAACATCCATAAAGAGGATGGGGGCCTTTAAGTGATCCATTAGCTTTTCAATGTTCTGCATTTGGATTTCAGTTGCAAAACATTGATACATAACACAATGAAACCAGGGTATGACTGGGAACAGCAACCAGCCCTGGCAGGTTGCTGCTCGACCTGCCCTGGGAGCGAGGTGTGTGGGGGTATAGCTACGAAGCATAGCTCCTGCTTTTATTACAGGGGGTCGATTGAGCACTGCTGCAAAACCGGCCCCTTGTAGAAAAGCTGCCCCATAGCCACAAAACCGGCCCCACCTCTCCGACCCACAGGGGAAATGCCTGGTTATCACTCGCCAGCCCAATCCTGAATTAATCACTATTTAGAAGAAGCACCCTAAATACACTCCTTCCAAATAAAGATGTATTGCCTATTAAACCCATTTTGCGGTTCTTGAACCTGTTACCCTAGAATAACATGGGTTTAGTACATTCAAAAAAGCAATTTAAGACCTGCAAACACTGTAATTTCGCGAATCGCGGGTTTTGAAACAAAAAATGGCTTTTACTTCTGGCCCCCTTTTCTTTACGAATAATCACAACGAAAAATATAACTAACTCTTCTGTGTAGTTTCGGTGACTGAAACAATCTTCTTTTACATAATAGATATTCCACAGAGGTATATGGGAATGAATTTGGATTTAATATCGACTCTTAGCTAAGGCGCAACATCAAACTTTCAGTGCCGATGAAGCAGGGAGCACATTAAGCGTCAACGGTTTTCTGATGCTAGGAAGATCAAAGCTTACTGTACAGCAAGATAATTTCGTATGAATAGCGTGGCGAGCCTCTTTTTTGCCTGTGAAAACCGTGATTATTTAATAAGGTGTTCTCTTCTCGACTAATGTATCACGAACAAGAGTACAATTAAAATAATTGCTGCATGAATCAGTGTACATCAAATACTTGAGTCAGCTAATGGCAACTGAAGGGTAATTGTTAAAGATTTTATGCATGTAATTATACTTGGGATTGTAATTAGTGCTATAAATTGCTTAAAATTAAATGCTAACCTTTGATAGAATATGTTGTTGATAAGAATCCCGCAAAGAGAGGGCACAGAACATTAGCTAAAGAGAAACAATTTTTCAAAGTGTGTTCACTTTATTAATAAGATTGGGGAAAAATATGTAACTAGGGAATTATAATCTACACTGTAAAATTATTTTCTAAATGCTTCCTGAATGAAAAAACATTTAGGGATGAAGGGCAAAGACGATTAAAAAATATCTTGTCTCACTGTGCTGTAGACTACCATTTTCTTTGCGCATGTTCCTGTGCATAGAAATGGGACAACAGCAGCTGGAATTTCATTGTGAGACTCCACGCACTCCTTTTCATATAGCCTTATAGGTCCGCTCCAGCGTTAAAGGCCTGAGCCGCAGGTGAGAGCCTTTAACATTGGATCAGGACTTTAATGGCAGGTATAGCCGACCTGGGATGGGCCTTAATACTATTATAACATTCTGCCACTAGAGGGCAGAATCTTCTTACACATTAAACAAAGGCCCCTAAAGGCCTTTCTTTAAACAACATTGGAATGTTGCTCTGGGGGCTTTTACGTGCCCGTAGAAGCATGAAGCACACTATTGTATTCAATGGTGTTCTCCACATTCCAATGTTCTAATTCTCAATAATATTATTTCTTATAAGTTAGTGGTGTGCTTTTCGGTTGTCACCTTCTGCCCATAGGTGAAAATTCGTAATGCTCATTAGCACGGTTCCTGGTCCATGACCGAGTGCCCCTTGAGCATCACTTGTTGATCCTAAGGGGTTTTGAACTTATTTTTTGTGGATTTGATTAACACGTGGCACATGGGGGCATTTGATGAGTACTTTGTGATGGATATACATGGGATTCATAAAAATAAAGATATGTAATAAGAATTTGAACTTTGGATTATTTATGAACCACAAATGTGTTATTATTATGAGAGTAACTGCAAGGAATTCAAAGATTAAATGAGAGTAACTACAAGGAATTCAAAGATTATACCTTGGGTGATTTGGAGGATGGTGGATTGAAGCCGCGCACTTGAGGACGCTGTTTGTGCTTCTCCCACTTAACATCCCACTATGCCTCCACTGAGCTCTACTTGAATTATAGTTATGGACCAATACCTTCCTGCTTCCCGGCAGGATTGAATTAGCTGTGTGAACAGATGTGCCTTATCACTAAGGTCAAATCGAGGATTTATTTGACCCGTGCTGCGAGGTGGTCGGCCCAGGCAGCTCGGCTGAATTCACTTCGGACTTTCAAGGCAGCTAGAGCGCGGGTGCTAGCATCGGCACCGATTGTGGCCAACAATTCTTGACGCTCGCGCTCTCAGAGACAGTGACAGTACATGTTCGATTGAGTGAAAAGAGGGAGAGCTGAGGATCGAAATGGCCCCGCCGTGCACTAAAGGTCGGCGTAATGAAGCTCTGGCTCCAGCCCTTGTCCCTGCTTCTGCCTCTCCTTCACCTCCAGCTCCAGCTGCTAGTAAAACAGCAAGTAAAATGACCGGTTTTCCTGACGAGGAGAAAGATACAGGGACCCACGCCAATACTTTGCAACAGGTGAGCCAGAACTGCTAAATATGTCTGCACACACTCTCTTAGCTGATGGTGATACACTAGCCGGGTCCAGAGTGGATGCTGGGTCTGGGAAACAGACTGGGCCAGGGAAACAGATTAAGAAGCCCATTATGAAGTTGCTGCAATCGGGGAGGGTAACTGAATTACTTCGGCAATGTGGATCTGAGAATTCCATTCCTGGTTTTGAGATGGCCGAAGTGCTCAACGCTGCAGTACAGAACAGTAGGGGAGTGAGGTTGGTGCTGTGAGCAATGATAATACCCATAATACTGTGAGGGCAGGGAATATTGAGAACAATGAGAACGAGAATGCATCTTCTACAGTTATTGTTGAGGTCAGCCCTTCTGGATTTACTTCTGAAAAACGTAATAATTTCGAGGTCATGGCTGAGACTATTGCCACCGCTGAGCTTTTAAACGAAAGTAATAATGCAGCAGATATTGCAGTAGATGCAGTGGATGCCGAGTTTGCTCAATCTTCGAATAGCTCGGATACAGAATGGTTTAGTCCAGTTAAGGGGGCAGAGAGTAACCAACATATTATCCCTGTTGGAGGGAAGAGCGCATAAATCCAAAACCCCCAAACGGCCAAAACGATTAAAGGAGGCAAGGGTCGAGGCCAGGCTGAAAAGTCAACAGCTACTGACGCAGCAGGGTGCACTAAGGGGACTTTAGTCAAGGTTGGATCTGGTATTAGCCTGCTGTGCAAGTGGGTATCCCAAAAAGGCAAAATGAAAAATATTATCCTGAGACTGTCAAATGCCAGTAGTACAGCAAATACCTCCACAGAAATGCTAGAGAGGGAGGGAAATGGAGTAGATAGGGAGCGGCAAGGATTATTTGAAGCCTCAGAGAAGCCATTACCAGTTGTTGCCTGATCTTTGTCAACATCTTTAGGTTTCTTCCCAGCCTTAAGCCAAGCAGTATTGTCACTATCGGGAGCTGGGGCTTTTACTATTCAACAAGAAGCAACTGATGAGGAACCCTTGCTGGCTAGTATTATGCAAGCATTGAGTACTCAGAGAACAGAAGCTCAGGAGTATTATCAACAGGCTAATGCGAACAGCAGCAAAAGTAATCAAACATTAATGGAGGTAACATCTATGGTCGGTCAGCTCTCTTCTGATGTTACTGACCTACAACCATGAGTTGCTGCTGTTGAAGAATCTAAGACATACACAGTTAATTTGGCAAAAGCACATGACTCTCAAATGGTGGCAATGCAATCTAAGATCGAAGATCTTGAAAATCGTCAAACGAGGCAAAATCTCAGCATTTTTGGCATTCCAGAAGGAAGGGAGGGCAATGATCCACGGACTTTTGTTGTAGATCTTTTTCAAAAAGCCTTTCCAGATCTAGTTGATTGGGATATGGACACTCAAGTTCAACGGGTACACAGATTGCCATTATCACTGTCAACCAATTATAGCGGCCAGTCTAAATCTAGTTTTTCTAGGCCAATCCTTCTGTTTTTGGGTAATTTTTTATAACATCAAGAACTAATATATTTCAAGGCACGCCCACATGCGCCGGTCAAGGTGGACTCTATGTCTATTTTTGTGCGCTCTGACCTATGTAAAGTAACTATGGACACACGGTGGAAACTACGACAACTGATGGACCCTTTTAAATCTGTATGTTCACAAGTGTTTTTACAGGAGCCGGCATGTCTCAAGAATTTAAAGGATGGTCGGCCACATTTTTTCTTTAATGAACAGGATGCCAAACAAACGCTACTAAGATGGCAAGCAGCTGGCAAGGAGTTAATCAAAGTTCTGAAACAACAAATACTGTTCTATGAGGGGCTACGAGGATACGAGGTCATACATAAGGACTGGAAAATGGGGTTATTCTTTTTGGCATGGGCACGGGAGATTGCCGGAGTATTGGACACATTGTAGATTATGGGGACTTTTAGGGGTAGGTAGGGGGAGTTCAGAACGGGTGTCTTAGATAAGCTGTCTTTCACTCTGGGACAGCAAGGAAGGGGTAGATTTATTTCTCCGGTACTGGGGTGGGGGAGGCAAAAGAAAGGGAGGGGGGTTTGAGGGGTATAAAAAGCCACAACATAGTCAAATTCAATTTGGCAAAGAATCGAGGTGGGGCGCACGCAAATATGATACTGAAGACTGATGATTGGATCGGGTTGAAAAGGTTTTCTTAATGTTAGAATGCATTTGTATATGTTGGAATGTAGCAGGACTTAATCAAGCTGGTAAGCGACGGCTGGTAGCAAAAGAGTTACGAATATTTAAACCTCTTATCCTGGGGCTTGCGGGAACGCATTTTGCATATAAGGATAAAGCATTGTTAAAACAATTGGGATATGATGTTGTTGTATGTACACCACAAGCGATTTCTATTTGAGGGGTGGCGATATTAAAATGTATGAGATGTCCAGCTCTTGTTCTTAGGTCACTCGCTGATTCCAAAGGTAGATGGCCAATCTCTCAAATGATGATTTATGGGCAGATGTATACAGTATGTATGGTATACGGGCCGAATACTGACTCTCCGGATGTGATTTATCAATTAAGTTCCGAGCTATTGGAATGGTCTGGTGAGATGATTGTCGTGGGAGATTTAATTGTATTTTGGTCTGAAAAAATGATACTGCAAATGCTAGTGCCCATGTTAGAATGTGTAGAACTACAGCTGCAATTGTAGAATTGCTTCACCTGCATCAGTTAGAAGATTCATGGAGGAGGTTATTTCCGAATTTACCAGGCTATACTATTTATTCATTCTAGGATTGTGATGATTTTTTGTAATAATACTATTTTAGAGAATGCACTTGTGGCAATATGCAAAAAAATTACATCCGATCACAACCCAGTCATGCTAACGGTACAGTTGCAGTTAAAAGCTCAGAAATCGATCAATGATTTTACTTTTTCCAGAATCTCCTTAACAATCCAGACTATGTGGAGTTTATGCGTATGGTACTTGAGGATCACATAGATAACAATTTGGGCTCTACAGGTATAGCAACAGTATGGGACTGCTTAAAAGCCTACATTAGAGAGGAAATGCTACAATATATCATCAAACAAAATAGTCAAGGCCATTGCCAGATGGAGCAGGAACAAAAGCTGTGTTTGGACTTGTAGCAGCAACATGCTACAGCTATTGCGACTCAAACATGGATGAACAATCGATTTACCAAAAGGTAGTTGAGGCAAGGGCTAAATTAAAAAGAAGGCTGAGGGATAAAATTGCAAACAATTTTCAAAAGAATAGAGCCAAACAATATGAATATGGTGAAAGGGTGGGCAGACTGATGGCTAATCAAAATGCAGACCACAGGGCTAAATCACAGGTCAAACACATTTTTGGCATAGATGGCCTGGTCAATACTAGGGCTCGGGATATAGTAGAACAATTTAAGTTGTTCTATGCTGATTTGTATAGCGACTCGGTAGGCTTTGATTCACAAATTGTGGCAGATTATATAGAAGAGTCTACAATGCCAGTATTAGATTCAATGCTTACTGAGCCTCTGTAAAAAGACGTCTGTTTGATGGAAGTTGAGGAAGCAGTCAATTCTTTGCCTAATGGCAAGGCAGTTGGCAAGGATAAGATTCTGCTTGAATTTTATAAGATCCTTAAAAATAAACTGGCCCGATTTATTTAGAGCAATGTCACGCAATAATGCAAAGAGAAGAAGTTCCCCCTTCCTGGAATGTAACTAATATTGCTGGTTTCCTGAAAAAGGGGAAACCCATAGACGATAAGAGAACTTATCGGCCAATACCGTTGATCAATGCTGATGCAAACATTTTTTCTAACATCCTCGCTTTAAGATTGGCTGCGGTGATACATTTATTAGTGTCAAAGTAACAACAAGGTTTCGCTCCCGGAAGAGATACTGCAGCACATATCGATACTGCGATTGCTGCATTTAATGTTTAAGGTGAATTAGGTTTGCAGCTTGGGATGCTGAAGTTTGACGCCCAGAAGGCCTTTGATCGAGTGACCTGGGGTACCTTAAGGGTCACAATGTGTTCAATGGGCCTCAGTCAAAGTTTTATCTAGGCGATACAGAAATTATATAAGAACCCGACAGCTGCTATTAAGCTTTATGAGCATTCTTCTTCCTTTTTTTCTGTCCAAAGGTTTAAGCAGCAGTGGTGTCCGCTCTCCCCGTTATTGCTTGCTATTTACATTGAGCCTTTTATCAAACATTTATTACTGAATACTGATATCTCTCCGTTTTTTTAAATGAGACGGACCTAAAACTATCTACGCACGCGGACGATATCGCTGTTTTCTCGACAACACCAGTTTAAGCTTTAGGTGAAATCACTTACGAAGCACAGCGATTTGGTCACTTCTCTAGCTATAAACGAAATCTTAATAAGACACAGACCATACTGAATTTTCAACTTGAGAGGTCCCCATTTACCACCAAACACAGGTTTCTGCAGAAGAAGAATGCAGGGGAAAGTGTGAGAAGCAGGGGCATAGCTAGAGCTTGTGGCGCCCGGGGCTATCCCTCAGATTGCCGCCCCTGGAAGTGGGGGAGGGGTACTGGGAGAAAAAGACGACAAGCACTTGAAAGAGGTCCGAGAGACATGTAGTATCGCCGCTAATAGTTACCTCGATCATGCAAGTTACATGCACATACATGACACGGCCCAAGGCTTCACAGTTGAATACACCGGTGACAGGCAGTACAAAAGAGAACACACAGACTGCATGATCTATCTGGCGACTCAGAAAAACCGCATGTGACATCCATCAGAGCTGCGTGAACAATTAATTGCTGAGAGGAACTGGCAGCTGCCTGGGAAACTCAGGACTTCATTTTCGAAGAGTAGCGGGTTACTCTGCAATATCATGACCTGACTGATCACCATTAAGGTCCCCAGGTAACTGTTCGGTCTCTTGCTCCTTAAACCACTAGAATAGAGAAATCAAGCCAGAACAGGGGATTAAGGCTACTATGCCCGCACTGGTGACAAAATCCCTAGTGTATGTGTGTGTCCAGGTGCAGGTAGTCTGGGATACAATCCCCTAGATCCCAATTTTCGAAAAACAAGAATCTTGTTTTACAAATCAAAGTTTGCTCAAATTGACCCCGCACACTTAAACAATAAATGTTACAATGTCATTAATGTTATTCACAACGATCCAATATCTTTTCAGTCATTCTCCCAAGAATTCCAAAGTCAGGTTTTCTTCAGTAGAAAATTCTTTATTCTCAAGAAACTTTTAAGATCAATAGCCAACGCGTTTCGTCCGTGACCGGACTTCTTCAGGGCTTATTTAGAATTCTCTATTTTATGATGCTTCACAATGGTCTTCTAGCTCGAGGTATAAATATTTTCCATATATCTAAAGATTATCGTAATCTCGAAGTCAATCAAGTTTCAGTATATATTTTGAGAGGTTAGAGTTTTAGTGAAAGCCGCAAGTAAAGTGTCGGCGTTCCGTAAAGCATGCGGTCGTCTGGTTCCCACTAGAATAGAGTCAGCTGCCTGGCAAGTGGTTTGGAATGTGCCTGCTGAGGAGCATTTCTGAAAATTAAAAGCATTTTCTTTTCACGGGCACATTAAAGCATTGTGTCAGCTGAATGTATAATTCTGCTATATAAGTTGCAGAGAGATGAAGGAAGGGAGACACTGGCATAGTAAAGAGTGGGAGAAAGAAAGGTTTGGAAAGAGGAGAGAAAGGCAAGAGGAAGGAGGGGGAAGAGAAGAGGGAGAAAGGAAAGAGAAGGAAGTGGTGAAAGGAAACAGACTGAGGCAAGAAAAAGAAAGTAGAGAGAAAGAGGATGTGTGCCCCTAAAAAGACCAGATGTAAAAATTATTAGGGACAAGAGGGGAAGACTAAAAAGATAAGAGAGAGAGAGAATGGAGAGGCTTGATGGAAACCAGTGTTTCATTCAAGTTTTCAACCTATGATGCCAGCTCTGTCCCAACCACCAGTGATAAATGAGCTGAGGATGGAACCGCCTTCCCCCCACAGTGAAATTATATTTTAATAATTTTATCATATCATAAATTGCTTTCTTCGAGCTGCTGCCTCTCTCTTAAAGGGGCATCATCTGAAGAAAAAGCAACAGGCCTCTCCTGCACCACTAATGGGCACCACCAGTAAGCATTCCAGAATGCTGTTTATTTGATGACTGCGACGTCTGCTTGGATATTGATACCTATTGTGACTTCATTCACTAGATGGCGCTTTAATGAACGGTATTGGGTACCACACACAGTATGATTCAGACAGCCTTGCTGCACAAATGGGTGCAATGTCTGATATTTATATGTTTCCCTCCGCTTCGTTCCTTGATTTTGCTCGCCAGAAGCAGTGCAGAAAGCATTGGACAAGTTTGGGGAGGGGGTGATGGGATGGAGCAACAAGGAGTCAGTGTGAATGAAGCAGTGTTTAGGAAGGAAGCAGCACACATGGGAGTGAGCTAAAAAAATGTGCATTCTAATGGAGTCCTGAAAAGAAAAGTTTGAAAAAAGTTCCCTGAATGGGAACATTGAAAGGATACGAGTGAGCCAATCAAAATTATGATAAAGACATATGCCCCCTGGGAGGGCCAAACACAAGAAGAAGAAGAAAAGCCATAGAGTAAGAAGCAAGCGACCGTGAGTAGTCTGGTGGCTCAGTGGACTAATGCGCCCACTGCAGGGGCCTGTGTTTGACCTCATGGTCACAGGTTCAAAACCCAGCAGGTCCACTAAACCTTTCATCCATCTGAGGTCGATGAAATGAGTACCATTGAGTTGGGTAACAATAAACATCTGTTATTCAGCGCCAAGAGGCCTCCGGGTGAATGTACGCTTTATGAATACACTTGTTATGTTAGAGTGGCAAGAAAGGAAATAGCAAAGCAATGGGTGGGCTCTAAACCCACTGTCATTTCTTAGTACTTTTTAGGTATCACATACATAACGTGTATTTGTAAAGCACACGTTCATCCGTAGGCATCTTGGCACTGAATAACAGATGTTTATTGTTACCCAACTCAATGGTACTCATTTTATCAACCTCAGATGGATAAAAGGCTGAATGGACCTGCCAGTATTTGAACCTGTAACTATGAGGTTGAAAACAGGCCCCTGCAGTGGACGCATTAGTCCACTGAGCCACCAGACCCGGCTGACGGCACATGCACTGTCTCTCTGAAACATTTTGTTTACAGTCAGTGGTCTTACACCCCCTCCCCTTTAGCTTACCATTTGTTAGCTTCAGCCCTCATTTCCTTCGTCCCCATTTGTCAAGGCATCGGGGATTCATGTCCCTTTCTTGTGTTAGGCCCTTCCTTGGAGCATGGATGAAGAACTTGTGTCCATTCATTGCTCCGGTTTTTGGAGCTGCTTTTTCTTTGTGTTCAAGAACTCCATATGAGTGCTTGTGTTTTCAGGTCGTCTCCCATATCCTGTCCATGTCGCCTTTTTTCCCCTCTCAGTGCTGCTGTGTGATTCTGTGAAATGCCCACCCGCACTCATACTGCTATCTCTTACCCCCTCCTTCTCCATATTCCTCATTTTCTACTGTCTACCTTGTGTTAGTCTACACTCCCCACCCCCCGGGCAGTGCTTACTGTCTGTGTGCTTATCCCCTTTTCTTTTTTTGCCTTAGAGCTTCTCCCCCCCATGTTGTGCACTATTTTGTTGGTTTCTTCTCCCATCGTTATTTTCTCTCCGGTAGGCCTCCTTTTTTCCGTACCCACTCATCCCGTTACTTCCTCCCCTCGGTGTTGCCCCCTGATCCTTGCTTCTTCTTCCCCCTGTATTGCTTCACCTACCAGCACTGGTTACTTACCCCTCCCCCTCACAGTGTTTCTTCACCCAACCAGCTTATCCCATAAGGTAGCTGCCAAAGATCAGTCAGTCAGTCAGTTACATAATAGGGTTAGGTCTTCATAGGGAAGCACAGTTTTCTCTCACACTCCCTCTGCCACCAGATACTAACTGCTTAACAGTGTTTAATTAAGATGCAAAAAGCATATTTGCAAATATATTGCCACTCAATCAGTGAAATAAATAAAATATACATGTTGACACTGAAGCAGCCATGGAGTTCACTACGCATGCCTTCAAAATCTGTTCCACCAGCAAGCCACTGGTTTGAATCCTGGGAGGGCCTCCCACTTCAACATGCCTGTGATGTCGATAAATATGTACATTTGGGGGTGTTAACAGGAACACTTTTTTTTTGTAGTTGTCCGCATCTGTTGCAGTCTATTAATATTGATAAATATATGTATGAATAATAACAAAACGTGCAATGTCTGACATTTATGTTTCCCTCAGCTTCGTTCCTTGATTTTGCTCGCCAGAAAGTGTCACTCATTGGCATAGAAATGTCACTCATAATTACACTGAAAAAAATTATTAAAATGTCATTCATTATAATCTGAAACCTTGGCAGTTATGCATGATGAGCCACTCAGCCGCCCACCCCATTGAAAACGTTTAGGTAGCTGAGCTCCTGTTGCTCCCCTCTTACCTCACTCGCTGCAGGGTCTCTACGGCAGGCAGGGGTGGTTGGTTCGAACTTGAAGTTCGAACTTCATTCACCTTATTACTTCAAAGTTCTGCTGCTCTGACTGCAGCAGCCAAACTCCAGAGCCATCGCCCAGCCACTTACTGTCCCAGGCCACAATTTAAATAAATCCTCACAACTCGAGCGCGTAGTGGTGATGCACGTGATGCGTCACTGGCTCACTGCTACGTTCTCGCATTGCGAGGGCTGGCCAAAATCATGTCGCCCAGGGCCGTCATTGGTAGCGCTTGCGCGCTTCAAGATTGACGGCCCTGGAGGCTGGGACGGACCACCACCACCACCAGTCAAGGCAGCAGGAAAGCAAAAACGAATGCGGTTATGCGGGATGTCATCGCGGCCGTGGCGGCAATTTTGGCAGCAGCACTGTACATACGCGCGTGCAAATAAATTATAAATGCGACCGCAACGGGGCCACCAGTGCCACCCCCAAAACAGTGCCGCCTGGGGCGGACCGCCCCCCCTCGCCCCCCCCTAGCTACGCGGCTGGTGAGAAGTACTGAGCATCTGGATTGAAGACTGAAGGACAGAGGCAGCAGGAAAAAAGGAAAGCACTGGAAGAACTAGGGAGACAATGAGAAAACAACAGATCACAGACTGATGTTAGCCACAGAGAAAGGTTAGGTGAAACAGAAAAATTGCAGCCCTTGATGAAGGAATCATTTTAGGAAAGTGTGTAGCTGTGAATCTGCACAGTCTTCTAGTAAGAGAGACAGTTCCTTCATCCCTACTTCCAGTTTTCCTCACAGATGTCAGCAGCAGCAACACTTCTTACTTAGTGATTTGTCCCATGCTGGCAGCAGTAAAAGGCGATAAGATGTCTACGACTGCAGCTAATCTTTTCAGTCCAAATCATTTTTATTCCTACTTTACGATCCTGCATATTCCTTTCCAACCCACAAAGGGATTCAGTATCTTGTGCGACGTCAAAAAGGCAGTCCATGCATCTGAGGGATCCTATTTTGTCCCCGAGATACACAGAGAGCGGTGTTTGGAATGAGACCGCCAGATTCACAAGCTCAAGATTTGGGGTAAAATAGGATCCCTCAGATGCCTGGACTGCCTTATTGACATCGCGCAAGATACTGAATCCCTTTGTGGGATTGGCACTTAAATGTCAGTGGGAACAATGTGCATGCTGCTGGTTAGCTCACCAGAATAGTCTGTGTCCATGTTTTTACATTTTTCCGGCCCGCACTCCTGTGGGCCTCTCAGTAGGCTGAGCCACATCCCTTATTTTGCCTTCTGTGCCATTGTTGCTCCTGGGATTTGTTACAGGTGCCAGTAGGCTACTGAGGCCGGAGGCCTCCCCATTATCCCCCCTACAAGGACGTTGTTGCCACCAGCTGTAGCAGTCTGGAGTTGTTCCACTGCATTAGTGACCAGGATGAGGCTCCTGGCCACATTCCCACAGCAGTGGCCCATCTCCACTTGCATGCTGACAGCACAGCAGGAACACTGAGTTGTTGTTGAGTTCAGCCTTTTGATGGCCCTGGTGTAACCGTCCAGGCTCCACATCAAATGATGATGCCTCCTACCATGGTAGGCATGGTCACCCTGGATAACCCTGCACAAGTGATGCATATATGTTGTAACACTTGCAAAGTTTTCAGTGTAAGCCCCTTGCCTTTCCACAACAGCAGTGGTGAACTCTCTCAGGCAGTCACGTATGTCGCCCATGTGTGTTGCCATTGTCCCCAGTTGGCCCTGCATGATTCTCATGTTTCTGCCTTGCAGGCGATGGAAACTGAGCATCTTGCCCTCGAGCCCACTTCAGGCAGCAGCTGTCTTCTGCAGCTGTCAGGATTGCCCGGAGCCTTCGCCTGCAGAAATGGATGGACCTGCGATGCATTGGTACTTCTGTTGGTGGTGGTGGTGTGTTGACAGCCTGCTGTGTGGGAGTTCCTGTTTGGCACTCTTCATCACTATCCTAATCAGGCAGTGGTGAGACTATTTGCCTGTGTCGAGTGGGAGCAGGTATGGGTGAGGATGCTGGCACTTCTGGTTCCTACTCAGACTATGCATCTCATTCCTGTGACTTGTGGACTTCAGCCACGTCACTTCCCTGTACAGAAGCATCTGTGATTTTAAACAGTGCAAGTTCAATAACTTTTTTCGTGCACGTGTTTGTGACATAGCGCATGCAAATGTCTAATAAATCAACTTTTGTTATGGATAAAGTCTACTTCAATCGCTTTTTTGCTGTACTCTACTGCACTAAAGCTGTTTTGGTCTCTCCTTGCCTTGCCCTTACATTTGTCTGTATACTGCTAATCATAATGCATTTGGGTTTTCTACGTAAAAAATGGACTGGACTCAGGGGTACTAAACCATGTAGGATCTGCATTGGGCTATTTTAGCTACATTTAACATTGAAAGATAGCTAGCACTGGTCTTACCTTGTGAGGATCCAGCATGTTCAGAGGTGTCAATCTGGCCTTATTCCAACAACTGCCTCTGACTGCATTGTGGATTCAACCAAGTCCTCCAGGGGTGTGTTTGCTTGTTCCACAGATGGTCCCGCTCCAGTTTTTTTCGCATCTGCAAGCCTTGCAGCCACCCTCTCTTTGGCTCGGCTGAGCAGGTCGTACCAGCGCTTGTGCAGGTCTGCATTTGAGCACTGTGTGATCCCCGGTGTGCACCCATAATATCAAGTCATTTATTTCGATTGAAAATCTTGTTGGGAGTGCTATCCAAAAGGGCAACTTGTGAAACTCAATGTATTACGGCCTGCCAGGTCGTGGATATGCACCTTTGCGGATATAAATGCAAATCCAGTGACATTCTGCGTGAGTGGCGCTTTGGAGCAACAAGCGGCGCTTTATGTTTGGAATAACCTTTGGTGTTTGTGCAAGCAATGCTAACAAAAGGAACTTATGTACTTTATTTCAACAGGTTCTGTGTCCGGACCCACTTGGGATTTAAATGTGACTCCAACTCCCGTGATTCTTTGTTTCCAGGCCCAGGTGGGCAGGATATTAATTAGAAGGGATTTGTCAGTTGGAGTGCTCACGGTACGAACTTTGTTTGCCATGCTGCCTCTGAAGAAAGAGTGTTAACTCTGAAACGCGTCAGGCAAAGCGTGTGTTGATTAAATTACTTGTGCTGCACGAAGGCTGTCCCAGTGCTTTTGAAAATCTTGTTGGGAGTGCTATCCAAAAGGGCAACTTGTGAAACTCAATATATATATATATATATATATGTATTATTTTTGGTGATATAATTTTTTTAATTATAGAAATTATTTATTAAAATTACATTTTTAAAATAATTAGTTCTAAGTTTATATTGCATATATTTATTACTATATTAGTTTTAACTTAATTTTAAGACATTTAAAAAAATCGATATTTTGACAGTCTATATTTTTGTAAGTCGATATTTTGGAGTCGATATTTTGGTACTTACCTGTTCCCTGTCTCTCATAGAGACGAAACGCGTTGGCTATGATGAATCCGTTTGTGAAAGAAGACTCTGTTTTGTGAATAATAAAAATAACTTTGGAACAAGAAATACATCTATCGAATTTGGATACCTTTTTTCCTTATGTGCAACTAATGATGATACTCATTGACTGTGGATTGTGACAAGAAATATTGTTAATTTTTCTACAGAGTGCTGAAACCTTTGTTGATGTATTAGCCTTCCAGAAAGTGTTTAGAGTCACTCCTTTCATCAATTCCATCTTCGGAAGCATCTTTGAAGGTCTCTCGCTGGTCCTGCTCCTAATTGCAGGGACATTGCTTTTAATATTTGTGCTCTGCAATGGATATCCAATCTCGAGATCAAATTAACCTGGCACTGTCTCCCATTCTGTTGTGCATTGAACGCATGGTGTATTGCTTTGGGCCACCTTTGCTTCAGGAACTGGATGAGCATTGCTTGCTCTGATTTAATTTTGTATAGCTTCATTCATGCAGCCCATTTTCCGCTTTCTCCTGTGCACTTATGAGTGTGCCCTGGGCTTGTGCTTGGAGTCGCAATTGGTTCAACCTTCGGGCATACACATACTGATGGACCCGCTGAAGGCCCATTTAAATAGCAGTCCCCTGCAGATTCCATTGCTCCTGGCTGCATTGTACAAGCCTCCCTTTGTTGCTTCTGTGTCTGGTTGTTTGGATTGTGGCTCTTGCTTGACAGAACACCAGCTGACTGGTTTCACTCCTGCAACACCTACTGTGGTAGGTGGAAGGGAACATACTTGATCTATCAACTTGCTCTGAGGTGTGCCCCTGAGATGATCATCTGCGGACACTGGGAACAGAAATGTTTCGTCTACCACTCAGACCAAACATTTGAGTCTTCCGTTTGGTGAAAACTTTTTTTTCGTTCTGAATTTAATATACCAAATTGATTTTAAATTGACCTCTTTTTATAGCTTTTATATATTTTAATGTTGGCTTTATTTGTGCTTTGGGTCTCCAAATCGATTCAAAAGGGGGTGGTGATGGACAGAGTATCTGAATTAAGAAGAACACTCCTACCCAGTCAAAAGATCAGGGCTTGATCCATCACCGTTTTTTAGCTCACTGCACCATCCCGGTTCAGAATCTGGCTACATGCAAATTAGTCTGACCCTGGCCCAGTGCATCATGGGAACAGGGCAGACCAAACTACCAAGCCAATTCTTTACTGGAAAGGAAACAAGCTTCCGGGGACAGGTTTCTGGCATTACAGCCGTCTTCGGCCCGGCTTGCTTGAATCCTGATGGTGCAGTGAGCAAGGGACTCACATCTGAGCATACCCTTCCACACTTGTGGTGGCCAAAACGATTCAAAAGGGGGTGGTGATGGACAGAGTATCTGAATTAAGCAGAACACTCCTACCCAGTCAAAATATCAGGGCTTGATCCATCACCGTTTTTTAGCTCACTGCACCATCCCAGTTCAGAACCTGGCTACATGCAAATTAGTCTGACCCTGGCCCAGTGCATCATGGGAACAGGGCAGACCAAACTACCAAGCCAATTCTTTACTGGAAAGGAACCAAGCTTCCGGGGAACGGTTTCTGGCATTACAGCCGTCTTTGGCCCGGCTTGCTTGAATCCTGATGGTGCAGTGAGCAAGGGACTCACATCTGAGCATACCCTTCCACACTTGTGGTGGCCAAAACGATTCAAAAGGGGGTGGTGATGGACAGAGTATCTGAATTAAGCAGAACACTCCTACCCAGTCAAAAGATCAGGGCTTGATCCATCACCGTTTTTTAGCTCACTGCACCATCCCAGTTCAGAACCTGGCTACATGCAAATTAGTCTGACCCTGGCCCAGTGCATCATGGGAACAGGGCAGACCAAACTACCAAGCCAATTCTTTACTGGAAAGGAAACAAGCTTCCGGGGACCGGTTTCTGGCATTACAGTCGTCTTCGGCCCGGCTTGCTTGAATCCTGATGGTGCAGTGAGCAAGGGACTCACATCTGAGCATACCCTTCCACACTTGTGGTGGCCAAAACGATTCAAAAGGGGGTGGTGATGGACAGAGTATCTGAATTAAGCAGAACACTCCTACCCAGTCAAAAGATCAGGGCTTGATCCATCACAGTTTTTTAGCTCACTGCACCATCCCAGTTCAGAACCTGGCTACATGCAAATTAGTCTGACCCTGGCCCAGTGCATCATGGGAACAGGGCAGACCAAACTACCAAGCCAATTCTTTACTGGAAAGGAAACAAGCTTCCGGGGACCGGTTTCTAGCATTACAGCCGTCTTCGGCCCGGCTTGATTGAATCCTGATGGTGCAGTGAGCAAGGGACTCACATCTGAGCATACCCTTCCACACTTGTGGTGGCCAAAACGATTCAAAAGGGGGTGGTGATGGACAGAGTATCTGAATTAAGCAGAACACTCCTACCCAGTCAACAGATCAGGGCTTGATCCATCACCGTTTTTTAGCTCACTGCACCATCCCAGTTCAGAACCTGGCTACATGCAAATTAGTCTGACCCTGGCCCAGTGCATCATGGGAACAGGGCAGACCAAACTACCAAGCCAATTCTTTACTGGAAAGGAAACAAGCTTCCGGGGACCGGTTTCTGGCATTACAGCCGTCTTCGGCCCGGCTTGATTGAATCCTGATGGTGCAGTGAGCAAGGGACTCACATCTGAGCATACCCTTCCACACTTGTGGTGGCCAAAACGATTCAAAAGGGGGTGGTGATGGACAGAGTATCTGAATTAAGCAGAACACTCCTACCCAGTCAAAAGATCAGGGCTTGATCCATCACCGTTTTTTAGCTCACTGCACCATCCCAGTTCAGAACCTGGCTACATGCAAATTAGTCTGACCCTGGCCCAGTGCATCATGGGAACAGGGCAGACCAAACTACCAAGCCAATTCTTTACTGGAAAGGAAACAAGCTTCTGGGGAACGGTTTCTGGCATTACAGCCGTCTTCGGCCCGGCTTGCTTGAATCTGATGGTGCAGTGAGCAAGGGACTCACATCTGAGCATACCCTTCCACACTTGTGGTGGCCAAAACGATTCAAAAGGGGGTGGTGATGGACAGAGTATCTGAATTAAGCAGAACACTCCTACCCAGTCAAAAGATCAGGGCTTGATCCATCACCGTTTTTTAGCTCACTGCACCATCCCAGTTCAGAACCTGGCTACAAGCAAATTAGTCTGACCCTGGCCCAGTGCATCATGGGAACAGGGCAGACCAAACTACCAAGCCAATTCTTTACTGGAAAGGAAACAAGCTTCCTGGGACCGGTTTCTGGGCCAGGGACAGACTAACTTGCATATAGCCAGGTTCTGAACTGGGATGGTGCAGTGAGCTCAAAGTTTATGTTGTTCACAAACACGCAGTTCCTGCTGATTAGTGGATACTACAAGACAGCAGTCGATCGAATCCGTCTCGGGCCATTGCTGGAAAACGAAACGAAGCCTGGAGCACTTGTGGTAGCAGCTTACCAAGGACTGCACACATGCTTATCGCTCTACTTACAGTCCACTTCTAATATTACTCATTTGTGGTAGCAGCTTATCAAGGACTGCACACATGCTCATCGTTCTTCATACAGTCCACTTCTAATACTATTATGCAATTGAAATACTACCTCTTATGTTACTGATGATATCCATCTAACGGCCCGTGACGTTTGTCCACATCTTTATTTCCTAATATCGGAATCTTGATATTGGCATCCTTACTACTTTACTGGCCAGCTTTCTTGTCTACGTTATTGTTTCGCATTGAGATCTACCAACATACTTGCCCTGACGAAGCTCCCATGATTGGGGAGCGAAACGCGTTGGCTGTCCTAAAAATTAAAAAATAAAAGAAAATATATTTTTTGATACAACGTGGTCCTGTTTTACTTCATGCTTGGTGCTGCCTCCATTCTTTCTCTACAAGACAGCAGTCCTTTCAGCAGCACAGCAGTACATCTTCCTGGCAGTGTTTTACACAGATCCAGAAGTGCACTGAAGAGTTGGTGTCTGAGTTCCAATAGTTATACCTAGTGTTGTCTGTATAGTAGAAGAAGCTTCAAGAGGTTCCCTTTGGAGTGCACAGGTGTCTTGCTTCAGCTGCCCTAACCCAAGACATTTATTTAATGGGCCCTGTGTACACCTAGTCCCACTTTCCCATAGACTCATAAGTAAATTACATTTGCCAATTGGGGACAAGCCAATGTTACCATTTTTAAGAAGGTGGCACATGCATTTTAACACTGGCAAGCAATGGTAAAGTGCACAAAGCCCTAAGGTCAACAAAAACTAGATCAGAAAGATATGGAGGAGTAAGGCAAAAGGTATGGGGGAAGACCACCCTAAGGCTGACAGGTCTAACACATCAATTAGACTAAACCGCTTACATTCTTTTTATGAGTGGGTTTAATCACTGCTCCCTTCTAATGTTGAGTAAATCCATTCTTATAGTTGACCAATAAAGTTTAAAACAAAGAACCCAATCAATCAATAATTGGCCACCAGTCATTGTTTATTTTTCTATGACAGCTGGCAGGTTGTTTGGTCCTGATACTTTTCATGTATTCTAGGAGAAAGCTATCTTTTTTTATTGTCATTACAGGTAATACATGCATGAAACTTTAATCACAGATATATTTGAAGGTTTGCTGAGGTGTCGCACTCCCAAATGATACTTTTAAGTGAGTAGTCTAAGCCTCCTCTCATACTGAGCACACCATCAACAAAGGTTTCATTGTACTGCTACTGTGAACCAAACTTCAAAACTCCTGAATACTCCTTAAGGGAATAACCAACAGCATTTGATTCAACGTTTGTTCCAATACTTAGCCTTTTTCTTATTTACAATATTTAGTATTTTGAGCATAGAGTTATACAATATAAAATTAAACATGAATCATTTGTTCTCTTTACTCTCTTCCTTAATGATTGCAATTTACTTGTAGTTGTCTGACAGACAGAATCAAATCATCCGCCTCCTCCTAAAGGGGCTTTCAACCAAGACTGATCTTGTTAAGATGTTTGTCCTAATTCTACCTTCAAACAGCTGATAGTTTTCTTAATGATCTTTTTATACTGAAAGGTTGAGTCACCATCAATCCAATCAAGATTGTATCCCTCTGTACTAAGCGCTTCAAACTATAAGAGTGGTGCTTGATGTTTTTCATCAAGGTGAGTAATGAAGAGCCATAGAAACTCTATTTTGAAAGACAGAATGATTTCACGAGAAGTGGACCAAATTCGACCTTGCCTTTAAGGCCAATGAGCGCCACCTTCCAATTGCAGAATGTTAAAACTGAAGATCAAATCGAAATATTATAGATAGTCAAGATTACTCAAGAGCTGACTCTTCCTTATATGACCACCTTATGAAGATTAACATGTACAGCAATACAAGGCACAAGATGCCGATGATGCATTTCCGGGTGTTTGTAAACATGTATACTTTGATTATATGTATGTATTCAGATATGTCCATCTCTTTGCACAACACACATAATAATAAGTACAAATATATGTTTCTCATATTTATGCTTAACAAAAGACCAACATACATATTACTTATAGTTAAAAAATGTACGCTCCTTATATTTATGCTTAAAATGTTTATAACAACAGGAACAGATGACGGATGGAATGCTGAACAATGCAAACATTCACCCCCTCACAGATATGGGTTTAATACATTGTTTTTTTTGCTCCAACAACGCCACCACAGTTTGAACACAGCCATATGCAAATTAGTCTTGACCCTGCTCCTCATGGGAACAGTCCAGCCCCAACTGCAGTGAGCATGGGACCTATGTCTGTGTATACCCTTCCCACATAGGGTGATAAAAGCGAAAGAATAGATAATGGGCATACTGCTGAACATTGCAAATGTTCACTCTGTCACGGATCTGGGCTTAATCCATAATTGTTATGCTCACCACACCACCCCATTTTGGACCCATCCATTAGCAAATTAGTCTTGACCCTGCTCCTCATGGGAAAAGTCCAGCTTGAACTGCCAAGCCAAGTCCTCCCTGATCCAGAAATATGCATCCTGTGGCTGGTGGACTGTCGTGGCAAGCAGACACTCAGTGTATTTAACCCAGATGTGTGACAAATGTGTGATTTGTTCAGCATTCCATCCATCACCTGTTCTTTTGACATTTGCTGTCATAAGTGGGAAGGGTGTGCACAGATTTGAGTGCTGTGCTTGCTATGCCACTGAAATCAAGCTAGCCTGACTGATGAGGGATGACACCCAGAAACTGGTCCCAGGATGCGTGTTTCCAGTTTAGGGTGGACCTGGCCTGGCCAAAATGGTGTGGCGAGCAAAAATATGGCAGATGTAACTCAGATCTGAGATTAGGGGTGAATGTTTGATTTGTTCAGCATTCCTTCTATCATCCGTTCTTTTTGCATTTGTTGCCATAACTGGGAAGAGTATGCTCAGATGGGGGTTAATTGCTGGCTGTGCCACTGGATTTGAGCTAACCTGGCAGATAGGGGGTGATACCCCGAAACTGGTCCCAGGATGCTTGTTTCCAATCCAGGGGGGACCTGACTTGGCAGTTCGGGCTGAACTGTTCCCACCATTTCGGAGCAGGGTAGAGACTCATTTGCATATGGATGTGTTCAAACTGGAATGGTGTGCTGTGACTTGGGGGTGAGTATTTGATTTGTTTATAATTTCATCCATCATCTGTTTTTTTGTTTAAAATAAATGTAGGTCAGTACATAAATAACAAGTATTTGACTACATGCAAATGGGTCTCTATTTTTTATTGATCACTCATATCACAAGTATGCAAACATGTGAACTATACAATGCACTTATTACTTAAAACAAATCATTAATACATAAACCAAAATATTAGAAAAATATTAAAAAATAATACTCACATATCTATCTATCTAACTATCTATCTATCTATCTATCTATCTATCTATCTATCTATCTATCTATCTATCTATCTATCTATCTATCTATCTATCTATCTATCTAACTATCTATCTATCATGGAATATGTAACCTGCAATCCAGACTTAGTCACGGATAAGTAGCCTATTTAACTTTAACTCCTCCTTCAGCTAGACTGTACACCAAAGTAAAAAGGGGGGAGAGACATAAAAAGTCTAATGTGTATCCTGTACCCAACTATTTATGTAGTATCTCCGAGAGAGTGCCCAAAGCTATACTTAGATGGCCTCCTCTGAACACATTTCCCACTACCTGAATCGGAGCAAATGTGGCACACCCCCCTGTTTCCATCCAAAGCTGGCTATTGAAATGCATTTAGCTGTAAATACATCAAGCATTATTTTAATTGGCTGTTGTCCCAAATGAAACAAGAAATCATTTAAGATAAATATAGCCCTCTTAAAACTCACTGGGTCTGATTCACAAAAGTAAACTTAGACATAAGTCTAGCTTTACGACTTTTGTTGGTCACAAAGGGCATATACGAGTAGTAAATGCCCTGTATGAATACCGAAGGTCTAACTTTACTACTTGCAGTATTCACAAAGGGCATTTACGAGTAGTAATTGCCCTTTGTGAATACCGAAAGTCGTAATGACTTTTGTCTCACTTTATGCTTGTGAATCAGGAATTTTTTTCTTTATCAGGGGATCCCAGCTAAGACCAGATTCAACTACAATAGGAGACATTTTCCACCCTGCTTATGGTCTGACCGCAGGCCAGAAATCTTGATGTTTTAGTATTTTTGGGACCCATCACAATATGGGATTTTTTAGAATGTGTTGACAACAAACACATTAGAACTGCAAAGGCAACCTTTTTCAGAAACCAACTGGACAAAGCCAGAAATTGCCAGAAAATGCTGTTTGAGCTGGTTAAACATCAATCCAACAACATACCCACTCAATTGCCAATCACCGCAGTCCCCAACTTAACTGCGCATTCTTCCTCGGAAAATTCAACAAGATTGAATCTGATCTAAGGTCTGCCCTGCTCGAGTAATCATCCTTAATAGACACCCACCTAACACCCAGTCCCATTCTCCTACCTGCAACACTCCTAAAAACACTGCTCATGGGAATCAATTCTCAAACCTTAATGAGACATCCATTCTCAACATTCTCTCTACCCTGAAACCCTCAAGTCACTTCAAAGATCTCCTTCCCTCATATTTCTTTAAAGAAAGTATAAGGTCTCTAGTCCTGAACCAAGATTGTTTATGCCTCCCTACTTCAAGGTGTAATCCCTGATTGCCTAAAGTCCGGGCTGGTTCTTCCTATTCTTATAAACCTACGGCTGGCCCAGAGGATCTGAATAACTTCCGACCAATCACAAACACCTCTACTCTGGAAAAGCTGATTGAGAAATGTGTACATGTACAACTATATAACCACATTGAGGAATTCTAGTTGCTAACTCAATTCCAATTGGGCTTCTATCAAGATAACAGCACCAAAACAGCCATCACTCATCTAGTTGATGACGATCTTACATTGCTCGACTGGAACAAATCCTGCCTAGTTAGCCTGCTTGACCTCACATCAGCTTTTGATACGGTCAAACATGACAATCTCCTGAGCTCAATTCTAAAATGATTTACCTCCTTTCTCCATAACAGAACACGGAGAATTAAAACTAACCAACCCCTCTCCCATCCCAGTCCTTGCACCCTGGGGGTGCCCAAAGGCTCCTCGCTTTCACTCACACTTTTTAACCTATTTATTAAACCTCTCACAGAAATCCTCAAAGCATCTAACATTCAATACCACATGTATGCAGACGACACCCAGTTGTACATGAAAATCTCCACGCCTAACGATATCAAGACACTCAACAGAACCTTGCATAAAACCCATAACTGGTTAACTTTCAACCATCTCAAACTGAAAGCCCTAAAAACTGAATTCCTCCTCATTCCCCACCCAAGCAAGCCTCCTTCCTTGAGGAATACATGAAAATGTTTTCCGATCTCAACTGCACACCACATATCATAGACTCTACGAAATCCCTTGGAATAGTGTTAGATAGGAACTTGGACATGCAGGATCACATCAGCACAACTACCAACTGAGCGAACTGCCAACTGAGCATCCTAGGAAAACTAAAACCTTTCCCTCTCCCTGATGATTGCTAGTCCACAGTACAAAAGGGGGTGGTGATGGACAGAGCATCTGAACCAATTAAACACTCACACCCAGTCAAAAGATCTGGGTATGATCCATCACCGTTCTTTAGCCCACTCTGCCACCCCAGTTCAGACATGGCTATATGCAAATCAGTCTGACCCTGTGCCTCATGGGAACAGTCCAGCCCGAACTGCCAAGCCATGCCTTCCCTGGACCGGAAACAAGCTTCCGAGGACCGGTTTCTGGCATTCCAGCCGTCTTCAGCCCGGCTTGCTTGAATCCAGTGGCAAAGTGAGCAAGGGACTCACGTCTGAGCATACCCTGCCACACTTATGGCGGCCAAAGCGGTACAAAAGGGGGTGGTGATGGACGGAGCATCTGTCACTGACCATGTCATAAATGATGTAATATGTGACATCATCACCAGTGGATTGCGGGCGTGAGAGTTACAGTTAGTACAACTAACTATAAAGGAGGAATTTCAATGGTTTTGTATGAGTGAAATGTCCAGCTAACTATAACACCCTGATGGTCATATCATTAATACAGAGGACAGCAATTTTTGGCATGGCTCATGGAAATCTGTATCAGTATTAATGACATGACCATGTTGTTTTCATGTTCTTGATGTAATTTGAATATTTGAGCATATGTCTTCATATGTCCATGTTAGACATTGTATACATCTTATCTACTGTTAGATTATCTAGAAAAAATAGCAATGGGATTGCTTGAATCAATTATAAATATCAGGGGATTGAATTATTTTATCTAATTGTTTTGTATCTATCTTCATTAATTAATATTTAAAAAATATATATATTTTTGATATTATTGCATTGGATTTGCATGTACATGTTGTTCATAATAGATATAAGGTCAATGACACCCTGTACCTTCCATGTTAGCCATATTATGGGACTTTACAGACATAATGACACATTTGCATGTAAGACCCGGGTGACAGCAGCACTACAACACGGACACCCAAATCAGTTGATTTTTCATATAGCTCACAACAGAGGGTGGCAGTAGTGAACCAGAGGGTGGCAGTGATGAACCAGAGGGTGGCCGTGATGACCCAGAGGGTGGCAGTGATGACCCAGAGGGTTGCAGGGGTGAACCAAAGGGTGGCAGGGGTGAACCAGAGGAAGGCAGTGATAAAACAGAGGGTGACAGTGGTGAACCAGAGGGTGCTGTGATGAACCAGATGGTGGCAGGGGTGAACCAGAGGGTGGCAGTGGTGAACCATAGGGTGGCAGTGGTGAACCAGAGGGTGGCAGAGATGAACCAGAGGGTGGCAGTGATGAACCAGAGGGCAGCAGGGGTGAACCAGAGGGTGCTGTGATGAACCAGAGGGTGGCAGTGATGAACCAGAGGGTGGCAGTGGTGAGCCAGCAGGAGCTGTGAAGAACCAGAGGGTGGCAGTGATGAACCAGGGGGTGGCGGTGGTGAACCAGAGGGTGCTGTGATGAACCAGAGGATGGCAGTGAACAACCAGAGGGTGGCAGTCATGAACCAGAGGGTGGCAGTGATGATCCAGAGGGTGGCACTGGTGAACCAGAGGGTGGCAGTGATGAACCAGAGGGTGCTGTGATGAACCAGAGGGTGGCAGCGATGAACCAGAGGGTGACAATGATGATCCATGGGTTACAGTGGCGAACCAGAGGGTGGCAGTGATAAACCAGAGGGTGACAGTGATGAACCAGAGGGTGGCAGTGATGAACCAGAGGGTGGCAGTGGTGAACCAGAGGGTGATGTGATGACCCAGAGGGTGGCAGTGAGGAACCAGAGGGTGACAGTGATGAACCAGAGGGTGGCAGTGGTGAACCAAAGGGTGCTGTGATGACCCTGAGGGTGGCAGTGATGAACCAGAGGTTGACAGTGATGAACCAGAGGTTGACAGTGATGAACCAGAGGGTGACAGTGGTGAACCATAGGGTGGCAGTGATGAACCAGAGGGTGGCTGTGATGAACCAGAGGGTGGCTGTGATGAACCAGAGGATGGCTGTGATGAACCAGAGGGTGGCAGTGGTGAACCAGAGGGTGGCAGTGATGAGCCAGAGGGTGGCAGTGATGAACCAGAGGGTGGCACTGCTAAACTGCCCGGGAGCCCTGTGGGTGTGAGCCCCTGCGCTGCTGAGCTGCCCAGGGGTTGTGAGCCCACGCGCTACTGAACTGCCCGGGGCCCGTGCTGCTGAACTGCCCCGGAGCCCTCTCAGTGTGAAAATCATTTGTGCTCAATTGCCTGGGAGCCCTCTGGGTGTGAGCAGACATTGTGCTAAGTGTTCCCCTGCCCCAGTACATATATCCGTACCGCACAGCACCATTACGCTCCTGCACCATGAAGTCTGGTGCCTGGATGCTCCTGATCCGTGTAGGTGGTACCACCGTCTGGTGCAGTCAAAATGTAAAGTCAAAACTTGCTACACAGCACCAATAAACACGTGTCCCCCCTGGCACCGGTATGCGCATGTACCCGGCGTGGAGCACCCGCAAGCCACTGCACCCTACTGCCCAGCGCCAGCATATGCCTGTACGGGGCAGTTTAGTATGAGATGGGACATTGTCCAGCAGCAGCAGCTGCATGCGCCTGAACCCACTGAGCAGGATCAGAATGGCTTTGTACCAACACGCGCAGCAGAGCTATCTTGGACATCTGAAGGATTCTAGGGTCCTGTGCCATACGTATTTTTGTATCCATGAGTTTACTGAACGCCATCCAGGAGGCTGCTTTCTACTCATCTGCTGCTCTGCTCGGTCTCTGACCCTTTATAAACAAGATGCATGTGAACTCGCATAGAAGCCCCGCCCGTTTGGCCCCATCCACCACACACTAGCGGTATTAAACGTCTTCCCGCCCGTCCCCACTATAATGGCCATCTCACTCAAGGGACCTCGGCGCCTTTAGGCGCGCTGGCAAAGTTACAGGCACACGTGGTCACATATTTGTGTAAATGGCACAAAAATCTGCGAGTTCGCGGGAAAATTTGCGAACTCGTGGACTTTTTTGGCAATTTTGCACGAATTCGCGGACCGCAAATTCGCAAATTTCACCCATGCTTAGTATACACCTACACTACACCCATCCAGCACATGCGTCACTACACACATGACCCTACCAATAAAAAAGACTGGGCACATTTTAGAGTTGCTCCCATTGCAAAGCACTGTGATGCCCCGTCCTAGTGGTTCGGACGCCTCATGTAGGCCCGAACCACTGAGTAGGGGGGCCCACCACTTGGTGCGTGGTCTCTTTGGTCACTGAGTAAGTGGTACTGCAAGGACTCAGCATGTGAGCAACCTGCAATGATGATGAAAGCACAAGTATGTCCTTAGCCATAGCGATATCAAGACTCAGCACTGTATGTGAGACTTCTTGGTGGCAGAGCGGTACTGCATGATGTAGAAGGTGCCCTGTCCATGAAAAGGTGAGCAGTGAGGCCTGGGTGCGCAGCAGAGGGAGTAGATTTGGTGCAGCAGACTGCATACCAATAGGCGACGCACCAATTTAGGCGTACGCAGTCCTATATATCGTATCTTATTGCATTTGTATTTTTTTTTTCAATAGCAGGAGAGTTTTTATAATCGGTCAAATGTCCATCACTCGTGATGATTGAAACCACGTGTATCACTGCGCACCACTTGCTTTCACAACCGGATAAAAAACATTACTACTATACTAATTGTTCATAAATCGAAGACTATTAAACAAGTTGGAACTGTCCAAATAGTTGTATTTTTAATGCGGGAGGGAAGGTGTGTGAAAGGGCGATGTAATTCTACTCCACATTAAGATAGTAACAATTAACAATCATAACATCTTTCTTTTACTATCTTTTAGATGTAGACCTGCCGGGTGCATTATGTCCCGGCATGTTGTAAAAGACACACCGGTGACAGAAAGGTGAGCTGCGAATATTCTTTTCAGTCACTCTTTCACTTCCTCTCTCCTTTGATAAAGAAATGACGCACAATGTTATACTCCTTTTTATCTAACAGGTTGTGTTTCACAAATTGGTGTCCCCCCAACACCTCCAAAGCTCAACGTTCGAGTATTCTGCAATGATGCGTGGCCATCGTAATAACGTCTGAGAAGGCTGCTTCGACATGTGGTGCCCCCTCTTTGAATCACGCCAATGGCACAAGGTGAGCAAAGAAGCTTGTTTCCAAAGCAACCAGAAGTCACCTATGTGCGGAGAGAGTGGATGCTGTGCAGCAGCTTGACTGTGTAGGAATGTACAATTACCCAAGGGCAGTCAGAATGGATATGTTGCAACAGTCTGAGGGGCAGATTTACAAGCCCCTTGCGCCACTTTTGCGTCACTTTTAACATGGGAAAAGTGACGCAAAAGTGTGGCAAGGGGCTTGTAAATCTGCCCCTGAGTGCACAAGAAAAGGCACACACCTCTGGACTCTGGGAGTCAATGGGGTGCAACACTCTGGGTACGCTGTAATGAGAACTCACTGCTATGCAGTGTGAGCGCATGGGATATAGTGCTCTGGGAGAAAAAGAGGGCACAGGCACCTCCTTGCAGTGGAAGTTGGTGTAATACAGTATCCTGAGTGTGCAAAGACATAAAGCAGAAATATACTTGTGCAGTTGTATGTACTCTGCTATTACTAACTCTATACTATCTTTCAGATCAATAAATTTGTGAGTGCACTATGAACCGGCACAAGCTTGGACACACAACGGAGGCAAAAAGGTGAGCTACGAAGATTTTGTCCAGTATTAACACTACCTCTCCTGCTCTATCTATTACTTTCTCTCTCTCACACTTTTAATGTCCTTTTCACTCTTACTCTCTCTAACTCTCCCTCACGTTGTTTCTCTTTCTCTTTTAAAGTTATGGATGCTGCTGTCCACTCTGCCGATAAAAAAATCAAAGCTGAATTTAACACAGTCTGCAGTGTAGAACCAAAGCATAATTCAAGTTGTGAACTCTGTTTGCCACAGTGTTTACATAGGGTAAGCAGAGCAGCCTAGATACACAATGCTGCCAATGAAATGCATACAAAATAAACGATATTGTCCTGCATATTGACGTGATCTCTCATCTAATTCTGTCTCGTCTATGAATAATTTTAAAGACCTGTTGGTCCATACTGTAAATCTGACGCAGTAGGCACTTCCCTACAGACACCTCTTCAACGCGGGCCTATAAGAGAGGTGGAATGTATCAAGCACACTGAAGACGTGCAAATAAGCAAATATTGCCAAGTGTTACCTTAATTTGTGATCTTTGACCTCATTCAGTCACATCGATCTAATTTTAAACACTTATTTTCATTTTTGTTCTGCAGGTTACCTACCCTCCTTCCATTGGAGTCCATCTCACATTTTGTTTATTATATTGTTACGTTAAAGTTATGTTTCTAGTTATTTATTATATTTTTATCTTAAAGTTACACTTCTAGTTATTTATTGTTGTTTTAATAAAAGTTAATTACATTTTTTATATATATCTTCTTTTTCTAACAACATTTCAATATTATTTATTGTGATGATTATATGCTTAGAAAACATTAAACAATTAAAAATGGAAATTATGTTTATAACTAGAAGTATAATACTGAGGCTAACTCTTTACTAGCTCTTTGCCAGAGTCTGTATCTGCAATTAACGGTTCTAATGGAAAATTTTAAAAACTCCAGCGCAGTAACTGTTTGGATTAGCAACATTGTGTGGTGAACTTGTAACCTGTGTGCTCATTTAAGTGTTCCATTAACTGTTACTATGGTAACAGGCAGTAAGCAGTTTGGGGGTAGGGTTGAAAGGTACTGGCTGTACAGAAACAGTCATATTTACCCAGGATCCTTTACATGACAGAGAGGAAAGCAAACTAAGACAGAACACTGTGTCGCAGTTTACAAGCCCCTTGCACCACTTTTGCGTCACTTTACTGATGTTAAGTGATGCAATAGTGGCGCAAGGGACTTGTAAATCTGCCCCTATGTACATTATGAGCAAAAGAAGTACACAACTCTTCGAATTCTTTATCGATCACAATTAGACAGTGTTGCTTCACGATTCACATTGCACTTCACTAAATTCTTCATGCCTACTTAAATGGGAGACAGGATTGTCGACATTACAAAACTTAGGGGCATATTTACAAGGACGGCGTTAAAATTGTTGCAGCTTTAACCGCACCAAACAACAACTAAAACGGCGATAATGGACTTCAAAATCCTTTGTTATCTTACTGAAAGATTTTTTCAGCATTGCTGTTTGCTATGCAAGAGTGAGAGCCGAGGCCCTCGCCCTGCCATAGCAAACTTGGGGGCATATTATCAAGGCAGCGTTTAAATGTTCTGGTGTAAACCTGGGCTTCTATTGGAGTTCTCATGAATTCTCAAAAGCCTAATATTAAGCCATAATGGCCGCTTTAATGACACTTTCCTAATGCTAAAACGACTATAATTTTAACGCTGTCCTTGTAAATATGCCCCCAATATCGTGAGAAATACAGCAATAATTTATGATCGCAAGTGAAAAGCTTGTTAATAATAAGACTGTGGACTTAACATATCGATCCACCTCACATATTAAGCATGTTTACGTCTACTTCAGAACAGATGTTAGGATCCAACATAAACCGCAATTAGCGAGAGTTTTGCTAACGGTCCTCAAATCCAGGCCCGCCTTGTAAATACAACGCTATTGTCATACCTCTCTCTTCCTTTTTATATTCTCATAGAAACACCTACCGTGCCACTGAGAACACCTACTTTATAACTCATTGGAGATACCAGGAGAGCCCTTAGCAAACCGGCTGCTAACATGCAATAATTCATCTTAGCGTCACCTAGTAAATAGGGCAATATCATTTTCACCACATTTTTGGCTTTTAAAAAAAAATTGCGGCGGAATAGCACTTGTTAATATGCCCTCAAGCTTGCTATGACACAGCGGGAACCTCGACTCCCGCCCTGCCATAGCAAACAGCAGTGTCCCGGGGGTAGACACCCCGAGACACAGCAGGAGCCACTCCTGTGGGGTGGTGTTCCCCAAGGTTTTTTGACTGCTCCAGAATGGCGACCACACGGCCCCCCTCTCAAAATATAAAAAGCCCCGGAGGTTGGTAATCCCCGGGGCTTAGACGGACCTTTGAGCTCCCTCACCCATTTATTTTGTAGCACCGAGGAATGGCGGTCCCTGAGCTACAGGGCCCCTCTGGACCCCTATCAAATGTAATATTTTAGACCCCGGGATTTGGCCTTCCCAGGTAGCTAATTTTTAAACAAGCACAGGAGCCCCCGCTTCGTTCTTATTTTTATTACGGCGGATTCATGCACCCAGCTCACATTTCTCATTTTTTTCCCCCCAAAACAATATTTTTGGGGACCCTAGGGGTCCTTGTGGGACCCCCTAAGCAGGTCTAGATGATCAAAATATTTCTTACATGCCCTCTTTATACGTGTTGAACACTTGTCCCACTATTTTCTAGATCCTCGCTTCTACCGAGGCACAAAAAGGCTGCCAACACTTCCTGATTACGAATTTAGACAACCACTTGACAGTCAATTAGTGAGTGATCGGGACGGTGCGCTTAGAGTGCGTGCAAGATGCGCGGATCCACCGAGGCCATAGATATATATGAACTTTTTTTTTTGTTGATAATCAATTTTATTGGATTTTTAACAACACAGAAATTCGTTGGCAGCAGGTCATTAATCACTGAGATAGACATGACAATGTACTCAGCTGACAAGACAAGGGCGGCGCATCAGGGTTGGGCATGGCAGTCCAGATATAAAATACAAATGTTTATAAAATAAAATGAAGGCTGATCATCATAGTGGTAGCATATTAAACCATTTACCCCACACTTTACTAAATAAGTCAGGGCATCCCCGGGCTTCAAATAGGGATTCCTCCTGCATCCCACACCAGTCTACTCCCCTCTTCTATCTCTGTAAAGTTGGTGCCTTAGCCTGGGACTAATGCGCAGCTATGTCTCTTTTGCCCACCGCCACGGCTGTCCCCAAAAAGCGCTTGTCTGCCCTAGAGCCATCCACGCCATCAAACACCCGAAGCAGCAGGCATATCGGTTTGTGGGGAACCTCCCATCCCAGGGCAACACCATACCATGTGATAGAAATCGGCTGGGGTGGAGTCACATCGCACGCACGCTGGGGAGGATCTCATCTGGGCCGGAATAGACGTGTCGGGGTGAGGTATGCAGCATGAAGGTAGTAAAGTTGGACCAGGCGTAACTTGGAGGATGTGGTCAGGGTTTTGGGTGCCATAAGGGCATCCCTCCAATCCGCCTCTTCCAGGGGGCCCAGCCATCCCTCCCATTGAGCCCTGAGCCGATCCAAGGAAGCGGGACCATTGTTCACCAGTGACCGGTATATGCGGGACACTCCCCCCTTCCCTAGGTTCCCCAGCATCACCTGGGCCTCCAGCGGGCTGAACTCCGGAAGGGAGACACGGGGTGAGACGTGTGTATGAAGGGCATGTCTGAGTTGTAGGTACTTTTAGAATTGGGAGTGGGGAAGAGCGTGGTGCTGCTACATGTCCGCAAAGGATTGGATGTGGTCCCCTACCCATATATCTCCGAGCAGCGAAATCCCAATGAGGTCCCGGCGTCGGAACCCCTGCAAGGATGAGACCTCTTGCATCCAGGACCCATGCCAAAGTGACGTCTGCCGAGTGAGTTTCGGTCCCACCGCATGTGACGTAGGGCCGTGCGACAGGCCAGAAGGACCGTCCTGGTGACAGAAGGGAAGAGCCTGTGGGACTGGGCTGCCATATAAAAATGCCTGGATCTGCGTGAAGTCCGATGTACTGAGTTCCACGTGGACCAGCCGCCTGCAAACCAATCGCATGTGACGTAGGGCCGTGCGACAGGCCAGGAGCACCGTCCTGGTGACAGGGGGCAGAGCCTGTGGGACTGGGCTGCCATATAAAAATGCCTGGATCTGCGTGAAGTTTGATGTACTGAGTTCCACGTGGACCAGCCGCCCGCAAACCAATCGTGGATCACAATGAGTTTCGTGGACACGTAGTAGTGGTGGAGATTAGTTACTCCCATGCCCCCGTCAAAGGGGGGGATACAACAGTGCACAAGGAATAAACGTGGCCTCTCTCCTCCCCAGGGAAACTGGGTGAGAACACCGTCAAGTTCGCGGAACCAACCACCCAGGAGGTTGATAGTAATGTTTTGCAGTATGTAAAGAAAACGGGGGAGAATCATCATTTTGAAGAGTGCACTCCTGCCCAGGGGGTTAAGGGGGAGGGTCTGCCATCTCTTGAGGTCCGCCTTTATCCTGATGACCAAAGATGTGATATTCAAAGCCCATTGGAGCTCTGGCAGAAGAGTTACCCACACGCCTAGGTATTTGACTGATTGTCTCCTGGGGGGATGTCCACCTGCCAGTCATAGCAATCCTGGGAGGGATGCAGAGGGACCAGAGTCGACTTCGCCGGGTTGAGGCGGAGTCCAGAGACCCGCTCGAAAGCAGAAAGGTCCTCCAGGCACCTGTCTGGGTCCGCCAAATAAAGCAGAACTTGGTCCGCATATAGGGCTATCTTATCGACCTGGCTTAAGTCCCAGGCCCAACCCCGGATACGTGGGTCCTGTCGGATGAGCGCCGCCAGGGGCTCAATCGCCTGTGCGAATAAGAGTGGTGAAAGCAGACACCCTTGACGCGTGCCCCTCCGGATTGGGAATGTCTCAGAAAGCTCACCGTTAATGAGAACACAGGCTCTGGGGTTAGTATAGAGAACTCTGATCAGGTGGCAGAAGGAGAGACCAAAACCCATCCACCGTATCAAAGGCCTTTTCAAAGTCGATGAAAAGCAGTGCCAAATACGGGGTTAGGTGACCACGGTGGGCCAGAGCCAGGTGGAGGCGACGTATGCAGTGACGAGTGCCCCTGGCAGGCATGAACCCGCATTGGTCGGGGTGGACCAGGTCTTGCAGGAGGGGTCTGAGTCTCCGAGCCAACACAGTAGCGAAGATCTTGATCTCCCTGTTAATCAGCGAGATTGGGCGGTAGCCCGCACAATTCAGGGAGGGTAGTTGCATCTTTGAAATGACCACTATTGTGGCCACATCAGATTTGGGTGGGAATGACCCTGTCTCCGCCACATGATGGAATAGGTCCACCAAATGGGGGGCCAAAATATCCTGAAAGGCCGCGTAGTACTCATGAGGGTAACAATCGGGATCAGGCGTTTTACCGGGGTGTAATAGCGAAATAGCCTCCTGGATTTCCTCCAGGGTGAAGGGGTGGTCCAAAGCCTCGGCAGTCTCCTGAGGGAGACACAGTAGCTGAGTACCAGTCCTGTCCAGCAAATCAGCCAGAGGAGCACCCGGGGGACGATCGGTGTAGAGGGTCGCATAGTAAGTAACAAAAGTTTGCACGATGGCTGAGGACGTCACTCGGAGGGCCGCGGTATCGGAACGGATTTCAGGAATAATACAGTTGACTTTGGGATAGGAAACTACGTTGTGGAGGAGCTTGCCATTCTCATCAACCCACCTATAAATACAGGCTACCGATGAACGCCAAAGTATTTTAGCGGATTCCAACGAGATCCGGCAAATCTCCTCGCAAACCGCTGCCAATTGTTGGGAGGAATCTCCGTGACCGCTATTGAGCTTGGTTGTTTCCAGCTGCGCCACCCGAGACTCCAGCTGGACAAGTTGGGCTATTTGCTCCTGCCGCTTCATGTGGACCAGTCCCCTGGCCACCCCCCGGACAACGGCCTTGCTGGCCTCTCACAGCGTCACCGGTGAGATAACCGAGCCTGTATTAGTGGAAAAATAGTGACACAATTCCTGACCAAGTGATTACCTGTGTAAGGTGGCAAAGATTTGGAGGTGTAGGACAGGGGGAATGTAAATGCTTAGGAGGTTCAAGAGGCACCCTTCAATGGTTCCCGAGATGGCCACGTAACGGCCCTGTGCATCAGTCTCGGATTTAGCCAGGGTAAAGGGAAACTCCTTCCTGAGTAAGATAGCCACCCCTCTGGAGCCCCATGTAAAGCCAGAGTGCCAGACCCTGTCAAATCCATAGAGAGCTAGTAAGTTGCATTGTGTACCCAGGGGTGCGTCTCCTGGAGGAAGAGAATGTCTGGCGTGTGGCTGTGAGCAGCGCGGAGGACGGCTGTGCGCTTGATTCGGTCCAAGAGGCCATTAACATTCCAGGAGAGGATGTGGATAGGCCTAATGAGGGTGTAAGTCATCTAGAGGAATGGAATGTGGGGGGCGGATGTTGAATTGGGACCGTGCCCAGCCCGAGGGGAGCACCCATCCAGATCCGGCCTCTGAAAAGGGGTGATCTGCTCATCAACTGTGGAAACTAAAAAGGGATACACGACTACCAATGAGAACCTCAGACAGCGCCCCATAGGCGGACTAAAAGAGCAAACTGATGGGAGATGTGATCTGCTTGTCAACTGTGGACCAATCAGGGAAACATGGCTACCAAGGAGAACTGCAACCAGCGGCTCGTAGGTGGCTAAAAACAAACTGTTGGGGAACAAAGGTCCCCCTACCCTCCCTTTCCCCCAACTCCCCCCACCCTACACTTCTGAAGTGGAAGCATCTGTCACCTCAAAAACCCCAACCATTAACTACTCCACAAAGAGGTGATTCACTACTCTAAAACGGTTAGCAACAAGCAGACAGGAGCATGGCTGAGTTGGACCCCCTCCATATATACGGATGAATGCCCACAGTAGATAAACATGGAGTGGATAACATAAGAGTCATAGGATGGTACAGATCCGGGATTGCAATGAAAAGGTTAACCCTGGCAGAGTCATCCAGAGTAAGCATGGGCTGAAAATTCGTTCCGCTCGCGGAATTTGCGGATTTTCCGTGATTTCGTGATCCGCGAATCTCGCGAAATCTCTGTAAAATCCGCAAATCAGCTGGGACGAATTTTCAGCCAAGCACTTACAGGGTTACAGCAGCAGGTGCAAAAGTTGAAGCTAATTTTTTGTAACCTTTTACAAAAGGGTTACAAAGAAATTAACTTCAACTTGGGCACCTGCTGCTGTAAGCCTGTAAGTGCTTCCTGGCGCCTCGTTGCCTACTTGCAACTATTCTCTGACCCTGCTCTGACCCTTATAGCAGTGTCAGAGAATAGTTACAAGTAGGCAATGAGGCGCCTGTCACGAAAATTAAACCTCAACAGGAAGCACTGACAGATATAAAAACAAGCATTTGCAATGCAATAGGTCTCGCATTAGGAAAGTTTGAGCTATTGGTCTTGTAAATGACATTTTTTTTTATTTATGTGTTGGTTTTGAAAATAGCTAAATTAACAGGTTTGTCATTTACAATACCAATAGTTATAACTTTCGTAAATGTGACACCTATAGCATTTGTAATGCAACATGTTTTGCATTTACGTGACTTAGCTGTATTGACATTACAAATTACAACGGCTTTTAATTTTTTTAAATAATTAATACTTAAATAAAAGTGATTTTAATTTATAATGGCAATAGCTTAAACTTTTGTAAATAACTTTTGTGAAGATTATGTTCAGTGTATTTTATTGTGACGAAAATCCAAGAACAGAAGTGAAATATTAACATCTTTTTGTGACATTTGTAATAAAGTTTGAAACATTGAGAGAACATATTTGAACCAGTTGTTGTTGAATGGTTGCGCATATTGAAGCTGGGTTGGCGCTGAGTGGTGCTGTGGTGGTGCTGAGTGGTGCTGTGGTGATGCTGAGTGGTGCTGTTGTGGTGCTGAGTGATACTGTGATGGTGCTGAGTGATGCTGGGGTGGTGCTGAGTGGTGCTGTGGTGGTACTGAGTGATGCTGTGGTGGTGCTGAGTGATGCTGTGGTGGTGCTGAGTGGTGCTAAGTGATAATGTGGTGGGGCTGAGTGATGCTGTGGTGGTGCTGAGTGATGCTGTGGTGGCGCTGAGTGGTGCTGTGGCGGTGCTGATTGGTGCTGTGGTGGTGCTGAGTGATGCTGTGGTGGTGCTGAGTGATGCTGTGGTGGTGCTGAGTGGTGCTGTGGTGGTGCTGAGTGATAATGTGGTGGCGCTGAGTGATGCTGTGGTGGCCCTGAGTGATGCTGTGGTGGCGCTGAGTGATGCTGTGGTGGCGCTGAGTGCTGCTGTAGTGGTGCTGAGTGGTGCTGTGGTGGCGCTGAGTGATGCTGTGGTGGTGCTGAGTGGTGCTGTGGTGGTGCTGAGTGATGCTGTGGTGGTGCTGAGTGATGCTGTGGTGGTGCCGAGTGGTGCTGTGGTGGTGCTGAGTGATAATGTAGTGGTGATGAGTGATGCTGTGGTGGTGCTGAGTGATGCTGTGGTGGCACTGAGTGGTGCTGTGGTGGTGCTGAGTGGTGCTGTGGTGGTGCTGAGTGATGCAGTGGTGGTGCTGAGTGATGCTGTGGTGGTACTGAGTGGTGCTGTGGTGGTGCTGAGTGATAATGTGGTGGTGCTGAGTGATAATGTGGTGGTGCTGAGTGATGCTGTGGTAGCGCTGAGTGATGATGTGGCGATGCAGAGGGCAGAAAGGCACAAAAAGCAGTCTAACGGAGGACAGAAGGGCAGAAAAACAAGGGAAAAACGAGTCTAACAGAGGGCAGAAGGGCACAATAAACGAGTCTAACGGGGCATAAAGGCACAAAAACGAGTCTAACAGAGGGCAGAAGGGCACAAAAAATGAGTCTAACAGAGGGCAGAAGGGCACAAAAACAAGGGAATATCAGAGGGAAGAAGGGCACAAAAACGAGTCTAACAGAGGGCAGAAGGGCAGAAAAACAAGGGAAAAACGAGTCTAACAAAGGGCAGAAGGGCACAAAAAATGGGCCTAACAGGGGGCAAAATGAATCCCGCCCTGCGTGTTTGTCCACAAAGAGGCCACCTTTTTGTGCAATACCTCTACTCAACTGGAATACTTTCTACTGTCTAATCAGTAAGTGCTCCCTCGTTGGCTAAATGTATAGGGGCAGATTTACAATAACTGGCGCATCCCCAGGGATGCGCCAGTTATTGTGCGCCGCAGCTCCGCCACCCATGGAGCTCCGCATTTACAATGCGGCGCACCATGTGGCAAAAACGGCACAGATGCGTCACGCATCTGTGCCGTAAAAGCAGCGCATTGCTGGAGCTGTGTCGCACTTGCGACGCAGCTCCAGCAATGCTCTGGGGGGTTTTGACAAAGCATTGGCCTAAAAGTGACTGAGTGAAATCTTATAGATTTCACTCAGACACTTTTAGGAGGCGTTCCTGTGCAGGAACGCCCTCCCCTGCGCAGGAACGCGTCCTGATGGCGCAGGGCTTTACAACGTGACATATCTCTCAGATGCGTCACGTTGTTAATACCCAGCACCATGGCGCATCTTTTGTGCTGCCGCTGCGTCACAAAAGGTCTCAGTAGAGGGTGGCAGTGGTGAACCAGAGGGTGGCAGTGATGAACCAGAGGGTGACAGTGATGAACCAGAGGGTGACAGGGGTGAACCAGAGGGTGACAGTGCTGAACCAGAGGGTGGCAGTGCTGAACCAGAGGGTGGCAGGGGTGAACCAGAGGGTGGCAGGGGTGAACCAGAGGGTGCTGTGATGAACTAGAGGGTGGCAGTGGTGAACCAGAGGGTGGCAGGGGTGAACCAGAGGGTGGCAGTGGTGAACCAGAGGGTGACAGTGCTGAACCAGAGGGTGGCAGTGGTGAACCAGAGGGTGGCTGTGGTGAACCAGAGGGTGACAGTGCTGAACCAGAGGGTGGCAGTGGTGAACCAGAGGGTGGCTGTGGTGAACCAGAGGGTGGCAGGGGTGAACCAGAGGGTGTCAGTGGTGAACCAGAGGGTGGCAGTGATGAACCAGAGGGTGACAGTGATGAACCAGAGGGTGGCAGGGGTGAACCAGAGGGTGACAGTGCTGAACCAGAGGGTGGCAGTGATGAACCAGATGGTGGCAGGGGTTAACCGGAGGGTGGCAGTGATGAACCAGAGGGTGGCGTGGGTGAACCACAAGGTGGCAGGGGTGAACCAGAGGGTGACAGTGCTGAACCAGAGGGTGGCAGTGCTGAACCAGAGGGTGGCAGGGGTGAACCAGAGGGTGGCAGGGGTGAACCAGAGGGTGCTGTGATGAACCAGAGGGTGGCAGTGGTGAACCAGAGGGTGGCAGGGGTGAACCAGAGGGTGGCAGTGGTGAACCAGAGGGTGACAGTGCTGAACCAGAGGGTGGCAGTGGTGAACCAGAGGGTGGCTGTGGTGAACCAGAGGGTGACAGTGCTGAACCAGAGGGTGGCAGTGGTGAACCAGAGGGTGGCTGTGGTGAACCAGAGGGTGGCAGGGGTGAACCAGAGGGTGTCAGTGGTGAACCAGAGGGTGGCAGTGATGAACCAGAGGGTGACAGTGATGAACCAGAGGGTGGCAGGGGTGAACCAGAGGGTGACAGTGCTGAATCAGAGGGTGGCAGTGCTGAACCAGAGGGTGACAGGGGTGAACCAGAGGGTGGCAGGGGTGAACCAGAGGGTGGCAGTGATGAACCAGATGGTGGCAGGGGTTAACCGGAGGGTGGCAGTGATGAACCAGAGGGTGGCGTGGGTGAACCACAAGGTGGCAGTGGTGAACCAGAGAGTGGCAGTGGTGAACCAGAGGGTGGCAGTGGTTAACCAGAGGGTGGCAGTGGTGAACCAGAGGTGCTGTGATGAACCAGAGGGTGGCAGTCGTGAACCAGAGTGTGGCAGTCGTGAACCAGAGGGTGACAGTGCTGAACCAGAGGGTGGCAGGGGTGAACCAGAGGGTGCTCTGATGAACCAGAGGGTGGCAGTGGTGAACCAGAGGGTGGCAGGGGTAAACCAGAGGGTGGCAGTGGTGAACCAGAGGGTGGCAGTGCTGAACCAGAGGGTGACAGTGGTTAACCAGAGGGTGGCAGTGGTGAACCAGAGGTGCTGTGATGAACCAGAGGGTGGCAGTCGTGAACCAGAGAGTGGCAGTGGTAAACCAGACGGTGACAGTGCTGAACCAGATGGTGGCAGGGGTGAACCAGAGAGTGGCGGTGCTGAACCAGAGGGTGGCAGGAGTGAACCAGAGGGTGGCAGTGGTGAACCAGAGGGTGGCAGTGGTGAAACAGAGGGTGCTGTGCCCATACACGACCGCATGGGTAACTTCGCCATGCAAGCGGCCCGCGAACACGTAAAAAGCCCTGCGAACGCCCAAAAAATCCCGCGAACATGCAAAAAAAACCACGAACATGCAAAAACCATGGATTTTGCGAATTGCAAATTCGATTTCGCGTGAATTCGCGGAACGCGAATTTGCAAATTTCACCCATACTTAATCCAGAGGAGCCAGGTAGAGCCCCATCACGGGGACGGGAATAGGCCCGCTACACAGGGTCCTGAAGGGTGAAATGAAGGTACACAACCTATAGCACTGATCACACCCCCTCCTCCCCACCAGAGCCACAGATCACGGGGATCCCAGACAGGTCCGAGTCCAACATGGCCCTCCGCCGGGTGACATCTGATCTTGGGGCACTACCCATATTGATAAGTGAAGACACCAGGGTGGGGGAGGAGGCCCTTTGGTTCAAAGTCTGAGTCGGGGAGCGCCGAGACTGCGCCCCCGGCTAATGAGAACTCCACCCCGGCGGTTGCCTCGTCTTCTAGATCCAGTTAGGCGCCGCTGCGCCTTGGGTACTTCCTGGCTAGGCTGCGTCGTTGTTCTTTGGGCAGGGGAGGGGGCCGCACCAGGTAGGAGGGACCGCTCCTCCATAAGCCAGGTCCATGCCGCCTGTGGAGTGTCAAAGAAAAATGTTTTGTCCTGGAAAAACACCTTAAGGCAAGCCAGGAACAGGAGTACGTATCGGAGGCCCATGGCCCTGAGTTTTTCCTTGACCTCGTCGTAAGACCGGCGCTGAGTCTGCACCTTTCTAGATTAATCCGGGAAGACCATCATTTTAGAGTTTTGGAAGTGCAGTGGACCCAGTACCCTGGCGGCCTCCAGAATCGCATCCCTGTCCCAGAAGTTGAAGATTCGAAGGATAATGGGATGAGCGGGAGCCCGCTCCACTGCAAACCAGGGGGTGAGTTTGTCTTTGGGGATCCAGGATCGGACGGTGCGTCATTTTTCCACTCACTCCAGAAAACCTAGGAGGCGCAGGATGTTTCTTCGGGCCCTATTTTCGGCATCTTCGGCCCTGCGATGTAGTTCCGAGGTCTGTGTCTGAAGGCGGTCCACCTGGGATTTGAAAGTGCCCATCACATCCGCACCCCGCAGAGAGTGGAGGTAAGCGGGCCCCTCAGGCAGCAAGTCCAAGGTAGGCCTGAGAACCTGCAGGGCCCTGGAAGGCTGGCACCCTGCCTCTCCAGTATCAGGGCAATCAAGTGAGGCATCACACTTCTTGGTGGACCAGGCAACCCGCCCTCGGGGACACAGGACAGTCTCAGACCAGCCGCCCTGCTCCTCCGACGGGTCCAACAGCACACATCCCCTCACTGCACCCCAAGATGGCGGAGGGCGCGAACAGCTACAGCAGATCAGGGGGGGGGAGAGCGTGTCCCAGCGGGAGTCACACACAGGGTTACAGTAGGGCTCACCGGTGTCTCCAGCACTCAATATATCAGTCTCAGGCCCTAGGGGCGGTCCAACCGGCCAGGCATCACCACAGCCAACAGTCTCTCAGTCCACCCAGATGGCGCATCCACGCGGCCCTGGTATGGCTGCCGAAGAGTTCGGGGGATAGGCGACACACAAACAAACTCCCTGCCTCCTCACCTCCCCAGAGGAGCAGCTCAGGCCGCATCCGGCACCAGGCACTCCCGCAGCTAGCCAGGCATCAGCTTTCTCCAAGGCCCCGCTGCCAATCACCACAGGGACACCCGGGGGCAGGGCCAGCAGAGCAGCAAGGCCCGGATCCGCAGTCCCGGGTTGTCACTTTTGCAGACTCGGGGAAGCTAGCGGGTAGCGCCACACTCTACGCCGTCCATCAGCAGCCTCTCTTAGCCACCTCCACCTCTGGAAGGCTACGGGCACCGCTCCACCCCTTTGAGTGCCTCCAGGACTCCCTGGGGCCAGCCCCCTCTGATCCCCAGGCACCGGGGCAGGAGCTCACCTCACGATTCTGGACTCCAGCCCGACCGTCGGCCACCGGCACAGACCGCTGCCGCCAGGAGGATCCCAGGTGGATAGGGCGGGGAAGGAGAAGCCGGGGCGCCGGGCCAAGATGTCAGGCCCAGAGATCAGATGGTGAGGGGGCCACCATCTTGTGGAAGCAAGGCCACCCTGGAGAAGAGAGCCAGCAAAGGCGACGCGGGCCCCAGACAGTCCACAAGAAGGGTCAAAGCGTTGCAGGTGGGGTAAAGGAATCGCCTCTGAGAACTTGGGGCTTTGATGACAGGTACAAGCGAGCCGATGTGAGGCGGATGACGGAGGGGGTCCAGAGCACTCTTAGAGTGCGACCCCCATCTTGAAGCCGCAAGCCACGCCCCCATATATGAACTTTTAATTGTCATTTTCTCAGGAACTACAGAACGGATTTACACCATTTAAGCAAAAGGCACGACTCTGAACCAAAGACTACCACTTTGCCAAATTTGGTGTAATTCCGTTCAGCCGCGATGAACGTTTCCAATGGAAAATTGCATTGTAATTTTCTCAGGAACTACTGAACGGACTTACACCATTTAAGCAAAAGGCACGAATCTGAACCAAAGACTACCACTTTGCAAAATTTGGTGTAATTCCATTCAGTCGCGATGAATGTTTCCTATGGAAAATTGCATGGGGAAAACAGGTTTTGGGACCTCCTTTTTTCATCGCCCCCGCTTCAAATGCAATATTTTAGACCCCAGGATTTCTGCTTCCCACATAGCTAATTTTTAAACAAGCACATGAGTTATCGCTGGAATTTTTATCACCTTAGTGATACACGTTGTTAATAACTCGCTAACCGGGTGATCTATTCCAGCAATAGACGGCGATAAATAAAAAAGCGCGCTTTGCAATATTTATCGACGTCTATTGATAATATGCCCCACTATTCGCTGTGGAACCTCCATCCGAGCGAAAATTGAAATGGTATTCTTCACATCACTATGAATTATGTCAAATTGATGTGTGCTATCAACAAACTGCATTGTGCAGGTAACACACACAGTTATCATATAATTGCCCACCTCATGCTGTTATCCTTCCTAATATCCACAAAGTGCTGACAATGAGGTATTTCTCCACAGCGTAATACACATTATAAAAAAACTGTCCAACCAGACGTTTCTCACATTACGATCAATATATAACTTTGTATTGTTATTGGTATGCTTCTACTTCATCATGACCAGTGTTGAGCCAGATGGTGGACATTTGTTAAACTATACGTCTTTTACCAATGAACATTGTCAATGCAATTCATCATATCGTTCTTGTCTCTTACTATGACACCAACACTGCATGGGGGTGATATACTTCCTTATATTTTTCCAGTTCTCAATGGGCAATTAATGTCAAAGTGCTTAAGTGCTAGTAGGAAAACAGTCAGTTTTCATATTATCACATCTCATCCTGAGCATCCCATCATGCTATACATTTCTTTATTTGCTTCATTTCCAAAATTTGGACACATGTCTAATATTTTTAATTGAGATATACAAGCAATTCCTCTTGGGCTTACACTTCTAATCTGAATTTTTTATTGTTCCTCTAATTAGCATAGTATCACTTTCTCTTTTGTCCCCTTATTGTTTCTGGTTTGCATTTTGAAAAGATTCCATATGTTTCATCATTGCATAACTGTAATTTTTCCTTTCAATGACCATATATGTTCCAGGATACTCTTTTTTTAAAGGACTGACTGTGCTGCCCACATATTGTAAATTGCATGGGCAAACAAGAATGTAAATCAAAAATCTTGTCTTGTAAGTCATATGATGTTTGATTGTACGCATTTGTCCTGAGCCTGTGACAAATTATTTTTTTGCTAATAGTCATCTTACAAGCTTTACATTTAAGGCAGCTCCAGAATCATTTCATATTGAAGCCACTATTGGGTTCCCTCGTCTCAGAAAATGCCTTTGCATTAATTTATCTTTGAGACTCTTAGCTTTTTGATTGGTGACCATGTGTCAATCTATTTATTATATCTGGAATTGTTGGATCTAATTTCAACATTTTCCAATTTGTCATCATTAAAGTTTTGATTGTATTGGATTATGTGGAAACATCCATAAACATCCTTATTGATTATTGCTGCTTGTTGCAAATGCCCTTTCTAGGATGCTTTCTCTCGACTTTTTGCTTTTCTCCTTGACCAGTTTTCTGCTGATCTAAATTCTAGCCTTAGGGCTTTGAGCGCACTTGACACTGTTAGTCAGTGATAAAGCACTGTGCTAGTTGTCATATGAATACTGGTGATTGGTGTATACTTGATTTTCTGATTTGAGTTAGCTGTGAGCCCATTGTCTAGGGGTAAGACATATGTCCAGGGCATGTACCTCGAATGGTTCTCGATGGGCCTGCAGCACAGTTTGTGCCATCCAGGGAGGTAGCTCATCGATCGTGCCACGTGTTTGCCTGGTAAGGCCTGTGTGCACTGGTTACTGTTAAACATCTTGGCATTTCAAAAGCTACTTGCCAAGGTTCTGTATGTCTCCTTCTATTTCGTGGTTCTCCCTGCGGGCAGGGTCCAGTGCTTGGAAGAGATAGGACATGTGCGCATGTATTGTTCGGTACGACACGGCCCGCTTCTCACATTGGATTAGCATGGGGAAATGTAAGGAAAGGCTATTCCCTATAAATTCAAAAACCTAAAAATAAATAAAAGTTTTTAAAAAACGTAATTTTCAGCACAAATGGAAAATCCTGGATGCATAAATATCCATATATGTATGTACTGGACTTTATCTAATACCATTTTATATCTCTTGATTATTTTACATATGCGTATTATGTATCATATATCGCTATGCATGTATACCTCTTATGTGTGGTTATGTACCTACATATTTATATATTTTCCTCCCACTGCAGAGTAAAAAAAAGTTAACTAATCTCCTCCAAATCTCATCCAACCACCATTCTATAACTCCTTATATTCCTCTTCTAAAATAACCCCTACCACCACTCTCTGACTTAACCTAAACATCTGTTACTACTATGAATTCCCCAATAATCCTTTCTAAACTCTTCTCTGCTCTATCCATCCTTTATCTGATTCATCCAACAAACAGACTCACAAATCTACCACTCCCTCCACTCCCCATAACAATTTATATGTCCTCATAATCCACCACTAATCTACCTTTGGGTTCTAGATGTAGCGTGCTATTCGCCGAAGAGCACTTCAATACCTTGTTAGGGGTAGTAAGTGCTATATAACTGCATTTCAATGCCAATATAATCTATTCAGCATTTCTGTTTCCCACAATGGAAGTTTTGAGCTGTAGCCATATTTGCATTGTTCTGCACTTTTAAGCATGCAATAACAAAAGTAGGCTTATTGCGGACACATGACAATTTTGAGGTCTGACCTTTTGGAATACCTGCTACTGGAATATTATAAGCTTTATACAGTTCCACTTGTCATATCCACTATTTTGTATGACTGAAACGAAGAGTTAAATCTCCCGAAATTGTAACTGAAAAATTGATGGATATGGAGAATAAATCCACCTCTAATTTCTCTAACTGACCTTATATGTGATCACAATTATCACATTCAGAACTTCAAAGTTTCCTAAGGTAGGATTTAATTTTGCCTTACAAGCCAACAGCCAATTCACATTTTCTAGTCATGTATAGCTAATCTATTATGGAAATCAGGTTTACTGGAATTACGGCCAGTGAAATGCACTGTTGCCTGTAAAGTTATAAGGCTAGTCTTCTTTAGTTAATCCTTTGTTTTGTTGAAACCACATCTAGGGTAAGCAAATTGTATGCATTTTGTTCAACACTTCTTTAATGGACCCTACTTGTAATGCTTTATTTAACCTGTGGATACTTAAAAAACATGACCAAATTCCGCCCGAAGATACCCAACCAAGTCTTGAGGAGTTTCACATGTCTGTGTTTTCCTCACACAAACATGAGAATCAATCAACTAATTCTGGATATGAAGCATGATCGTCCATTCTCCGTCTTAATAATTCTTAAATTTCCTTCTCTTTCCTTCCGTCTTAAATTTGCTTACTCTTTATCATTAGATGTCATAAGCTGATTCTAAGAGTTTTTTTCTTCTATGGAAAATTAATTTGATACAATCTCAGCAAAGCCTGGTTATTTAAAATCTAAGCAATCTTACTTGTGGAATAAATAGCTGTGTCTCTTGTTAAAGTATAAGTTGAATTCCTTAAATTGTCAAGTCGTTTTGTGAATTCTAGATGAATTTCTCAACTGCATTGGAATACACCTAATTTTGATTACCTCTATCCCTTCTAAATTCCTTATAAATCCAAACTACTTTAAATCCTCTGTCAGTGTCAATATTGATTTTAAAGAAGACCAACTAAAGAACCTCAGGAGATATGGACAATGTGAGGTCTTTAGTCTATTTGATGTTGTTCATTATCTTTTCAAATCTACTTATGAGACATTGGATTATTGGTCATTGGGGGTGGGGTGGAAGCCCGACTTAGTGAATAGCCATTTTCCTTGTCAGGGTAAGCCACAAGCATCACTAAAGAAAACTGGGCATAGCTCTTTGGTAGCTTGGCATAAAAACAGTATTTCTTTAGCACACAAACAGTATTAAAGTGAAAACACAACACAAGAAAAATAGGGAATGTCAAAGCTTTTGGGAAAATAGTACAAAGAAGCAGAAAGTTCCACTCACGGTAATCTGGTCGCTCTAAACTGTTGGAATGTCACAAGTTCAGGCCAACTGCGATGGAGAGCAATTCGGATACAGGGACCAGGGTCGTCCCATGAAGAGTTAACTTCTCAAGCCTGGTGCAAAGAGTTCCATTAACGGCTTTCAGAGTGAAGAGCAGATCGAGCATCGCAGAGGGTTATTGCTGCAGTACAAAAAGCCAAGCATTACTGGAGCCTCACATTGGTTGATCATTAAGGATGATTGCTGTTGGCGTTAAGAGCAGAACTCACTGCAGCTTTGCATTGGCAACCATTACGGGCAGCAGAGTTTTCCTATGAAGTGACCTGTTCGTGGTACTGAGAAGCTCAGACTTCAGAATTTCCACTTGTTTACTTCAGGAGAAGCTTTACTGATGCCAGTCAAGTGTCCAGGACCTGGGGCGAACCTCTTGGGGATCAGGACTCATTCAAGCAGACACTAGCAGTAGGGCTCAGTGAGATCCAGCAGGTCCAGTTGCAAATGGTCAGATTGGCAGTTGTAGGGGGTTTACTGGAAACTTGTTGTGTCCCTGTAGCTCACAAAAGATGTTAGCTAACTGACCTTAGGAGTCACTCTAGGGATCAAGGAAATCAGGTCCGATTGTATTTCTTCAGAGAGCAAAGCATTCCTTCAAGCAGCAAAGCATTCCTTCAGGCAGCAGGGCAGTCTTTAGTCTGAATCTTCCATAGGTCTAGGAGTGTTCTGAAGACTAGTTTGCAGGCCCCATATATATACCTGTACCTAGTGCAAGCATTTGTATAGGGAATTCCCTGAAATACTCCCAAAACTGGTTCTGGTCAGTTCTTCTTCATCCCCGGGCCTTGACTTCAAACTGTTCAAGGGGACAAAGGCAAGGGCAGGCCTGATGTCAGGTTTCTATGTGTGTGCTGTGGGCAAGGTCCTTTGAAATGTAACTAGGGCATGGTTGATCTCCTCCCCATCCATCCTGCTAGGAACACCCTCTCCCAGCCATGCCCAGGTCCCATTGTTCAATGTGTGAGTACTTTTAAAATACCATGCACCCTCCCCTATGAGCCTTTAGTATTAACAAGTATTTGCAATGCAATTGTTCTCGTATTTGCTAGAGCTATTGGCATTGTAAATGACAATGTATTTTACCCATGTGTTTTGGTTTGCAGTGGAGTAAAAAAAGTTTAAAAACAAGAAAACGTGTAAAATGATTTTTTAAGAGGACCTTAGACCTCATTTGTAACCAAACACATGCCTGGTAGAGGTTACATGCAAAGAAAAAGCAGCATATGGGTACACAGCAAATGACATGTTTGTTCTTAAGTGCTCCGCCATTTACCTCTCACCCCTACTTAAAAGATATTGTAATTGGAGGTTTTTTTTTGTCTTCATTCGCTTTCAACCATCTTGATAGAACCAACCGCCTGTTTGTGACCTTACTAATTGACCTTAGGAGTCTTTAGCTTCTCATATAGACTCGGTACCTCAGCCTGTAAGGGTACGTTTTGTGGGTTGGAAGGATGCTTCCCCTGCCGTTTACGGGGGTGAAGTTGGGTTTACTCAACTAGGTCTTAGACAAACCTGATGGACTTTATCGATAGCCTGGGAGCTTAGAATAGTCCACGGAGTATCCAAAAGGCATAATCATAGGAACAGGAAAAAAAAGGCACCCTACTTCCATTGAATCAACAGGTCCCAATATGCGATTTTTTTCTTACTGCATATTCTAGTCGTGTCCATCTTGGAGACTTCATACAGTGAGGTTAGCCATTCTGAGTGGTTTGGTGGAGCTGGATCTATCCAATACTTCCAGATTTGCCTCCTGGCCATTAAATTTGCGTAAAATAACAAAGATTTAGCAGGGCCTACGATGTTGCTATTAAAGCTGAAAATTATCAGGGGCAGGTTTATGTGGATTGGTACCTTCAAGATGCTCTCAAGGGTCTTCCGCACATTTTCCCTAAAGGAAGAGATGGAGGGGCTGTCTTATGATTCTGCCATCCCACATTTATTACAGACTTTCCCTTTCGAACATTTTGATAGTCTGAGAGGGGATAAATACGCTCTGTGAGCAGTGAACAGATGGATCTGCTTCAACCGAGCAGGTTTAACTACTTCAAAAAGGGTTTTAAATGAATCCTGCCATAAGAGATCACACCGTATATCCATCTGCTTCCCCATAACTCATATGCAAGCTTAAAAGCCCCATCCACTTCCTCTTTGATTGCCCAATACCAAACTGAGACCTCTCTTTTCCTACATGCCACACAACAAGCTGTTTTTCCAGGTTACTGCCCTTACCAAATGATGTATTCCGACATCATTTGTACCAAACTTTTTAGCTGGATATACTTTAAACTAGAAAGACCTGTCCCTACTCTATCTCTTAGTTCTTTCCAGGAGACAAAATTATCTTCATTAAACAGATCTCCCCACACTAGAATCCCGGAGTCTCTCAATGGTGTCGTAAGACTATCTTCGAGGCACTCAGGCCAGCCTGGGGAATCCCAAAGTGGCGCTAAATTTGAAAAATAGTTGAGCCCCACCTTTTTGTTATTCTAGCCCAATTTTTTGCTATCGACTGGAGGACCTTAAGTTTGACCTTTTTGAAGAATGTTTGGTCCCCAAACTTAAACATAAATCCTTCTTCTGGAAACCCAGCACCCCTTAACATGACCCGGAACATATCTCCTCCCCCTGTACTGGCAGGCATTTTCAGCAAAATTCTAGAATGTGAGAGCTGGAAGGCCCAGGCATAATATTGCAAATCGGGCAGCGTCAGTCCACCTTTCTCTCTCTTTCGTCTGAGCTTCTTCCAGGCTAACCTAGTCGATCTGTACTTCCAGATAAAGGAGTTTACCTCTTGTTGTAACTTTTCTATCAGAGATTTGTCAAAAAACAGAGGGATTGTGTTAAAAAGAATTGTGAACTTAGTCAAGATTGTCATTTTAACCAAATTGACCCTCCCCAAGATGGATAATGGGAGGTGAGCCCACAGTTTCATCTGTTTCTGACATTCTTTGAAAACTCGATCTAAATTAAATTCTGCAATTTTCCCTACATCCTGTACAATTCTGACCCACAAATACCGCATAGTGGAACCGACCTGGAATTGTGTGTCTCTGATGTTCCATGCCATTATTTCGGTTTTGCTGGCATTGATTTCATATCACAAAACTTGTCCAAATTCCTCTGCCAGTTTGATAACTGTCGGGAAAGCTGTACCCAAATCTACCATCAGTATCAGGATGTTATCCACATACAGGGCCAACCTCTTCTCCCACTGTCCATATTTAAAAGAAGTGATGTTAGGATCTTCCCTAAGTATCTGTGCAAACGGCTCTATGTACATGTTGAAGAGCAGTGGAGAGAGAGGGCAACCCTGTCGCGTACCCCTGGTAATCCTAAATGCATCAGTCAAAATTCCATTGACCAGTAATCTAGCTGTCGGGCCTGGTACAGAAGCTTGATAGTACGACAAAATGTATCCCCCAAATTAAATTTTGCCATGACTTCCGACAGGTAGCCCCAGTTCACCCTATCCAAAGCCTTGTTTGAGTCTAGGGTTAAGTCTGTGAGGGGGAGAGAAAAGGTTGAAGCGGTCAATTGCACCGACCAGATCATGTGTGAGGTCCTCTAGTTTATGACCTTTTATAAACCCTTTTTTGGTCTGGGTGGAGAATACTGTTAGCCACTGCCCCCAACCTATTTGCCAAAATGGAAGAAAAGAGTTTACAATCTGTGTTTAACAGTGATATTGGTCTATATGACCCACAACTAGTTGGATTTTTACCGGGTTTCAAGATCAATACCACTGTTGTCTCATTCCACGAACAAGGGGGATTTGCTCCCTCCGATAATATCTCATTGTACAGTTGGGTAAGTCCTGGAATTATAATCTCTTATAAGGATTGATATAATTCTCCTGGAAGACCATCAGGCCCGGCCGCTCTACCTCTTTTCGCCTCTGCTATGACCTTCCTCACCTCCTCTTCTGTGATTTCCCGTTCAATATCTATTTTTTGGTTAGGAGTGATAAATGGTAAAGTAGCCCCCCTATCCAAAGCTTTGCTTTAGCCCTGTCTTCTGTGACAGTCTCTTTATATATATCCTAGAAATAGTCCTGGAAGGCCATACCAATGTCTTTATCTGAGGAGCGACTAGATAGCTCATCATCTAGTTTTAATTATTTTATGTGGTTTCGCAACTGGTCTGTTTTAGCTTTCCAAGCAAGTCATTTACCTGCCCCTTCCCCATATTCAAACTGGGAGATCTTACTTGCTTCCCATCTGCGCATAAGTCGCTCTTGGAGAATGCCCTCCAACTGTTTTTTTAAGTGGTCTTGCCTATCCAGATCCTCTTTCAGGCCAATGCCGATTTGACTGTTAATTTTCTAAAGCTGAGGTCACTTCCCTATATTTCCTTTTTCTATAGCTTGCTCCATCAGTGATACAGCCTCTCCAGAAGGCTTTCATGGTGTACCAAACTTTAGTGTTATTGGCTGTATCTAAGTTGTTCTCTAGGAAAAATGTTGTTTCAGTGAGCAGAAAAGTAATCTGATCCTCCTCAAGCTATATTGTTTGGTCAAATGACCAAGTTCTGATATGCTGTGGCTGTATACAGTCGATACTACAGAGGGTCCCAGAGTGATCTGAAAGATGTGACGGAAGGTATTCAACCTCCTTGACTCGATCTTTTAGACTATAACTGAGCAGAATGTAGTCAATTCTTGACTTATGTCTGTATTTCAGGTTTCTGAAAGATACTCCTAATTGCTCTCCCGACCTTTCCCTCCATATATCACATAACCCTAATTTGGCCATTGTTGTCAAAAGCGAGTTCCTCGATCTAGACGGAACTGCTGCCCTGCTGTTTGGAGACTTATCCACTTTGGGGCTTAAGATGATGTTACAATCTCCCATCCATATTACTGGTTACGGAAAATCAAGGAGATGGGAACGGATGGCATTGAGATATGAGGCATCCTCTTGATTGATTCCATAATAGCCCACCAAGGTTAAAAGTATGCTCCCTAAGGTGATCTTCAAAATAAACCATCTACCACTAAGATCTTCCCTATGTTGTAGAATTTGGGCTCAAGCTTGTTTTTAAAAAAAGGAACAATACTCCTCTAATATTTGCCGTCTGGTCAGTGTAAATTAAAGCGTCCACCCACTTCTGGCTTTTTAACATTTCTTTTGTCTCTGTCTTAAGAAGATGAGTTTCTTGGATGACGATGATCTGCGCCGTGGAATCTCTTAAATACTGTAAAGTCTACTTCTTCTTCGCTTCATGCACAGGCCATTGACATTCCAGGACAGAAGCTGGAGATTTGTCATGTTATTTCAGAGTTACTCTTAGCATTTACTGCCTTAACTTAGTTGACTCAAAAGGCTAGCCATGGACATACCCAGCAACAGACCTCCATTAGCCCTCCAGCCTTCACATTGCCCCTCCTCTTCAGGATCAGTGGTTCTAGCGGGGTCTTGACTAATGAGGTATTTTTAGTTTTTATCCCCCTGTGCTCCACTCCCCTCCAACCATCCATCTCCCTCTGGGAAACCCGTCCCCCATTACTCTGGTCTGGTGTATGACCAGTTTTGTGTCCATAGCCTCTCCCTCCCCTCCCCTCTATTCATATTGTGTCTTTGTATCAATATGACCCTGTGTTAATGAAGTCCAAAAAATCCCTAAAAGCAAAAACCCATGGTGAGAACGTGAAAATGAAGAAACCTGCTCTCCCTTTTTTTTGTATATATATATATATATATATATATATATATATATATATATTGACTGAAAAAACCATAGGTTTTACACCAGTTATAGTTAGCTGTACATTTTAGTCATATGAAACCATTGAAATTCCCCCGTTATAGTTAGTTGTACTCACTATAACTCGCGCGCCCGCAATCCACTGCTGATGATGTCACATATTACATCATTCATGACATGGTCAGTGACATCACTGATGACATCACTGATGACATCTCAAATGACATCACTGATGACATCATCCAGTAAATGTGGTTTGCTTTTATATTTAAATATGTATTATAAATACACTACTTTGCATTGAAGAATGAGTGGATACCGCTCGTAGTCGAGATATGCTTTTGGTGACAGCGTGAATTTAAAGCCCACTCTGGTACTTTATTTGGAACTGCTGCCGTCTGGTGCCCTTTGTTTGTTCCTGACCCGGACCTGCTGCTGACTTGAATTTTGGCTGCCTAGGGGGAGTGGGACTGCGAGGTCTGCGAGGTACTTGCGTATCAAGACCACGCGCACCTGGTGCCTCTTCCCGCCCCCTCTTCCCTGATGACCCTTAAAACACGACTCGCGGCCCCCGCTCCGCGGGAGCCGCTTGTAGTCGAGATACGCTTTTGGTGACAGCGTGAATTTGAAGCCCACTCTGGTACTTTATTTGGAACTGCTGCCGTCTGGTGCCCTTTGTTTGTTCCTGACCCGGACCTGCTGCTGACTTGAAATTGGGCTGCCTAGGGGGAGCGGGACTGCGAGGACCAGAGGTACTTGCGCTTCAAGACCACGCGCACCTGGTGCCTCTTCCCGCCCCCTCTTCCCTGCTGACCCTTAAGACACGAATCGCGGCCCCAGCTCCGCGGGAGCCGCTCGTAGTCGAGATACGTACTCTTTTGGTGACAGCGTGAATTTAAAGCCCACTCTGATACTTTATTTGGAACTGCTGCCATCTAGTGCCCTCTGTTTGTTCCTGACCCGGACCTGCTGCTGACTAGAATTTGGGCTGCCTAGGGGGAGCGGGACTGCTAGGACCAGAGGTACTTGCGCTTCAAGACCACGCGCACTTGGTGCCTCTTCCCGCCCCCTCCTCCTCCTCTTTAGTAACGCCCAAACACGCGCAGGCGGGACGCGCGCGGGCAGGCGCCGGGCGAAGCCCGGGCCATGGGCGGGCCCGTTTAAGCCCGTTAAAGACCGTGCTAGACCGGACCGGGCCACCCCGCTAACACTTGATTTTATGAGTACTTTACGAGTGTGATATATTGGCTTTCTATTCCATTTTCCTTTGTGGACGTACGTGTGTACAAACCTAATATGTGTACTAGGAGTAGGAGCAAACCGTTGCGGGGGGGGCTAAACTAATAGGAACATTAGACAACTTTATTATACGGGCTAATTCATTTATTGATCAAGGCATCATACTCATGGAGCGCAGAGTGTCCCAAGATCTTGCTATGGCAAAAAGATCGTCATTGGGACATTTTGCAACAGCGAAAAGCCCCGATCATGCCATGGATGTGCGCCGATCAGAGGTACACGCCGTTGTCCACAGTATGCCAAACGCGGTGGACCTGTCAGCGTCACATATATTGTCTGATTCACAACTAAGTTTGGACTTAGAAAAAACACCAGACCTAGTTAGTAGCATCACTCCAAATGATATAAGCAGTAGCCAGCTGAGAGGCAGGAGGGAGGGCACTATTCCAAAGAATTCTAAGAAACAAAATACGGTGGAAATTGGAGAATCACAAAACAAGGCTGGGGAGGTACTCGATCACGAAGCACGCACAGAGAACAAACAATTACGACCTGTAGAGACTAAGGTAATCATACGCACAGGACTCCCAGAGGTGTCATCTAGCATGGTGGGGGAAAGTGATACTGAAGACGAGGTTGATAGTTTGTTCTTATTAAAAATGGGGGAGCTCTTTAAAGAATATCTTTCCCCGATTGAGATAAGATTATCCCACATTGAAAAACAGCTAGCCACCCTCTGTACCCTGTCCAAACCCCCAAAAAATCAAGTGGCATCAATGGTGGGGGTAATTAAATCCAGTAATTCCAAACACGTGCCTCAGGTACCTAAAAAACCACCATCCTCCACCAGCCCCAGTTGCCAGCACCAAACCAAAGTCCAGTATAGCCATGGAGGAGAGAGGGGCTGACAAATCTAAAGATCCTGCCACGCACAATACACAGGGGGATACCTTACTGGAAGCTCCCTTCTTGCAACCCAAAGGGAATGGGAACAAGGAAGCTCAAGACAGAAGAAAAGTGATCAATTTTCCCCCTGAGGCAAGCCCCTATGTGGTAATTATGACCGGGGTCCCGGAACTGGTAGATGCAGTGGAGGAACCTAGCTGGTCGTTATATAATAAGGTTCAACATTGGCTTAATTTAAACCGACCATTACCCCCCCATTGGTCAAGTAAGATTCTGACAGTGCGTAGGGTGCCGGGGGTGGGACACGAGAGGAAAACACCCAGGGTGATTGTGTCTTGATCAATTTTGAGGATCCCCATACGGTTGAGCATATATGCTCATGGAATATGCAAGCTGGGTTTGAAGGTATAGAAACAAAACGTCTCTCTTTTTTCTATCCCCCTAGGAGTCGCTTAGGTTACAGTTTTAATCATGACCCTGATCATGACTTGAATGGGAACTGGCGTAGAGTAGGGCCTCGCGGTCGCGGCTGGGATGGACGGGGGGATTGGGGGAGTAACGAAGTCAGGAACCTAGCTTTTAGCGATAATTGGTGTGGAATTTCGACCGCCAACAGGTATAGCCCCCTGGAGATGGTCGATTGACGTTCATCCACAATTGAGTCATCGAAAAGAGAGGGGGTGTGTTGTGTTCGATATAACAAAGGAGCTAACTGAGCTGCTAATGATAGCCAAGCACTACAGTAGTGGAGAGGGACAAAGATAAAACTGCAGCCGCTACTTCACCTTACACATTAGAAATAGGGATAGTTAACCCTGTTATCATGGCGTCTAATTACATGTGTGTGGAGGAGGGAATCATGTCGATCCCTCCAAATCCTCATTTAGGTGAAGCAGTAAGGGGTATTGAAGATAGTGTAGTACCAATGGCTCAGATAAAAGGCATAACTAAGGTCGTCCCATTAGTAGTAGCTGAAGTTACCCAAATGGTTGACTGTAGGGGAAGGATGGCTTTGCTATCCTGGAATATAGCGGGATTTTCTAGTAAGGCAAAGGATCCTATCTTTCTAGCATTCATTGAAAACTACGGTGTGATTTGTCTTCAGGAGTGCTGGGAACAGTCTGAGATACACATTAATGGCCATCGCACCTACTTTACCGCAGCGCAGCAGACTAGCAGAGATAGATGCTCAGGCGGACTATGCACATTTATACCCAACACGGCAAATGTGACTGTTAAATGCCTATCCAGTAGGGGTAACTATCATTATCAAGTAGTCTCAATCAAGACGGGGGGGAAATCAGTATATCACCCTGATAAATTTATATAATAACATCTCCAGGGACGATCAAAAAAGGGTCCTGGATAAATTAAATAACGATTTATGTAATGATAGCGGTCCTGGGAAAGAGGGAGAGTGTGTCATTGGTACTGGAGACTTTAACTGCCATCTTTGCCCCTATAGTAATTTAGATATATGTGGCATGGCTAACCTCAAGGGAGATCCCTGCACTCACTTTGAGCATACCACACTTGGAAATTTGTTCAACAATCTATTATTTGAGCGGGATTCAGGTTTTGTAAATGAGCTATGTAACCACCAGGTTAATTTTCAACCCACTTTTAATGGAAGGGGGTCAAAATCCGTCATTGATTATACATTAGCCTCTACAAGCCATCACTGCAATGTCCTGTCATTTAAAATAGAGGACATCGCTCTCAGTGATCATTTCCCGATTAGTTCAACATTTATTATCGAGCTGAATAGCAGACAAACATCTGATGTAGCTGAAAATATATATAGTCATAGGATCTCCTTGAATAAACTAAATGGTTACTCAATAAAATGGAACAAGGTTGATCCTACAAATTTTTTGCAGTGTTTAATAAAGGATTTTCTCACTGATTTTATGACCTGTCTTGTGAAAAATCCTAACCCAAACGAGGTCATCTCAGCTTTTATGAAAATAACTTCACATATTAGTAGCAAGTTAACAGGGATTACACGGGAAGGGGAAAGACTTAAGGTTGAGGGATGGTTCAACTCCGAATGCAGTAAGGCGCATGCTCATTTAAAGCAAATCTTAAAACAATTACCTAAAAACATTGTTGACATTAGGTCGGCCAGAGCTTGTTATAAATTAGCCTTACAGGAAAGGAAGAAAGAGTTGAAGGAGGATGCCTGGAGAGCATTGCTCAAGGCATGCTCCTTAAGAGACAATAATGCCTTCTGGAGAGCGGTAAACGCTCCCTTTTTTGTTGAAAGGAATTGTGACCTGATAGAGACCGCTATAGACCAGACTGTTTGGGTAAATCATGTTACTGATCTTTATAAGAAAGATGACACTGTCAGAATAGAAAGTTTTGGCTCTGACCAGATTGTAATCACAGGATCTGCTTCTCAGGACGTTTTGTTCCCCTTGGAGATTACTTTTACCCTGTCAGAGGTCGAATTGGCCATTAAAGAAAGCTCTAATAATAAAGCTCCAGGCCCTGACGGAATACCAATTGACATGTATAAGGATAACATCGCCCTATGGGCACCGCTCCTGACAAACGTACTTAATAGTTACAATATTAATGGTTTTCCACCTAAATGGCAGGATGCGATTGTAGTGCCTATTTTTAAAAAGGGTGACCGCAACGACCCCAAATGTTACAGGCCTGTTTCACTGCTTGACTCCCCAATGAAAATAGCAGGTAGAGTCATATTAAATAGACTGCAGGTATGGGCCAAGGAGAAATGTATTTTATCTAAATTCCAGTACAGGTTTAAGTCAGGATTGGGCACTTTTGAACAAGGTTTAAACCTGGCAATTTTAATAGGGAAATATAAAGTGGCAAAAAAGGGCAACTTATTTATGACATTTGTTGACCTAAGTTTAGCCTTCGACTGTTTGAGTCACGATGTTTTGTGGGACACTTTATTACACCTTGGAGTTGAGTTAAATATTCTTAATTTTCTAAAGGAATGATATAGAGGGGCAGGGGCAAAGGTGCGGTACGGGAAGAAAGGTGATTACACAGAAAAATTCCCCATAATGAAGGGCGTACGGCAGGGTTGTGTCCTGGCCCCTTTTCTTTTTAACTTTTATATCAATAGTGTAGCAGACCATTTAATTAAATTAATTGTGGATTACCCAAGAATTGAAGGCGCCGCGGTGCCTATTCTCCTATACGCAGATGATGCGGTGATCATGACAAGAACTCAAATAGGCTTCCAGAAGGCGTTAGTTGTTTTTTCTCTTTATATGGGATCCAGGGGCTTAAAAATAAACATCGGGAAAACTTTTACCATGTGCTGCTCATCAAAAAACAAGGTTTCCTGCAACACTTTTTTTTAGAGCAATCAAAGATAGAGACAACTAGTATATTTTCCTATTTGGGAATACTTTTTAACAATAAAGGTCATGGACTACAGCTATTTCTACTATAAATTTAGCGTTTTCACGCACAATTGGCGCATTAAGACAGTTCGCTAATAAACTTGGGGCAGGCCTATATGCATTCTGCTTGATATATACAAAGCTAAATGTGTATCTACTACAATTTATGGGGTGGCCATTTGGGGCATTTCATATTGTCTAGAGATACAGGTAAAGGAAAACTCTTTCCTTCAATACTTGTTGGCAGTCCCCAAGTCTACCTCAAGCTATGTTTGCCATAAAGAATTAGCTTTGGTATTTATCTCTGATTTTATCAGGATCAGTCCTGTATTGTTATGGTACAAGATTTGGACATCCACTGAAACTGATTTTAACAGGGCAATTATTGCAGATTGTATGAAACTTGAGGGGTCCAAAAACATTAAGTGGCTCTCGTACATCAAGGCCTTTTTAACTAATATAGGGCATCCAGAATGTTATAACAATCCTTTACTATTATCCTCAATATAAAAAAAAACACTGAAGGAACAATGCTCTGTTTTTCTGGAGGACCAACGCTGGTCAGTCGAAGGGAGGAAGTCTTTCATCATCATTTTTTATTACAGGGTCCTGGCCTACGGTCTTATTTGTCTCCTGAGCTGTCTAGCTATGACAAAATGCTCTTAGCACGGCTGAGAATGGGTAGCTACTTTAGGATGGTTACTCACCCAGATATTAATGATTGGTCCAAAAACTTAAGCCACTGCCCATGCGATGACCTTTCCGTGCAATCAACTATACAGTGCATTCTATTTTGTACATTCTATACTTGAGGCAGGAGAAGATACCTAATCCCCCTTTTAAAGACCTGGGGCTTAAGACAGTGCAGACCGGCCCTATTTTAGATTCTTTTATTGCAGGATGAAGTGACTATTAATGTTGTATCCAAGTTCCTGAAATTTGTAATTAGATGCAGAGCTTCTATGGGTTAAATGTACTTTCGAACTGTTAATACTGTCTAGCAATTGAGTTTGCACACTAATTATGAAGAAGAACTGTATTCCAGGCTCTCAATTGTGCTATAGAGTAACCATTTATGTGTATTTTTTACGTCGCCTTAGACGACATTTTATGAATAATTGTAATTTTTAAATTATATGCATATGTCTGTGCTTTTATGATTTTATATAAATCGAATAAAGCTATCTTTGAATTGAATTGCATTGAGTGGATATATAAATATATATATGTAATTGGTGAATTTAGTAACAGTGTCATTGATTGTTTCCTTGACTAATTTGTTAAGTCTCACTATATATAATGTGTAGTTACCAAACTGTGTGAAAGTCTTTATTGCTTTGTCTTAATTGGTATTTTAAAGACTATATTTGGTTTTAGTTTCTTAACTGAGTATTTGTATGGGTAAATGAAGGTCTATGTGGTTTGGTGGGGGTGTGTGATTGCGCAAAAATGTGTGAATAGTTCATTCAGTAGGTATATGAGGTTAAGACTAAATGTTATAACAGTTTTTTCAGTAAGTGTATATGTTTATGGGTGTGGTGGTGATGAAATATTTCTCTCAATGGTACATCTCCATTAAACTTGAAAACAAAAGGCAGTTTATGTGACAGTTATATCTAATTAAGTGTGCTTAAGACTTAGTGATTGTATGAGTCAGTATATGGATAACTGTATACTTGTAATATTGATTTTATAACAGACTAAGTGTGAGTTACTATCTATATAAATAGATGAAGTGGTGTTTGTATAAGTGTGTAGATGAGTAAATGTAAGTATAATCAATTGTTTGCATAAGTCAGAAGCATGTCTTTATAAGTGAATACAATGTGTGTTGGTGTGTAATGTTGAAATAGGCGTATAAGTATATTTGATAGTGTTCTGTTGATTATTGACTGCATATAACACTGAATCTATAGGTAAGTCATTAGATGTGTGTATAGCTCTCTGAATAACTGAGTGGGTGTTTAGAAATTTCTATTGGTGTGTCAATGGTTTCAAATATGGCACTTACTATTTTACAGTGAGTGATGAAAGATTATACTAGTGTGTGATGAGGTGTATTTGATTTTCACATGGATGATGTCATCAGTGATGTCATTTGAGATGTCATCAGTGATGTCACTGACCATGTCATGAATGATGTAATATGTGACATCATCAGCAGTGGATTGCGGGTGCGCGAGTAATAGTGAGTACAACTAACTATAACGGGGGAATTTCAATGGTTTTGTATGACTAAAATGTACAGCTAACTATAACTAGTGTAAAACCTATGTTTTTTTCTGTGAATTTCTAAGGTTTTTTGAATGCTAATTTCTAACTATAACTTGTGTCAAACCTATGTTTTTTTCAGTGAATTTCAAAGGTTTTGTAAATACTAATTCCTAACTATTACGTGTTTCAAACCTATTTTTTATTCAGTGAATTTGCAAGGTTTTTTTATTTCTAATTTCTAACTATGATGTGCGTGATACCTAAGGTTTTTTTCTGTGAATTTACAACATTAATAAATGCTAATTCTTAACTATTATGTGTGTGAAAATGATATTTTTGTAGTCTTTTTTTTGTAAGACTTAAGTCGAGATGGCCTATTTGCAGAGCTACAATAGACCGGACCCAAGAACTCCAGTGGTAGACGATCCCAAGTAGTACAATTGTGGCCGAATCTGGACTTTGTTCTTCTGAACAGGGTCTGACATGAACTCTTGCTTGCCCTCCAGGGTCCTACTCATGTCCTCTCTACGTTCACGTGTCTCAGATCTCTTTGGACTGTACTGATGCAATAAAGCTCTGAAGTCTTTGTGAACTCTTCCCTATGACTTACTAGTTGCCCGATGGGTGAGGCATTTCTTTATAGATTTGCTTTGTTCTTACCTACTGTGTGGAGCGGTATTTCAATTCTCAGTCCATTTCTTACTAATTATGCCTGCTTTAAACGTGTTATTGAAATTGTCAGTTAGACAGTGAATAATGTATAAAAAGTGCATGGTTTCATCTCTCTTGATATACGATGGTCGTTGGCTCTTTGATGTCCAACAATCCTTTTACGAAAGTATGGTGCACATTATATAAAATATGATTTTAAAAAATGAAATATATTCAGGTGTTTTCTTAGATAATAATGAAATAATAATAATAATAATAACAATTGGTTTTTTTAGGCATGCACGCACCTCGCTATTTTGGTGCGCGCCCAGGTGCACGCATCTCGCGATATAAAAAAACAAACAAAGGGGGGGGTTTGCCCGTCGGGGTTCTTTTGGGACCCCCTGAGAAGGTCTAGGGGGTCAGGGTGTCTCTACCCTGCCTCCTTTTCACGTTTTGTAACTTTTATGAAAATCTGGCAAAACGACATTTTGAAGCGACGTGCGCGCCTGGGTGCGTGCACCTCGCGATTTTTTTTTTTAATGAGTTTTTTGCCCGGCGGGGTACTTCTGGGACCCTCTGGGACGGTCTAGGGGGTCAGGGTGTCTCTACCTTGCCTCCTTTTCATGTTTTGAAACTTTTATGAAAATCGGGCAAAACGCCATTTTGAAGCAACGTGCACGCCCGGGTGCGCGCACCCAAGCTCGCACGTCAAGTCATATGACTCGAAAACAACACTTTTCATTAGTTCATAGTAGTTTCTGTCCTAGAATCTTCAAAAACCTCACCCACTTCCCTCACTATCTGTTTCACTCTCGTGGGAGAAGGAGCTTTTCTAGCTTTCCTGAGAATTTTCAGAAATGGCAGAAAGACAGCATTCGTCTTCTGATTCTGAGGAAGAATATCGCCTACCTCTAAGAAAAGGGAAGGAATCATTCATTTGGAAATTTTTTACTATACCAGAAGGGCTAAAAAAAGTGAATGCCCCGAAAGTCACATGCACTATATGTGGCACTGTTCTCTCAAGGGGAAACCCTTCAAAAAATACTCCTTCTCAATACACACAATGATAAGGCATGTTAGACAAGTGCACCCTGTGCAATTTGCACAGGCATCAACAAGAGACTTAAGACCATTCTTCAGAAAATTGCACATGAGATGCAACAAATGCTTTGAAATGATTGTGTATGGGGAGCAGAGCCTCACTCTGATTGAGCGGAGAATTAATGAACACCAATACTCCCAGAGAAGATGATTTTTTTAAAATTTTTGTTTTTTTTGTTTCTGTTGAACAGTTTTGCATTTGAAGATTCCTGTTCCCGCTTGAAAATAAAATAAAAAATATAAACCTTTCAAAAAAGAAAAAAATATATAAAACAACAAAATAAAAAAAAGTTATTTTCAGAACTAACTCACTTCTCCAAAAAGAGCTGTATTTCTAACACAATGTGTCATTATTTGTTTGAATAAATGTGTAGTGAATAAATGAATGACTGAAAGTGTAGGGGAGGAAGGGACTGAGGGAATGAGTGAAGAATGGAGAGTATGGTGAGTAAGGAAAGGTGAGTCAAAGAGTGACTAAAAGAAAGGGACTAAGGGTAGGGGAGTGAGTTAAGGGGAGTGAAAAAGTAAGGGAAGGGCACTAAGAAAAAGAGAGTAAGGGAGGGGGATTGAAAGAAGGAGAGCGGGGGCGGAGACAGGGAAGGAGTGTAAGGGACGGAGAGAGAGAAATAGAGTAGGGTAAGGGGAATGAAGGTAAGATAAGTGGAGTGATGGTGAGGGAAAGGGTATGAGGATGATAAAAGGGAGGTAAGTGAAAGTGAGAAGTGGGGAGTGAGGGAGACAGAAATGGAGTGAGGGAATGGAGGGAATTTGGGAAGCGTAGTGAGGGAATGTGACTGAGGATTTAAATGAGTGAAGGAGAGTGAGGGAGAGTGAGGGAAAGAGAGCAGAAAAGAGAACAAGGGTGACATACAGAGAGGAGGAAAGGTAGCAGGGGAAGGGGAGTGACAGTGAATAAAGGGCAGTGACAGTTACAGAAAGGGTATGAGGGTGAGGGAAGGAAAATGAGGGAGAAAGAGAAGGAGAGCAAGTGAGTGAGAGGGAGTGAGGCGGTTAGACTGAGTGATACAGATGAAGAGAGGGAGAGTTAAATTGAGTGAAGGGGAGTGGGGGACTAAACGAATGGGAGTTAGCAAAAGTGAATGAGGAAAATGAAGTAAGGGAAGAGGAATGGCAGATGGAGTGCGGGAAAGAGAGTAAGGGGGAGTGAGAGAATAGAAGCAGGTGAAAGAGAATAGGAGTGATACACAGAGATAAGAATATGAAGTAGGAGAAGATGAGTGAGAGTTAGTGAAGGGCAGTGACAGGGAGAGAAAAAGAAGCATATTAAGAGACAGGAAACAGTAGTGAGTAAGAGAAGAATTTATGGAATGAGAAAGAAAAGAAAAGGAAGACTGGTGGAGAGAGAGGCAGACAGTAAGAGAGACAAACAAAGAGAGAGTGAAGAAGTGTGAAGGAGTAAATCAGTTATACTGACTAAGACAGAGGAAGAGACTTGGAGACGGATGAAGGAAAGGAGAATGAGGGAGACAATAAAGGAAGGGGAGTGTGGAAAATGAAGTGAAAGAGTGAGAGAAGTGGAGTGACTGAAGGTCAGTGAGGGATGATGTAATAGAAAGAGAGTAAGGGGAGAGAGAACAGATTGAGCGATACAGCAACACAAGGTAGTGATTGAGGAAGATAGGAAAGAGAAGTGAGAGACAGGCAGTGGAAAGAGGGAGTTAGACAAGGTCAGTGATGGTGAAGGAAGAGTACTTTTGGAGAGAAAAGGAGTGTAGAGGTAAATGACGGGCAGTAATGACAACAAGAAAAGGAGAGTAAGATCAGTAAAGGAAAGTTAGTAAGAGAGAGATTAAAGAATGTAAAAGAGAGAAAGAAAAGTAAGAGACTGATGAGAAAGTATTTTTTGTTTGTCAAACTTACTTTATAAATAATAACAACTTTATAGTATATTTTTTTTTAAATAATACTATCTGTGGAAGAAAAGAAAAAATTTAGTTATAATATATATTTCATAATATAAAAGAAAATAGGAGTGAAGGAAACAGAAAGAGAAAGGGTGAGGGAGTAAGAAAGAGAGCAAGAGAGTGAGAGAGAAAGAGAGGGAGAGCAAGTGACTTAAAAGAAATGAAGTGATTACACTAAGTGAGACAAAGGGAGAGAGGGAGAGAGAAATGAACCGAAAGAAGTGAGAGAGTAAAAGAATACAAATGTTCAAAAGAGGTTGAGGAAAGGGGAATAAGGGAACGGGATTGACAGAAGGAATGAGCGAAAGAAAATGAGGGAAAGCTAGAAAATGAGAGCAGGAGAAAGGGAATGACAGTGATGCACAGAGAGGAAAACATGAAATGGGAGAACACAACTCAGATTGAGTGAAGAGCAGTGGCAGTGAGAGAAGGGATATAAGTGTAATGGGAGGTCAGAGATTAAAAAAGAAACATTTTAAGAGAAACGAAAAAGAAGTTAGTGAAAGACAAGTATTTATGTAACGAGACAAAAGAAAAGGAAAAAAATGAAGAGAGAGAGAGAGAAAGTGAAAGAGACAAACAGGAGACTGAGGGAGTGTGAAAGAATAAAACAGTGATAGTGACTAAGACAGAGGAAGAGATTTAGACATGGATGGAGGAAAGGGGAGTGAAAGAGGGAAAAAAGGAAGTAGAGTGAGCAAAAAGGAGTGAAGGAGTGTAAGAAGTAGAGTGACAGAAGGTCAGTGACAGATGATGTATTTGAAAGAGAGTAAGGTGGGAGTGAGAACAGATTGAGCGATACACCAATACAAGGTAGTAATTGAGGAAGATAGAAAACAGAAGTGAGAGACAGACAGTGGAAAGAGAGAGTTACACAAGGTCAGTTATGGTGAGCGAAGAGTACTTTTGGTGAGAAAAGGAGTGTAGAAGTGAATGAAGGGCACTAATCACAACGAGAAAAGGTGAGTAACATGAGTAAAGGAAGGTTAGTAAGAGAGAGATTAAAGAATGGGAATGACACAAAGAAAAGTAAGTGAATAATGAAAAAGTATTTTTTGTTTGTCAAACTTACCTTAAAAATAATGACAACTTCATAGTATATATTTTTTAAAAATATACTATCTGTGGAAGAAAAGACAAACATTTGTTATAATATATATTTCGTAATAGAAAAAAAGTAGAAGTCAAGGAAACAGAAACGGAAAGTGAGGAAGGGTGAGGGAGAGAGAAAGAGAGAGAGAAAGTGAGAGAGAAAGAGAGGGAGAGCAAGTGACTTACAGGAAATGAAGTGATTAGAATGGGTGAGACAAAGGGAGAGAGAGAGAGAGAGAAATGAAGTGAAAGAAGTGAGAGACTAAAGGAAAGGGAGTTAGCAAAAGTAAATGAAAGAAGAGTAAGGGAAAGTGACTGACGGATGAAGTGAGGGAAAGAGAGTGAAAGAAGTGCAGAGACTGAAAGAGAGTGAGGGATGATGAGTAACGGGATAGTGAGAAGAGACTGATCAATACAGCAAGACAAGGGTAGTGATGGAGGAAGTTAGGAAAGACAAGTGAGGGACAGAGAGGGAAAAGAGGGAGTTGGATAAGGTACTTCAGGGTGAAGGAAGAGTACTGCGGGTGAGAGAAGGAATGTAAAGGTGAATATAGAGGAGTAAAGAGAATGATGGAAGAGGACTAACATAAACAAAAGGAAGGTGAGTAAGTGAGAGAGTGAAGAAAGGAAATAAGAGAAAAATAAATAATAGAGTGATGAAAAGATATTTTTTTTGTCATACTTACCTTATAAATAATGACAAATTATATTGTATCTGTGGAAGACAAGAAAAAATGGAGTTATAATATATATTTCACAATACAAAAGAAAGTAGGAGTGAAGGAAACAGAAAGTTAAAGAAAGGAAGGGTGAGGGAGAGAGAGAGATGGAAAGAATGTGTAGTGTATAAATCAATGACTAAAATGTCTGAGTGAAGGAGAGGAAGGGACTGAGGGAATGAGTGTGGAAAGGAGAGTATGGGGAGTGAGGAAAGGAGAGTATGATGAGTGAGGAAAGGTGAGACAAACAGTGACTAAAAGAAAGGGACTAAGGGTAGGGGAGTGAGTTAAGAGGAGTGAAAAAGTAAGGGAAGGGCACTAAGGGAAAGAGAGTGAGAGAGGGTGAGTGAGAGAAGGGGGGCGGGGCAGATGCAGGGAAGGAGTGTAAGGGACGGAGAGAGGGAAATAGAGTAGGGTAAGTGGAGTGAAGGTTAAGAGAAGTGGAGTGATGGTGAGGGAAGGGGTATGAGGATGATAAAAGGGAGGTGAGTGAAAATGAGAAGTGGGGAGTGAGTGAGAGAAAAATTGAGTTATAGTGACTAAAATTGTGGAAGAGATTTAGAGATGGATGAAGCAAAAGATAGTGAGAAGGGGAATTAAGGAAGGGTAGTGACCAAAATGGAGTAAAGGAATGAAAGAAGTGGAGTGACTGAAGGTCACTGAGGGATGATATAATAGAAAGAAAGTTAGGGGGGAGTGAGAAGAGATTGAGCAATGCAGCAACACAAGGAAGTGATTAAGGAAAAAGGAAACATAAGTAAGAAACAGACAATGGTGAAGGAAGAGTACTTTTGAGAGTAGAGGTGAATGAAGGGCAGTAATGAAAACAAGAAAAGGTGAGTAAGATTAGTAAAAGAAGGTTAGAAAAAGTGATATTAAAGAATGTGAAAGTCAGAAAGAAAAGTAAGAGACTGATGAAAAAATATTTTTTGTTTGTGAAACTTACCTTATAAATAATGGTAACTTTATAATATATTTTCTTTAAAAAATATACTATCTATGGAAGAAAAGAAAAGACGTAGTTATAATATATATTTCATAAAACAAAAGAAAGTATGAGTGAAAAAAATAGAAAGGGAAGGAGAGGAAGAATGACAGAGAGAGATAGGAAGAGAGTAAGTGAAAGACAAAGAAAGGTAGAGTGTGTGAAAGAAAGGAAATGAAGTGGTTAGACTGAGTGATAAAAAGAAAGAGAGGAAGAGAGAAATGGAGTGAAAAAAGTGAGAGACTCAAAGTATGAAAATTAGCAAAAGACATTGAAGAAAGGGGAATAAGGGAAAGGGATTGACAGATGGAGTGAGGAAAAGAAAATAGGCGAAACTTAGGAAATAGGAGCAGGAGAAAGGGAATGACAATGATGAACAGAGAAGAAAATATCAAATGGGAGAATATGACTTAGATTGAGTGAAAGGCAGTGAAAGTGACAGACATGATGGAAGGGTGAGGAAAGAGAGAAAGATAAGAGATTCTTAAAAAAGTATTTTTTGTTTGTCGTACTTACCTTATAAATATAATATCTGTGGAAGAGAAGAAACAATTCAGTTATAATGTATATTTCGCAATACAAAATACAAATTAATTTGTACAATATTTTAATTATTTTATTTTGCTGTTCTCAGAATGTATTGAATTTCACTTAAAACAGTGAGTGCAATACTACTCATCATGTGACAGCAGGCAAAAAAAAACATACAACATTTGAATACATAATGTAAATATTCGAAAAAAACATATCTTAAATGTTTTTCTCTAATTCGCAATTTCTTGTTTAAGTATGCTACATCTCGAACAATCACAAAGTAATAAAACAATATCACTTATTTTTTATACCCTCTAAATAAACTTGCATACAAGCATGTTCTAAGAACATTTACCCGAAGTAGTCATTTAGTTCTGAGATACTTCTCCTCATGGCCAAATAGTATGTGTAAAGTCCTTAGTTTGCAAATTACTTAATTGTACTCTTAACCTTTCTTTTCCCGACCTTTAGAATCAAAACTTCCAACGTGTTCTCTACCATCTAACATTAGTTAAACCTCTACCTGATGCTATCACTATGTCAAATACAAGTTTTTTTAAATAATTTGGTCACCCTCACTCACAAAGTAATTCTGAACAACAGAGTATCCTTTCTTAACAGCAGTAATCTTCCTAGGCCAATTAATTTTCCTAAAATTTGGGTTGCAAAAGCAACCAGGTAAGTATTTGGTAAGTCAAAAGGCAAACGTTTTTTAAAAGTCAATTGGGTATCATTACAGTGTGTCCAGTCTTTTGGAGATTTTAAATAAGCTGTGTAATGTCCTGATGTTGTAGAAAGACCATCATGGAAGATAATTGCTACAGTTACAAAAGTTCTTCCAGAAATTGATAGTTGAGAAGCCCCAACATTTTTTAATGAAGTTGTCAATTTTGTTCCACCAGGTCTGCATCGTTGGAGCATTAAAATTACATTCTGTCCATATCTTCGGATAAATAATGTTGATAACATTTCTGAGTTACATTGAGAACAGACCATGGGCCAGATGTAGGAAGGCAAATACCGGTCGGTAACGGCCGATTTCGCCCGTTACCGACCGGTATTTGCAGATGGAGATGTAGGGGCCTGAAAATGTGACAAATCGGTATATTTATCGATTCTGTAAATTTACCGATTCGGTAAAATACCGAATTGGTATATTTACCGAATTGGGAAATTTACATGTAGGTGACACTGTAATCAGTGCCACAGGCCCTTACCGAATCGTTATTTACCATGGAATACTATTCCATGGTAAATAACGAATTCCTGTGTACATGTACACCTGTGCCATGTGACACAAATACATGCCCTTAGGGCACGTATGTGTGCCACATGGCACTCTAGCCAGTATCAGGGGTGCAACAGGGTGTCAAAGTGACACCCTGTCCCCTTGCAAATTCAGTATTTTTACCGAATCGGTATTTACCGATTCGGTAATTGACATTGATTCCTAATTGTCATTGGGCCTTGCAATGACAATTACCGAATCGGTAAATACCGATTCGGTAATTACAGAATCCTACAGATTCGGTAAAAAATACCGAATTTTTAACTACATCTCATGTACCGAATCTAGAATACCGAATCGGTAAAATTCGGTATTCTAGAGTCGGTAAATGAGAATTACCTACATCTAGCCCCATGTTTTGATTTGCTTCTCTAACAGGATTATTGAAAGACACTGCTTTACAGTCTGGTAATGGTAAATATATAAATCTTTAAGTGTGTATGTCAGTACTACTTGAAAACGAACAATTGTCGCAGTCATGTTGCCATTTATAAGAAAGGCCAAAAAGACTATCAATATCTACACCTTCATCTTGTAAAACAGCAAGAATATACATTAGAAATTCCTGACAATCTTGCTGAATATTCTGAGAAAATTGATTTAGTCCAGCACATATGTCTAAAACATTTCGAATATCAGAAACATTTTCTATTGTAGTATTATCACTGCTACATTTCTCAAACACAGAATTCAATAAACAACAAAATGTTTGGTCTCGATTTTCAACAATCTGTTGCTGCAAAGTTTCAAGAAAAAAACCATTATTAACCACTACATTTGCATAGCAGTTGACACCAGAAATGTTTTCAAACTGAAATCCAACAACCTCTTCAGTAGTATCCTTTTTCTTTTTGCTTCCAATCACAGGTTCATCTACTTTTTTCTTTTCTCTACCACTTTACTAAATTTTTTCTCATATCTTCTTTTGCGGCCTACCACCAGGCCCGGACTGGCCATAGCGGGCACCGGGCAATCCCCCGGTGCACCGCAAGGGTGGGGTACGGTTTTGAGCCCCTGGGGGCCAATTTTGTTAGAGGGACGTTTTTGCAGCATAGCTGCAAAATCGGCCCTGCAACAAAATCGGCCCTAACAAAGCGCTCGGCGGCACCTCCAACCCCCCCGAGTGGGGAGGGGGGGCCGGCCAAGCACTTTACCAGGGCTGGTTTTGGTTCCCAGTCCGGCCCTGCCTACCACACGCTTTTCAATTAAAGGATATTGAGGTAAACTTGGAGCATATTCTCTTCTTTACCTGTTATACTTCACACAATTTAGATCTGCACTAATCTTTGTCTCATCAATATCAATCAGATACAATCCAGATAAAGTTCTAACTCGAGATAAACCAACATAGGCCATACCCTCTTTGAACACAGTACTTCCAATATTTACCAAAGCACTATCTACACTTAAACCTTGAGATTTATGAATAGTCACCGCATATGTAAAACAAACAGGAAACTGTTTTCGTCGGACATATAAATCTTTCACAAGCAAAAATCGATTTGAACAACGACTGAATTGTTGTACCTCTTCAATTCCATCAAATTTGATTTTTAAAAATTCAATCTCATCTCTATTTGGGTAATTCACAAAACCAACAACATTACCCATTGATCCATTCAACAAACCTCTTTCCACATGTAAATTTCTTCGTAAAATAATCCGACAATTTAAACATACATACAGATTCTTTTCTAAACCAGCAGTTTTAGATATTGATTTCTCTAAAGAATCCAATTTTAACTTCAACCTTTCTGACAAAATAATAGTACTTCCTTCATGCTCTATTCTATCTTTAGCTTCCAGTTTCTTAATTTCTTTATTTTCTAACTTTAACATTTTTTCATTGAAGATTGAACATTCTTGTAGAGTTGGCATCAAGCAAATAATTGACTTACCTTCTGCCACTTTACTATATGTATTCTCTGCCACAACATTTTCATTTGGAACCAAATTTGAAAGTAATCGTGCCTGTAAAGTTTCTTTGGCATGTTCACCTAGTTTTCCAATTCTTATATCTTGAAGAATATTTCCATATTCAGCATCCTTTGCCTGTCGCATATTTTGAATGAGTTCTGTATATTTGAAATGCGACCATATATTAACATTTCCAATACTTCCCAGGCACTTTCTGGTGTCTTCATGTGTAACAGTTTTAAACACAGGTTGTCCTTTCACAGGAGTTAGCTGCAGTAGATCTCCAAAAACGATGACATGTTTGCCTCCAAATAACACATCATAATCTGTTTTAAGAATGTGTTGCATTCTTAAATGCACAAAGGCAAGCATTAAATTTGATACCATGCTTACCTTATCAATAATGAGAAGTTTCATTTTTTTAAGGACTCTAGAAACTTCACAACAAGCTTCTCCAGATAGTTTGTGGTATTCTAATTTATTTTCATGTTCTACTGGCAGCATCAATAAACGATGTAAAGTAATCCCTTTAATGTTGTGTGCTGCCAACCCAGTTGGAGCAGTGACAACACAGGAGAGTGACGACTCAGTTCTTTGCTGTAGATATGTTGCAATTCCTTTAATTAGAACATTTTTACCAGTTCCGGCTTCTCCACTCACGTATAGTCGGACAGGTTGAAATGACATACATGAGCATTCTTTTTACTCATGATGAAAACCATGCTCAATCTGCTCTGTCACTTCATCATATATTTGTCTTTGCTCAAGATTTAGTTGTTTTTCCAATTCTTCCAAGTTTATTACATCCTCTTGAGCTTGTTCCATTGCTCTTTCCACCTCATCCATGGCAGTGGCTGCTTCATTTTGGATAAAAGGTTGTCCTAGTGGATCTTGACTCAACGAAGCAGAACTTTGACTGTCTTGAGAACTGTCTCCAGCAATCTCCGCTGCATTTGTTGCTTCTTGCTGTATTTCGTCGTTCAACATTTGCAGATAATTACTAAAAACAGGACATTCTATACTATTTTACATGCGTTGAATGAATCTTCATAACTGTCAAAGACTCCAAGTAGTTCCTCTTCTGTACGCCATGGCTTAAAGAGTTGCAAAAAAACTAAATAGTAAAATTCCCTTTTGTCAAGAGTTTCACAACTCAGTTTTCGGTGATTAATCAAATGTCCTTTTCTTTGTTTCACCAGACATCCTTCACATCCAATCACAGCATATACACCTTTATCGATATCTTCTGTAATATTCCTTTTAAAAGGGTAGCTTTGCAGTACTTCATACAGACAAACGTTTTCAAGCTGATTACTTCTATTTGGATAGTATGTATCCAACATGTTTGTCTTCAGAATGTCTGTACTGTTTGGTTCTTTCTCTGCTAAATATTCAATTTCTTGAACAGGTTTCAAAACTCGGTTTCGTGTTCTTGCAAGACCTAAACTCACCCAAATGATTGTTCTAGATTTCGCATGTAGACTTGCAGATGATATTCGATCAGAACATTCATATGCTCCAATTTCTCAATGAGACAACATCTTCAAACTGTAGCTATACAATTTCTTACTTAGGCTCTTTTCATGAGAAATTTCTTCCCACGTTTCCTTTAGTTCCGTCTTTTCAGATTTGGTGATGTAAGACGTTACATATCGAGCCACAGCAACAGAGTTGTCTGCAACATATTGAACATCCATGTTAGCATTCCACATGGACAAAATGACTGGCTTATAGTCATTTATGTATTTGGACTCTTCACTTCTTCTTAAATTGTAGGTATTTTTTGCTGATCTTCTTGTAACAGTATGTCGCAAAGATGACATAAAATTGTTCACTCTTCCTTTTGAAATTACTGGTCGTGGCAATCCAAAACGACATTTGGTATAGAATTCATCCTTTGATTTGAACTTTCGTCGACAGTATTTGCCACAACAATGGCTTTGAAATCGTAAGACTTTTCCTCTTAAGTCCTTATCTTTTGTACTTTTGGGTATATCACGTGTTGCATATTCTTCAATGAAAGACTTTACACTGTCATCTGAGTCTGTTCCAAATTTGGGAGCATCTTTGATCCATAATAGCATATGAATATGAGGAGCACCTCTCGCTTGATACTCTTTTCTCCAGAAGAAGTCCAGAACCTCGCTAAGAGGAGGTTTTTTTTGTTTGTAATAAAAGACATCATGGCTTCAATTCTATGATTAAAATACCTGCATACATTAACTGGACCCAAAGAGCACAGTTCTCCAGGTGTCTTGTACTCTATATTTTCTATGTTTGCATTTGCCTCTCGAAGAAATTCAAGTAAATCTTCCCAAGCATACTCAGCACAGCTTAGAGTAGGAAACCATGTAGGAGCTCCTAAGTTTCTTAGCATAGATTTCAAATCCCCATGACGACGGTACCAATACTTGTTAGTACCACGCTGACATGCCATGAGATTAATTAGCTGAGATTTCGAAACACTGTCTTTCTGTTGGTCTTTATCCATAAAGTCCTTTGCCGAAACATTTTGCAGCTGTACTCCACTTTTTAGTACATGGTTCACTGCATAGGAAAGTCCAGACAAGTCACTCTCAAACAGAAGATGAAGCAAATATGGAATACATTGACGGAACCCCGGATCTTCTGCATATAATCTTGATGTCCGGTATTCAGATGCAGGAATCTGCATAGGTCGGTCATCATATCGTGCACCTTCACCTGTTGGAAATAACTGAGGAAAACAACGAGCTTCCAAGCTTTCTTCCCATACACTAATGGGACTTCCTTTTGCTTTTTTCATCTGAAATAATTCAATAGCATTCCCTATTGCTTCTTTGGATTGCAGTGGATGAACACTATAATGTTAATACATTTCTTCACTTCTGGACACATCCACTTTTTCAATTTGTCCAGCTGACAAAACATTATCCTCTTCTACAATTGTTTAATCTTCTCCTACGTATACATTTTTATAGTATTGATTGTTTTTGACCAAATACAACGTTGCCTTTTTGACTTTTCTAACATCCACTAAATCTTGCCAGAATTTCTTACTCTTTGTAGGCACGCCATTAACTAGAATCACTAGAGGTTCCTCTTCCACATTTTCAACACCATTTGTCTCAATGTTTTTCTTTAAATCAAGAGGCAAATATACAACTCTTCCCTTTAATCCTCTCTGTAAATCTGAAGGATTCAATTTGCCTGTCTTAGGCTCCATACGTACAATAGCCTGAAATGCACACATTGAATCAGAATAGTCTCATAGGTATTTAAATCCATCAGTTCAGATGGAATATTTACCAACTCAAGATTATTATGTACAGCTCTTGCAGGCATTCTATTTTCATTTAATTTATTATAACAATATTTACAAATACGTTGATCAGAACCCAAATCAAAACAATTTTCTACCAACAAATAAGATGCAAAATCTTTCCACTCACTATTATTTTCCTCCTCACTTTTTAAATATAAATCAACTAACCTGGTTTGATTTTTGTAATGAGTGCGTCGACAACACACACAAGAAAAGTTTGGCTTTTTACCTGAAATGACCTTAAACTTTGTTATTTCTTGTTCAAAATTTTCTGTATTAAAATTCTGTACATTTTCTACCACATTTCCTTCTATTACTGTATCAGTTTCTGCACTGTCTTCTTCTGGACCAAAGTAACTAACCTCAATTTCTTCACAGATGTTCTTAACATCTAATTCATATCCATGCAAAAGAGCACTATTTAACTGTTTGAGCTTCAGTGCTGGACTTTTTGCATAATACAACCTTCTCACTAATTTCCTCACTTCGGTATGATGCACTGTTAACATCCTGAAATGGAGAAAAACACTCTGACATACTTTTTTAGAAAGACAAGCCAGAGAATGCCCTTGCAGACCTGTTTTTTTCTCTCACTCTGCAAGTGTCTAATTCTTGCAACATTTTAACCTTTTGTTTAAGACTTTTCTTAGCATACTTACGTAAGAAATTGCGAACAAAATCAATTGAATCCTGTCGGACACTACAAATACTACTACAATTCCAAGTGTACACTGGAGCCTTAGGACGTCTCCCTAAAACTTCATCAGCTACCACCTCTTCTGCATTTCTAGGCACAATTTTCTCTTTTTCAATAGGACAACTGTCCTTCACCTCATATGGTCGACCACTGGTGTCAACTGCATGCAACAAATCATTACTCTGAATGTAACTCTCTTCATTAAAAAATGGTTCACAACTTGAACTATGCTTCCATTTTCCAGAAAAAACATTACAAAAATTACTTCTATTTATTTCTCTTTTCCATTTACTCTTAGCTTTTTAGACATTGATTGCCTTATTGAGTGTATTTATTCTATTAATTAATAAAACAAGCAACTTCTTTTTTGTATCAAACGCGTGTTCAATAATATTCTCAATATATATTTTTTTCTTATAAAAAGCTACTTTCCTTTTAGAAATCTTTATATTTTTTAATAAATTCGAAACAACTCTGTTATAAAACATGCGCTTCCTGATTTGCGCAAACTGATTAGTACGTCTATTATTATAGAGCATTTGATCACCACATAGTTGGGAAACATTATTCTTTTTTCTCTGATTTCTCCTTGTAGATACTGACAAGTGTTTTTCATTTTCCATATTATTCAAAAAAAATTCTTTGAGTTAATTTCTTTATGAAATCCTTGGTTGTCTTACCAGGAGCACTCTTCTTTTTGTCCGTACTTTGTTGATTACGTAAATCTTCTAATAGTTTTTTCTTGGAAAAGTAAGTCTGTTTATATTTTTTTCTTTTTTCATTCTTGTTCAGCTTGTTGATTTTTCTTTCTGTAGAAAATTACAATCTGTTGTGAAGAAAGAAAAAAAATGTTATAGACCACTACTAACATACTACATAGAAATTATAACCACTAAATAATGTAAACACTGGTTCACTTTATAAGTAAAATTAAGACATAGCAACAGTCTCTGAACAGAGTAGGAAACATGTAGTGAGTGCTGTTTCTGACTTTATGGCAGCGCATTGCTGTTTCAACATTATAGAATTATTTGCTGAGAATAATATTTCAGGGTTAAGAACAGTACAGTGGTTTTCAGGCAGTGTAGGGGGTCATAGTGTAATTAATATTTCTGACCCTAAACCCTAACACACTTCATCAGAATATCTATTCTCATTTTTATTAAACACATCAATGATCCAAATTATTACAATACTACAAAAAGACTCACTCAAATCATTTTTAATTATAAACTTATTCATCAATCATTTCGTATTGCAATAAAACTTCCAACATGACTTCGTCCGGTATTTCATTTTCATCAAATTCAAAATTTACATCTTCAAATTCAAAATCTTCTACCGCTTCCACAAAAACACTGTCCAAACTCTCATCAAAGAAATCTTCATTTTCAGTATCAATTTCCTCTGGAAAAGGTCCATCTTTGATATCCTCTATTAATTCGCATGAGATCTCAAAATTCAAAGCAACGTTCTCTTGATGCTCTTCCATTGCACCAATATGATAATGTTGCTGGTCATGGCAAAAAAATATAAACACTTAATTATATCGTTTTCACTAATAGATAATAAAAAACTACCTTTATCAATTTTATAAGTACATATATTCCCATACTTTTAAACACACTAACTACGCAAAGTAATCTGCCACCTTTCTCTTAAATGAAAACAGACTCACACTGTGATCTTAGACACATAACACTATCCCTTGCAATTTAGAAAAATAATTACTACAGTCAAAGGGGGTCTTACTGTGAGTGTTGTTTCAGGGTTTTCAGGACTGTAGAACTGTTGAAAGAGTTTATAATTTGTTTCTAGGGATGGAATTTCTGGGTTTAACACAATGAACTGATGTTCAAGCTGTGTAGAGAGTGAAGGTGGGACTCAGAATGTACAAATGAAAATACACTGAAATGATTACTACTTGCTACAGAGACAGTTGCTTTTGCATTTCAACAGCAAAACCCGGCATCTAAATTGCACAGCATGAACACAATTTGCAAATTAAGAGGCCTGAGATACATACTGCATTGAACTTTCTACAACTATCTCTCCTAAATCATGACACAGTCCATGGTTTACGTGATTTAGCCCACAGAGGTTCAGATAGTAGAAATAGAGAGAAAATGGTACAAGCAGTGGATGTGAGACTACAGACAGAGAGGGAAACATTTTAATATGGTAGCACTGTCTAATACACACCAGCAACCATATAATAATAGACCTGTGCAAATGCATATGAAAGGGTGCAGACAGATGGTACAGGCACAGATAGAGATATGTTGCACATAAAAAATGAAATAACGCAGGCAGAGACTTAACTGTTACAGACAGAGGATAGATGGTGCAGGGCTGCAAGCAGAGGAACAGATGGAGCAGTCACAAAAAAGATGGTGCAGAGAGATGGTCAGATGGTATGAGCACAGACACATATAGTGCAAGCAGACACAGACATGGTACACACAGAGGATAAAATGGTACAACAGAGAAGAAATGCTGGAAACAGACATTGAAACATTACATGCAGAGGCTAAATTGAGCACACAGAGGCAGAGATAGAGAAGACAGAGAGAAAATAATACAAGCAGAGGGTGCTAAACTACAGACAGAAAGGGAAAAGATTTATCATGGTAGCACTGTTTAACACACACCAGCAGCCATATCATAATAGGCCTCTTCAAATGCACATGAAAGGGTGCAGACAGATGGTTCAGGCAAAGGTAGAGAGATGATGCACATAAAAAATGAAATAATGCAGGCAGAGACTAAACTGTTACAGGCAGAGGATAGATGATGCAGGCTTGCATGCAGTGGAACACATGGAGCAGTCACAAAAAAGATGGTGCCGAGAGACGGTGAAATGGTATGAGCACATGCATAAATAGTGCACGCAGACACAGACATGGTACACACAGAAGATAAAATGGTACACCACAGAAGAAATGCTGGAAACAGTGAGAAAAAATTTTCTTATTATCTTAAACTGCACAAAAATACATACCCTTTACTAATTAGCAACTCACCTTTATAAATGGTTTGAAGATTCAAAACATTCTCAATCACACTCCAGAATCTTTGAGGAATTTGAGCACCAAACACAGAAAAAACAAAAAAGCACTAATTTCATTACAATGTTACATGCTACATAGAAATAACTTATACTACATGTTCTAAAACCTTACTCAGTTTAAAAATAAATCATTTACAGATTTTTAAATCGGGGCTGATGGCTGTTATTACTCACACAGCTCTGATGATGCACCTCAGGCACGGTGCTCACAGCAGTTAAAAAACAGACCATATATATATAAGCAAGACAAAACATTCATTTTTCATTTCAACAGCACACCCTGGATCTATATTGCAGAACATAGAGCCTATTTGGGAACTAAGAGGCCTGACAGACATGCTGCTGAAGATTCTCTAGCAGTACATATCCTAAAGCCTAACTGACTTCAAGAATACAGGTATTCCCATAATTTTAAACACATCAACTAAGCACAATATTCACCCTGGTTCATTTAAAATCAAGCTTGACTCACAGTGTGATCTTAGACACATGACCAGGATATTACATGTAATCTACCGTGTCTGTCTCTGCTTGCACTATGTGTGTCTGTGCTCATACCATCTCACCGTCTCTCTGCACCATCTTTACAGATTAAAGAAAAACGTGCAAATATAATTCTTTCTTTCACCCAGACACTCTCTGTGATCCTGGTCAAAATAGTCTGAGAGTTATACTAGAGAAGTAGGTGAATTCTGTTAGTTAGGCCCTTCGGGGCATGTGTGAAGTGGAGTATGTTAAACATTGTTTGTTGCTAGACAGGCTACAAGGACAGTTAACAGAAAAGTAGGAGAGAGCACATGGGAAAGAAAATGGCTGCCAGAAATACAAAATGGCTTCCAGCTCATGCCACCAAATCTGTCTAATATTCAACACATGGGCTGCATTCTCTGTCTTAAAGAAATGACTGTGATAAATGGTTTTAGTAAAATGAGCACTTTTAAAGTTTTTCACCAGGATTTTACATGTAATCTACCATGTCCGTCTCTGCTTGCACTATGTGTGTCTGTGCTCAAACCATCTCACCATCTCTACTGGCAAAAAACTGGCCATATGTATATAAGCATGACATAACATTCCTTTTTCATTTCAACAGCACACCCTGGATCTTTATTGCACAGCATAGAGCCTATTTGGGAACTAGGAGGCCTGACAGACATGCTGCCTAAGATTCTCTAGCAGTACATATCCTAAAGTCTGACTGACTTCAAGAATACATGTATTCCCATATTTTAAAACACACCAACTAAGCAAATTATTCACCCAGATTCATTTAAAATCAAGCTTGACTCACACTGTGATCTTAGACACATGACCAGGATTTTACATGTAATCTACCATGTCTGTCTCTGCTTGCACTATGTGTGTCTGTGCTCATACCATCTCACCGTCTCTCTGCACCATCTTTACAGATTAAAGAAAAACGTGCAGATATAATTCTTTCTTTCACCCAGACACTCTCTGTGATCCTGGTCAAAATAGTCTGAGAGTTATACTAGAGAATTAGGTGCATTCTGTTTGTTAGGCCCTTCTGGGCATGTGTGAAGTGGAGTATGTTAAACATATTTTGTCTCTAGGCAGGCTACAAGGACAGTTAACAGAAAGGTAGGAGAGAAGACATGGGAAAGAAAATGGCTGCCAGAAATACAAAATGGCTTCCAGCTCATGCCAACAAATCTGTCTAATATTCAACAAATGGGCTGTGTTCTCTGTCTTAAAGAAATGACAGTGATAAATGGTTTTGGTATAATGAGCACTTTAAATTTTTTTTACCAGGATTTTACATGTAATCTACCATGTCTGTGTCTGCTTGCACTATCTGTGTCTTTGCTCATACCATCTCACCGTCTATACTGGCAAAAAACAGACCATATATATATATAAGCAAGACATAACATTCCTTATTCATTTCAACAGCACACCCTGGATCTTTATTGCACAGCATAGAGCCTATTTGGGAACTAAGAGGCCTGACAGACATGCTGCCTAAGATTCTCTAGCAGTACAGATCCTACAGCCTAACTGACTTCAAGAATACATGTATTCCTATATTTTTAAACACATCAACTAAGCAAATTATTCACCCAGATTCATTTAAACTCAAGCTTCACTCACAGTGTGATCTTAGACACATGACAGTATAGCTTGCAAATCAGTAAAATAATTACTATCTGCTCTTAAAACATTTTCTATGGCATTTCTACAGTATACCAAAAATGGTTACAAAACTACAAGGTGACAATCTGAAAATTCTAACAGTTGTAAGGAAGAAAAAGAGGGAAAAATTAAAGAGAACAATAAATGAAAAGGAATAACTGAGATGAAGTGAGGAAGTCAAGAAAGAGAGTTGAAGGAAAGAAAGTGAGGAAGGAGAATAAGGAAAAAGTACTGAGAGTGAATAAAAAGCAGTAACAGTGAGGGATTAGATATCAGGATGAGGGAAGAGGAGTTAGGAAAAAAACATAATAAGAGAAAGTAAAAAGTAATAAGGAAATAATTTATAGAAAGAGAGAGGAAAGAAATGGAAGAGTAGTGGAAAGAAAAGAAAACAGTGAGAGAGAAAAAATAAGGACAGTGACAGACTGTGAGGGAGTGAAACAGATATAGTGAGTAAGGCATATTAAAAGGAGAAATGCAGTGAAAAAGAGTTAGAGGCTCACCTTTAAAAATGCTTTTGAAGATTTAGAACAGTGGCAGTCACAAACCAGATTTTCTTATGCAGAATCTCTGAATAATGCTTCTGTCACTGCAGCCTCAGAATAATGGCACAGATTCCCTCTCATTTCAGACCCATATTTATGTACATAACCAATCAAATTTCTTCCCACACAAATTCAAAATCAAACTAACATTTCAATTGGTTCTACCTTTCAATATTTTCAAAGTCACATAAACTCCAACCATCCCCCTCTGCCCTCTCTGCCTGTTACCATGGTAACACCTCATACTGCACCTGGCTGAAGACACAGGTCAGAAGTTCATATCTCAATATTGCAAATAAAACCAGCAAGGCTGTTTGACCTTCAAATACACCTGCGTATCCACTGCTTTGTTAGTTTTGATGATTTTTTCTCAACCAATAGCAATTTCCCTTTTAAAAAAACATTAGCACGCACCCTAGTTTTCAATCTTGAATTTTAAAAAACAACCAATCATTTCTAGTTTTTCAAGTGCGCTGAACCTCATCCACATTTTTTCTAAACTCTCAGATTCTAACTGCCATTTCACTTACAGAGCCCATCTGAGTACTACAGGATCTGCCTTCAAAATGCTAAAAGTTTGGGTTATAGGACACAGCTATATATACTGGAGTAAAAGCTATGCAGCAAATAGATGCTTTCTCAATCTTGATTTACCAAATGTGGATATTATGTGGATTGGCCAGAGAGGATTAAAATGTCACCAATTGATGCCATTGGTAAAATCCTTTTTACATCTGCCACACCCTGACCTCATTATTGTGCACTGTGGTGGAAATGACCTGAGCACTTTGACTAGGGTAGGTCTGGAAATGCTTTTAAAGGACACCTTTGGGCAATTGATGTAACTTTTTCCACAAACTGCCTTTGTATATTCAAATATATGCCAAAGACAAAAATGGAACTGGTCCAACCAATATTGCCCACAGATTGAGAAAGCAAGGAAACATGTGAATAAGTCTGTTTCTGCTTTCCTCAGAGACTATGGCAAGGGTTCTATATACCACAACAACTTGCGTTACAACATGCAAGGCATCTATAGGAGAAATGGTGTACATTTTACAGATGAGGGGAATAGAGTCTTCCTTTTGAATTTACGACTCTGCATCGGTACTTACTTGTCGGTACCAAAAACACTTTATAAACACAACGGCTGTTTTTAGAGCCGACCAACATCTAAACTCTCAAACATGTTATTTAACTATATTTTTTTTGTGTTTGTTTGTCGACGTGCGTGAACGGTGCGCGCATCTCGCGGTATTTTTTTCTCAAAAAAATATATTTTTTTGCCCGTTGAAGTCCTTCAGGAACCCCTTAAGAATTCCTAGAGGGCCAGGGAGTCTCTACCTTGCCCCCGTTCCACGATCTCCAGTATAGTTTTTCGCACTCTTGTAAATTGAGGTGCGCGACCGGGTGCGCGCACCTCACAACTTTTTACAAAAAAAATGGGGTTCTTTTGGACATGGGGGTCCTTAATTGACCCACTGAGAAAACCTAGGGGGTCAGGGAGTCTCTACCTTGCCCCCTTTCCAAGATCTCCACTATAGTTTTTCACACTCTTGTAAATCGAGGTGCGCGACCGTGTGCGCGCACCTCGCAACTTTTTAGAAAAAAAAATCTTTTTTGTGGCCTTGGGGGTCCTTAATGGACCCCCTGAGAAAACCTAGGGGGTCAGGGAGTCTCTACCTTGCCCCTCTTCCACGATCTCCACTATAGTTTTTCACACTCTAGTAAATCAAGGTGCGCGACCGGGTGCGCGCACCTCCCAACTTTTTAAAAAACAAATGTTTTTTTTGGCCTTGGGGGTCCTTAATGGACCCCGTGAGAAAACCTATGGGTTCAGGGAGTCTCTTCCTTGCCCCTCTTCCATGATCTCCACTATAGTTTTTCACACTCTTGTAAATCGAGGTGCGCGACCGGGTGCGCGCACCTCACAACTTTTTACAAAAAAAATGGGTTTTTTTTGGACATGGGGGTCCTTAATGGACCCCGTGAGAAAACCTATGGGGGCAGGGAGTCTCCACCCTGCCCCCTTTCCACGATTTCCACTATAGTTTTTCACACTCTTGTAAATCGAGGTGCGCGACCGGGTGCGCACACCTCGCAACGTTTTAGAAAAAAAATGTTTTTTTGGCCTTGGGGGTCCTTAATAGACCCCCTGAGAAAACCTATGGGGGCAGGGAGTCTCCACCCTGCCCCTTTCCATGTTCTGCCCCTTTGTTCTCTACAATATGTTGACTCGCACTGACAAAAATGGCGGTCAACACTTCCTGATTTCCTCCGTCAAACAGCAAATCAGAATTCCGCTTGCGCACAGGGGTGCGCGCACAGGTGCACTTGTGCGCGCTTATAGATATATAATTGATTTCAACTATAATTTTCTCAGCAACTACTGGAGGGATTTACACCATTTAAAGAAAAGCGTAATCTGCGAACCGCACTCTACCTTTTTGCCAAATTTCTTATAATTCCATTCAGCCGTTCGGGCTGTAGCCATGTCTAATCGTCCTATGGAAAATAACATGGGGAAAACACATTTTGGGACCCCCTTTTATCTCACCCCCACTTGAAGAATCCCCCCTAAATTTTCAGGGAAGGAGCGGTGCAGAGCGGGCCATCTTCTTTGAGAAATTTGCGAAGATTCGTCCACCGGCGCCAAAGTTATTCCCAATAGAATGTTGCGGATTTCCTATGGAAACTAAGTCCCAACTATAACTACCTACTGGCGACCGCCAGTAGGTAATATATATATATATTTCCACTCAATTTGTCCTGTAGCAGGGGAGCACTGATCAGTCGGTGCTCGTGTTGAGACCAGGAAAGGGTCTCTCGGGAATTCCACACAAAGAATTGGTGCGGCACACTTCTTGGTAGTTTTTAAAGTTGATTTATTTCAGATCGTAACAAACTCCCACACGTTTCGAACCATAGTTCCTGTTTTACACGATCTGAATTAAATCAACTTTAAAAACTACCAAGAAGTGTGCTGCACCAATTCTTTGTGTGGAATATATATATATATATATATATATATATATATATATATATATATATATATATATATATATATATATATATATATAGAGAGAGAGAGAGATAGAGATATATATATATATATATATATATATATATATATATTCGAAATAGGATTTTCTTTTGTATTTTCAAAGAAACCATCGGCACTCGTGTGTGGATATCTTTCAATCAGGCTTTTATTTTGTGTTTGTTACATCCATCAACGCGTTTCGGGAGTCATGCTCCCTTGATCACGATGTTTGTACTGCCATTGAAATCTTCTGCAAGTACACAGGTAAGGTAGTGAACAGCGTAAAAGGACCATAAAGGACTAAACAAGCTGCCTGTTAATGAAGCGGCCATTTTAACACTTTCAAATTAAAAGAACTTTTGTGCAGTGACAATGAAAGAATACTAACTGTTTTGGTGCAAACCTTAAAAAACAGGGTATCAACTGTAAATATTCCATCCTAAAATATGCAAGTGCATTACGAACATCATTTTCGATAATTCAAGCAGTAACGGTTAAACAATTTTCTTGGCCAGTGCCCCTAAGCCGTGCTTGCCTTGATAAATTTATAAAAGAGGATTTTTACAATTTCATATCTTACACTGTACAATCTCTGTTCTCAGTTCATTACTTAAATTTAGACCTCAGACAACAGATTCCATCCTCTATCTTAGTTTGCTTTGTGGCTAAATTACATGTATTTAATTGGAATGGAAAAACAATTACTAGTAATGCTCTTCTATTTCTAACCACCTCATTATCTCATCATAAAGTGCAAGTGCTTACTGTAAACAACTACTCTATAAATTGCATCTGACCCACAAGTAAAGTGCTAGTGCTTAGATATGTTATAAACTCTTTTTGTAAACAATCCACTCATATTGCACATCTATTTATAAACAATCTCTTACTGTAAACAATCACTCTATATATTGCACGCATATTTATATATATGTGTGTGTGTGTGTGTGTTTTTTCTATTTCTTATTTCATTTTTTATTTTTTATGTATCCATATAATTTTCCAATTTCTCACTTGTATTTATTTTTTATTTGTTACATTTGTATGCCTATTGATCCTAACCCCACATATCGGAGAGGAGCCTCTACTCAGATGTGGGCTCTACTCAGATGTGGACTGGTCTTCGATACAAAGAAGAGAGAACAAGGAAACCTAGCTCTTTTCACCCCTTCCTAAGGGCCTCTTTACTAATAGACTCTAGCAACTGTCTGCCTCGTGGGTTGATCTGACGTTATACATTTTATTGTTGAACATTACTTTCAGGAAAGCCGGGAATTTAAGTTGTACTACTGCACCGACCTTCCTGAAGTTTTCCATTTTTTGGCCCAATACCCACTGTCTTTCAAGTGTAGCTCTAAAAAAAGGTCTGAACGCACCTCGAAGGAAAAGTCTTTACTTCTTAATGTCTTCGCCTTCAGGGACAAGTTCAAAATGTTTTCCTTAATAGCATAGGTAAATATGGATCTTCCTAGGTTTTGCTGTACTAGGATTGTGGCAAAATGGGTCCCTACGAATTCTTTAGACATCTCTTTCCAGGAGCTCTGTTGATTCCTCAAGTGCTAGGGTCTCCTTAAGCAGTGCAATGACAAAGTTCTTAATGTCTGACCCTTCCTTGCCTTCAGGGACATTCATGACTCCTAGGTTGTTTCTGCGGGAGCTATTTTCAAGTAACTCCACCCTAACACTCAAAGCAACTTCGTCCCTCTGTAGATTTTGTATTTTTATCTCTGCCGACTCCAAATTCATATTGAGCTCCCCGACCGAGCTCTCCAAGGATTCAATCCTTGAATTTAATAGATCAACTTTCCTCTCCAAGGTCTCACAGGCAGCCCATATCTCAGTTTGATTATCTGTGGAAACTGCAAAGCCCCGTTTTATGTCTTTTTTCAGTGAGGTAAATAGGGCTTCTATTGAGACACTTGAAGAACAGTTAACTTCAACTGCCCCAATCTGGATATTAGGTACCCCTCCATTCCCTAACTGCTACTCAGCCTGCCTCCCCAATGTTGTCTCAGATAACATAGATGGCGTAGAAGATAGCATAGAGGATGGAGGAGTTGTAGGCGTAGGCGTACTGCCCGGAGGCATAGCACTATGACTGAGACAGACCCCATTAGAATCGATATTCCCTAAGGAACTATCAGCAGCCGAACTGATAGAGTAAGATTCAGAAGTCTCTCCCTGTTTTGACACAATCAATACCTCTGGTTGCACCCTGAAAATGAAGCGTAAAGATGGGGTGACTCTCACTTTATTATATGAAGTAACACCCTTTTTCCTACCCTTTTTATGCTCCTTACCTTCACTTGGTAGTTCTGGAAGGCTGTGCTATGATCTGGGGGGGGAGAGTTAACCACCTTTATATTTTCTCCCTGCGAGTGTAGCTCCAGTGGCTCCTTTAGCCCACTGTCCTGCCCTTTGGCACTGTTGCCTACTTGTCCAGCCTCGCTCTTCCCAAACGTCTACCTCTCCTTCTCCCCCCCTTTTGCTGAAGCCCATATTTGAGCTATCTGGCTTTTGTGTCCCCTTCCAAGTATTAGGGTGAGATTATAACTCGTGTGTAGAGGAAATCTCACTCTTACCGCCAGCGCTGATAATTCCCTCTACTGAGCAGACTTCAAACTTCTCAACGCTCTTTCCTTCTTCACTAGTCGTCAGCTCGAAAAACCTGCTGATGCTGCCACTGCCGCTGCTGACCCGGAGGAGACCGCGGGCCACCGGTCTGCGACCGCGTCTCAAATCCAGGGCGGCACTGAACCAGTGCAGGAGGTGGGGCTGACGCACCGGGCATGGGGTGACGGTCGATCGGGAGAGAGACCCAAAACACATCCAGAAGGTAGCAGATATATCCTCCAAAGATTAGGATTTCCTTACGGGAGAAAAAAAAAGGTAAGAGACCTGCCAATTTTTCTCAGCTACGATCACTCCATTTCCTGAACAAGCTTGATTGTAACTCGGCAGGCGAGAGAGTGCTTCTGAGGACGCGTGCTCCGCTCAGTTAGGGGGCGCCATGTTTCCCCCACCGATCATTGTAATTGGAGTTATATAGCACTGACTAACCTTGACGAGGTGTTGACGAGCTGTATGGCAAGCAGTACGCTACTCTGAAACCCAGGTATGATTCTCCCTGCTTCTAACAGGCCCTCATGTGCACATGCAAATACAGGAGTACACATTTGGTGCATTGCCTTTGTGCCTTTGGTACAACAAAATATGTTGCATTTATGGATAACATTCTAGGGCTCTGGTTCCAAGTGTTGAGCAGAATGTTGATCCATGTCAAACTTCAATTTGCACAATCATCAGAACTCTGGGTAGGGTGACGAGTATTGGTATTTATTACCTATGCCATATATATCAAGTCCTGTATCGATGTGCTTATAGTCCAAGTTATAGACAGACAAAAAGCAAATGTGATGTCCTTTAGACATATCTGGGGAACAAATAAAAATCGGGGCTTTCACTTCACTTGGGATGCACAAAGAGTTTATACGAACCCTAATACCGCTGAAGTACTTTCAATTAAGTTAAAACATTCCACAGATGTTTGTAATGTACAGTAACACATATACATCAACTGGAAAGCCAGTGTTTAGCAGAAGCATCTTTTTAGGCCACTGAGAGTAATGGAGTTCAGTTGCACAAGTCGGGGCAAGGGTATCTCAGCATGTTGAGGGATTGCTCAAGCAAATTCCGCGAAATGGGCATGGCCACGGTGGCGGTCCCATTGTTATACAGCCTGTGGGACCCCCAAAACTATGCCGGACGGTCCCCATCTTCGCTAGGGTGCCATCCTAATCAGGCCCTAAGTTATTGTCAACTTTACAATGAAAAACATATGGAAATTGCCAATCAAAATCTGGTCAGACTAGTCACGTCACTTGTCTAATGATTCTGTAACATGACGGTCTCCTTGCTTCAGCCGCGCGTGCCATACCAAGTACTATTCTGGATTCTGGGACTTGTAGTTTGCTTTTTAATAGTAACTACAATTGCATAATAAATGCAGGACAGTGGGTACCAGAGCTCTTGCGTTTCTACCGTCCATGCGTAAGTATCTTTTCTAGCCCAGGTTTGTTTTCTTGAGTTCTGTCACTTGCAATCTGCCTTTAAACTGGGATTAAACAAGACTACAGAATGCAATGACAAACTAGTTTTTACTGTTACCCCCATACCACAAGTTTCTATATTTTACAAAATAATTCCTTAATAATGTCAAGCATGTCGCACACTAGAGCCCAGTTACACACAACATAGTCTCCTTTCTTTAGAAACATATTTTACTGTATTAATCCTGAAGCATGAGTGTGCAGTTTGAACAGGATTAAAACACACACCACAAACATAGTGTTATTACCTAAAATGACATGTCTTGCGAAATGATGTTTAAACTTGCTACATATTAAACTATAAGTGAAAGCATAAGAATACGGGCTTCTGCCGTGTGCTATGCTCCTCACAAGAGGTCCATAAAGACCTGAAGCGTTCGTCATAAATATCTGACATGAGTTATGCGGGCGGCCTTTACCTGCACAGTGCAGATGGGAGTTGCCCTTATATTAGGTACATATAAGGTGATGAAAGGGGCTTATGGGCCGGGGTTGCTTTAAACGTTTTGATGGTCTGATAGGTAGTCATTCTATCTAGTGTAGGAGGCTACTTTCCATAAATGACACACATTGTAGGACAGAAAGTAATTTGTTAATTATTTTGTTTTGTATCCTGACAAAAACTCCTTTAGAGTGAGGCAGCTTCCTCTGTCTGTGGGAACAAGAAGAACAATGGAGGGTGGGAGAGACTGCTGAAGCTAAGGGGGATGTGGTGGTTGTTAGGAACTGGGTGGGGGGTCAGAAAAGATGAAGTAAAACAAAAAATTGTTTTAAAAAGCGCTATTGCACGAACAATGCTGTGAGTATCATAGCGTTTTTTCCCCAACTTTAAGACATGCTGCACAGCAGCTCATGCTGTTCTCTTCAGCACTCCGGCCATTGCAGGTTTGAAGCAGACAGATGGAGCCATAAACTGTTGCCAGTAATTTACTGTTTCTTATGGATAGTGTGGCAAGAGCTGTTCTTTTTAGGTTTGCCTTGAGGCCAAGCCAATAAAGAATATGAAGATAGAACTAACTTGAATAAAGTGACAACAAATAATTAATGTATACAAATTCATAGCCACTCGACTACAGATCCTGTGGAGTTTTTAAAAACATTAGCCACTCACAAATAAAATTAAGCAACTTCAGAGTCTTGCACATTTACTAAAAGCTCCAGGGCAGTGTTGTGAAATATGGCTACATAGCAGTCCAGCCCACTTAAGGTATTGTGTGTCGATTTAGATGCCATTACATAGGTTTTCTGAATCATGTCCTTATATAGGCACAATTCGCATTGCCCTTATTTAGGCATAGAATCCCAGTCCCTATTTAGGCATTGGCCATGCAATCCAAATACAGGTGTGGTCACCTACATCCGTCCATCCCACATCACAACGAGTTCTTAGAAACCTGTCCCTTAAGCCATTGGGACATTCCCTGCTTGGATTATTGATATCTCCAATAACTCATTTATTATGCATGAACAACTATTCCTTAGGGGTTCATTCATGATGTCTTCCTCTGCTCAACTTTACGTCAATGCTAGCATTCCTAAGTACCTTCCAGGTATAAATATACCTTCACTTACCATGGCAAACCACATTTGCAGTTACATGCTTTCACTGTTCGCCAGGGCAACTTCAGAAGGAATTCGCGTCCCCGCCTGACGCACTGACCGGACGCTGTCCTCCTGCTCGCAGAGATTCCAGCTTCCAGTGTTCTGACTCCCTTCGTGGGGTGTTGGAGTTTGAGATCCAGAAAGAGATTCCCACCTCTCTCATTCTATGGTATGGAGCTGACTAGAACCTAGACGGACTCTTGGTACTTACTAAACTTAACATCTTAAACTTAGTATTTACCAGACTACAGAAAACAGCGCCTACTTCTTACCTCATACTACAATTAGGTTATGGAACACTGGAGTAGAACTATTAAGAAGCACCAGATGAGTATCCACATTTTAGCCTGCGTTATTTATGTATGTTGATATGAATATATGTCATAGGTAATAGACCATGCTATTGCAGTATTATTTCTTCTTACTGATCACGCTGTACATTTTATATCTTGCATTCTGGTTTACGATCGTAAAAGGCTCATCTCTCTTGCACAAGAAGTAAGACTGTTCAATAAATCCTTTTATTGAAACGCCCATCTATTCTTTCTGTGTAACTCTGCAGAAACTAAGCATGCACGATTGACTGAGTGAAACTGTTATCTATTGTTTCCACGGTTCTGAAACATGTTCCGATTCTAAGGGAAACAAAGTTGTCATGTTTATGCGGTTGTCGGAAAACAAATCCCTTCTTGTTCATTTGAGAAGTTTCTAGTGACCTCTGAGGTAGCTGGAACACAATTAATTAAGTTTAATGTACTCAATAGGAGCATACTGACCTTAGTCCTATGCAAAAACTATTGTGTATATTATTCCAATGCGCAGAGCCTATAAGGTAAATAGGAACTACACTACAAAGGAGAGTTGAACCTTGGCTTTAGCATGCCGAAGCAACAGTGCAATCGACTGCTGCTTGGAATAAGCCCATCGCTCTGGGTATGAGGACACTCAGAAAGGGTCTCAATAAAGTGTTGTACTGTCCTGTTTGTTTATCCTGATGTGACCTCTATTTGAACTGGCAGTTTCAAGATTTTAATTTAATGTAAAACAAAGGAAAACAAGTGCAAGGATGGCAACTTTTGGAAACACAAGAGAGCTATGGCAGCGCCTGCTGCAGCAGGGGGATGGGGTCATCAGGGCCATGTGGACTGCAGGGAAGAAAAGAGCCTAAGAAGCAGGTGGATGAGGAGTTAGCCACTGCCCAGCTTATCAGAAAGCAAACAAGTTGCATGAACACAAGCAGGGACTGCAGAACCAGCTGGAATTTTAAGTGGCCTTTAGAAACAAAATGGCCAAGTTGTGGAAGGAAGCTTCTGACAACTTCGAGGCCTGCCAGGAAGCAAAAGCAGCAGGTTCATGAACGAACGGTACCCCTGTGGAATTACAACCTGGGCATAAAGTGTGGGTGATGGTACTGTGGAGCTCAGGGCCATCCAGAGACATTGGACTGGACCCTATGAGATAGTTGAGAGGAAGGTAGAGGTCACCTACCTGGTGGACCTCAAGACTCCTATCCATGCCCACAGGGTGCTCTATATCAACTGTCTCACACCGCACTGTGAGAGGTCTGAACTCACCATCCTGTCCGGGATAGTTGGAGAGAAGGAAGAGGAGAGTGAACCTCTCCCTGACCTCATAGCCCCAAAGGAGAAAGATTGGTCCATGGAAGAAGTGATCCTTTTCCCCAGTCTGACTTCTGAACAGCAGAGGGACTGCCATCTGTTGTTGAGGCAGGACTCCTGACTGGTTTCCCTCACCATTGGGGCTATCCACCTGTGTATCCATGATGTGGACACAGAAGCAAAACTCCCAGCCAAGAATGAATCTTTTAGGCTGCCTGTCAAGGTGAGAGCCAGCATTAAAGAGGAAGATTTTTAAATTCAGGAATTAGGGTTGATAGAACCCTCCAGTAGCCCCTGGTCAACTCCTGTGGTACTGGTACCAAAGGCTGCTCCATCGTGCACCACACCTGAACTCAAGTCCTGTTTGGATTACATGGGGCTCAGTTTAGTCACCAAGACTGATGTTCATCCCATCCCCAGGGCTGATGAGCCTATTGACACATTACGGGCTTCCCAGTACTTAATTACCTCTGATCTTACATCAGGGTAAGGGCAGATTGCCCTAACTGAAGGAGTCAAGGATAGGTTAACATTCTCCCTCCATAGGGCCACTATCAGTTTAGAATGATGCCGCTTAGACTCAAGAATGCTTCTGCATCTTCCACTGACTGGTGAACCATGTTTTGGCTGGAATGGAGGCCTTCAGTGTTGCTTACTTGGATGAAATTGTAGTCTTCAGTAGCAGCTGTAAGGACCACCTTTTTCACCTGCAGGAAGTGCTTCAGGCCCTGCAAAAGGCCAGCCTCACTATCAAAGCCAGTTAGTGCCAGATAGAGCAGAGTCTGTGGTGTGCATCGGACACCTGGCGGGCAAGTGTAAGGTGTAAACCCTACAGGCCAAGATGTAGACTATCATGGCCTGGGATCCCCCAAAACCTAACTGAGGTGAGAGCCTTCTTAGGCCTCACAGTCTAAAACAGGAGGGTTGTCAAGGAATATGGCACCAATATTTCCCCCTTGACCGAGCTGACTTCAAAGAAGCAGCCAAGAGAGGTTGGGTAACTCTCCCCACTTTCAGCTGGTGGGACATATTTTAGACCTGACATCCTTAAGGTGGTCTTCCCTGAAACCTTTTTCCTGCTTTGTGCCAAGCTACGAAAGGGCAAGCACAAGTTAGTTTAAAGGGTATTTCTGACTTACCCTGACTAGGATTGTTTTTCCTGCTTGGACAGGGTGCATACCTCTGCCAACCAGAAACCTAGTTTCTAACAGCTAGTGTTTTAATGAGTGCTAAATGTGCTGTGGGAAATTCTGGCACCAAATGCAACAACTGATTGGAGTTTCTTGGAACCAATGTCAGATAATACGCGGCTAGTCTGACATTATTGACCATGCTGAACCTGCTCAGTGTTGGGGTTACTGCACCAGCACGTAAGTGTCATTTAAAAAATGTTATGTTATTTTAATATTACTTTTTAATTGGATATCGGCTCAAAAAGAAGAATTGGTGTTTCTTAAACACCTTATTCGTGCTGAGACACCTCTGAAATATTTCTATGCACCTAAAGTCTCCATCCCCATCTTCACAGCTTCAGCCATAGGCAGCTGGACCCCTATGACTCTTCTTTGAAACATGGCTTAGGGGCCATCAGACTCCTAGTTGGCAGTGTGGTGAGCAGGTGATTGATTCACAGTCTGGGTTAGTAGATTTGGAGACCCACAACATCTTCTTCCTTTAGCAACAACATAGGAGAAGTGTGTATAGTGCCCTAGAGTTGGTTGAAAGTATCTTCATCCATGAGGGGCAGGGGTCAAGGTCAGGTTGATCTTCATTAACAGGATTCTGTACAGGCGAAAATGGCATTTTCCTCTGTAAGATAATGAGATATGCGTTAGCCTTCTTTATAGCGTTATTTACATTGTGAATAACAGACACATTCTGACAGGCTTTTCTGACACTTTCTCATAGCCAAGGAACGTTTGTTACAAAGATTACAGCCTATCAATACATCCTATTTGTATTGTATGAAATACAATTCAGTGAGCCCATGTGGACTGTTTTCACACCATCTGTTATACTTTTGGAATTATTAATTGCTGGACCTGACATCCTTGGTGCGGGTTTCACAACAATATTTGCCTTCCATCCTCCTGTTTTTGCTTACTTTATTTTTGATGCCTTTAGATCTGTGAAAACTTTAGCAATGTTACCAGTGCTAACATGCATGCGCTCTCTCCCTTAAACATGGTAACATTGGCTCATACCCAGTTGGCATTTTGCATGTACTTGTAAGTCCCTAGTAAAGTAAAAATACATGTATCCAGGGCATGTCATTTAGATGCTACTAATGAGCCTTCAGTGCTCATTGTGCCTCCCAATTCTGTAGCCCTTTACATATGACCCTGACCTGCCATGGCAGCCTGTGTGTGCAGAATTAAACAGACATTTGGACCTGCCAAGATAAACCTCTTGTCAGGTCCATACCTCCCTTTGTTATATATGTAAGTCAACCCTAGGGCAGGCCCAAAGCAGCCCAGAGGGTAGGATGTAGTATATGCAAAAGGTTAGACATGTACTTGAAAGTCTTATATATCCTGGTAGGTAAAAAGCCCTGAATTATTTCTTCACTACTGTAGGGCATACCTCTACCATAGGATACATTGGGTTACCTTACTACATTTAACGAGTGGTAACTTTGACCTGGGAGCAGGTAGTAATGTCAAGTTTGGTGTCCTATTAATTCTAAGATATACCCCTCCTTCAATGGTAAGTCGGATGTTAAGTCACTTTTCAGAAAATTCCACGTTTAGTCATTTTGCATGGTGTTGTCCTATCCATTTGGTGCCTGTCACCAGTAACCTGGGCTCATGCCTAGTGGTAGTTCACAGTTTGTCTTTGTGTATTGCTCCAAGAGAGTGAGACAAAGGGCCATATATGTTGGCATGATGGCTCATCTCTGACTTGATGAGGTGGATGAGCTGTCACCTACTACAGCTGCACATCACAAAAGCTCAGGCTGAGCTGAGTCACATTAGGGTTTGCACCACTCTTTTGTGACCCGAGACAATTTGGGACAAGGGCAGGGAGACAGACAATGCAAGATACCATGTGCATGGAAACCTCCAGAACCTTCTACTACTTCAAAGTGGGCACCAGGTGAAAAACATTTGATCCTCAGACCCAACTTTTCAGTACACCTCTGGGCCAAATATTGACATCCCAGTCCTGGAAGTGGGCCTGCAAGTGCTCTGCCAGCCCTGATGTGGTCCTGTTACTGTGAAACTGAACTGACACAGTGCAAACCTTCTCCTCGCAGCCGCATCAGAAACCCAGCAGCATATTGCATCCCGACGTGGGACTTCGCAATGCTCCACTACTCAGAATTTGAGGTACTTTGTTCAGCAGGCCTAACTTGCTCCCTTATCTGGCCCATCCTAAATCACAATGATCCTAAACTTGTGTATTTGCACCAGTGCAGTGAAACAAGATAGCCACAGTTGCCACTTTATGCTTTTAGGCACTATTTGTACCTAAAACTTTGAGATTGCATATCTCGGGTTCCTCTGATTGGATTTCTGAAGATTTGGTGCCAAATAATTTATGAAATGTCACTCTGTTTTTCTAAGATGTTTCTTGTGTTGTATTATCACTTTACTACTGCTTGACTGCTGCATAAATATTTGTTACCTTGCCTCTAACTGAAGCCTGACCATATCTGATTTGTGCCAAGCTATCAGATGGTTAAGCAAAGGTTACACACTCGGAGTTATTCATTGTGAATGTTACTTCTACAGTTTATTATAGGACAATCTGCATGACATGCAGTATGTGTTTAGGTTGACAGTGTATGTAACATGATGAGTTGGCTAATGTGTAGTTAGATGTAATGCTTAGTTAACTGTGACACCACAGTAGTAAAGCACAACACAAAACATTACCTGATATTCACAAAGCCATGCGAGGTTTGATTTGCATGACCTTTTGTATGTGAAGGTTTGCATATTGCAAAATCAACTTTACTGCGCTGAAATACAATAGCTTTTCATTGCCAATCTGTCCCTTTGTCCATTCTAAACCATGCAGCCATGATTGCTGACTGATTCACAGGTTTCAACTATTTTTTTCATTTATATTGCAACACTTTGTTTTCACTTATCTAATGAACCAGTATGAGTGAAATCGTACTTCATGCTATGTTGTATTACTTGCACATTTTCAGCATTATATTGCACACTTAGATAGAAAAAAGCCAGTCTATGTAAAGTTCTGAGCAGGATGGTTTAGATATTATGCAATCTGTAACAAATGGGCATGCATATGTTTTCTTTTATCTTACGCAATGTAACAATGCAGACGTCAGCTTTAGCGGTACCTGGGTCCTGCTGTGATTAGAATTGTACTGGTGTTTCTTTATACCGCTATTGAAGAAGTGGGTGGAACGTTTCCCTTCAAAGGGAAGCAATCATTTTTTTCTCAGAGCATGAATTTCCATGGCAACAAATCTGAAGAGTACATCCAACTCTAGGATGGGAGGAGTTCTAGCTAGCCCATTCGCTACAGCAACATTTCCTCTATTCCTGCGATTTCTGAAAACTATAATTAATCTCTCCATTGTTTTTATGAAAGCTTTAGGAACTATTTGCATAAATTAACAGACTGATCATTCTTCTAGTAAAGAAAACTACAAGAGGCAGCATTAACCTTTTGTACAAATAATGCGTCTTTCAGTTTCAAACCAGCATCACAACACAATGAAAATATACGCCGGTTTGCAACAGCCAATTTTATAAGCAAACATATTTTGAAAGTTAGAATAAAGACACTCATTTACAAGCCCCCTGTGCCACTGGAACATCACTTTTAATGACTCTCCGATGATGCACACTGCAAAGTCATATCAACGAGGTCAGGTAAAGCCAGTCTGCATTGCTTTTCATGGCCTCATTGATATGGTGTTGAAGGACTGGACTTTTAACAGTACCAGCGGTGCCAGGGAACAACACCTATAACCTTCATGGGATACCTGTTTCGGCGCACAAATTACAGAGACACGGGAAACTTCCTTCGGCGTCAAAGATCAGCGTTTATTACTGCAGGGAGGCAAAAGTCACAAGAAGTACAACAGTGTGTAGGTTCTGAGAGTCTGCTTCAATTTGAGGTTGTAGGTCGCTCTCTTTTATACAGAGTGTTACCATTGCATAACATGTGGACAAAAGATTATAATCCGGTTCCCACAGTAGGTTTCAAAAAGGGTCGCTTTCATGTGTTCAGAATCCCGGAACATCATTACAATAGCTATGCCGGTTCCCAACTGTAAAAGTACATCTTCCCACCATTAGGCACACCCATTAGAGTTGTAAATGACAAAGAAGAAGAGACAAGAACAGTTGCAAGGAAGTCAGACACGTGTAGAGAAAAGAGTGTGGGGGTAATATCGGAAGCATGATCGTAGGATCAAAGGGTTGGATCCATCGCCTGCAAGGCTGTCACAATAAGCCGGCACGACCAGATTACCCTCAAGCTGAGCCATTTGCCTTTGCTGTGTCATTCCTCCGGCCATAAAGACGCATGAAAGGAATATGCGTCTTCCGTAAGGCTTGGGAACTAGAGGGTCAGGGGGCGAACAGTTTTCTGCTTGCTGACTACGTGAGGGCAAGAAACAAAATGGATGCCGTATCTAAAATGGAACCCGAGGGTTCAGATGAAGAACGCATAATATTAGACGAACCCTGGCAGGTAGTGTAGCGAAATTTCGCACACTTGCCGAACTCGTCATTTGCGGTTCGTAGATACCAAACTTATCCATATTCGGCAATGCCCAGAACATCGTAATAATTTTTACGGAACCTCAGACGGTCCTTTTGCCCTCATGTAGGCAAGCACTAGTCGGAATCATAATCGATTTCGATACTCATCAGATCACTCAGATGTTGTTGATACATTATTCGATCCTTCAATGCCTCTTTGGTGACAACGGGCTGTCTTATACACGTCGTAGCACAAAGGCCACATAAGGCAGGACCACATTGCACACAAAGACAACATGAGAACAGAAATGTCACAACAATCCCTATGATCATCAGAATCTTCCAACCCCAAGTCGATATCAGACCCCAAAACCATCCCAGAAGCGTCCAATTTCCTTCGTCCACGTGTATGGACTCCGAAATTTTGTGCAACTTAGAGATGGCTTGATAAACCGTTGGAGCGTTATCAGGTATGAATATGCAGCAGCTCGAATGGATGACTTTACAAACCCCACCTCTATCTGCTAGAACGATATCTAGAACCATACGGTTCTGCAACGTCATCAGTCTATCCGCCTGGACTTCGGCTGTTAAATTTCCAAGGGCATTTGCAGTTATGTTGGCAGTTGATTCTACTACACGAGTTAACTGTCTCAGGTTCCTGCTATTAACCATCGGTCCCCAGAACGGTAGGAAACCCTTAAAGAAGTCTCCCGCCTCTTGTCCGGAAGTATCTTCTTTGCTAATCACACCTCTTACAATTCTATTTCTGTGATAATCAGAGGCCACAGTGAAGGTCGGAGGCAAAAGATTTGCAATATAGCAGGTACCCGAGAAGTCATGAGGTAACCACGTATAGGCTCGATCATAACATACAAAGTAGGTACCCTTGGCAGGTAGGAAGGCAGGGGAGGAGAGTGTCAGTAAGACATATGTCTCGGTACAAGCACTCTCCCCAAACTGAGCTCTCGGATTTCGACCAAGACCTTTCAAGCAGAAATTACCAAGGTGAGGTACAATCCATATCGGTGGCGAGCTTTTAAGCTGCCTCTCACCCACTGATAAGCTGTACTCAGCTTCACTTAGTTCCTTATATGCTCGCACCTCTTCCTCTGGGATGAGTGATGCGTCAAAAATATCTCTATCTAAGTCTGCAATAGCTCTCGCCAGAGTCTTGTGGTACGGGCCAGGACCAGAGTTTGCTGAGCGTGGTTCTCGATGGGGGTAGGAATCTAGTGCGCTACGGAACATAGTTTGTAATGCTCGAGCTGACCCTTGTGCACTATAAGGCAGAACTAGGTACGGAATACCTTTATCCATAGTATGTGGCATTAACCCACACACCCAACAATTGGTAGTGTTTACCACTAACTGATGCTGATGCAGGAGTTGTATAAAAGAGTTGTTTCTGAATTCCGCACGTCTGATTTGTTCGTGTTGAGGCAGAGGATAAAAGGAATGTGGAGAAACAGTAGAAATGAAATATTGATCATGAGATGGAAGAGTAGGTGTAGCAGAAGACAATAAGAACTGAGACCCATAATATATTCCTCCTACCAATAGCATAGATATGGTGAGAAACAGTATGATTACTTGTGAGAAAAACCATTTTGTATGACATATTTTCTGCAATGTAGATCTTTGCGCCAACATTTCTTCTCTTTTCGACAGCTCAGACAATGATGATTCCATCCCCTAACGACCGTCCGCGACGTTCTTGACGCACTTCGTTCTGAGTAGCGGTTATCAATTCCCAGGAATTCCCAGAAATTGATAATAGAAAGCAACCTTGTGTCGATAGCTGCTAAACAGAAGGAAGTACCCGCACGGCCTTACGGTCAACCTGGATGGTAGGTTCTAGCTAGATAATGTTCTTGGCTGTACGAAAAAGAAAAAGATACACAATATATATAATGTCCACTGTTTTCAGAGTAACGTAGAACCTATAAACAAAAAAATCTTTTTATTTATGGCTTGTTCGTGGACGAAGAAAATATCGGCTACTTCCAGGGCGAGTCTGATCTTCAAACAATGGATTGGACGGCAAAGGAGTGTTCAATTGTTCAGGCAATTGTTCAACAGTCAAATTTTCCAAGGTTGACGTGGAGGAAATTGTTTGAGAGGAGTCAGCAACGGTGTCAGATACAAGCCGAGCTTCGCTGAATGGAACGAAACGTGGTGCAGTGTCGGTCTCAGATGAAGAAAGACCTCTTCTTATCCAGGTGTCCGATGGCAAAGGAAGCGGGACTCTCTTCGTGTGGGTAGCATGTACCCAGTTCCGACGTCCGTGTAGTCGAACCGCCGTTCTCGTAGCCAGCTGTACCTGAAACGGGCCCACAAATCTTGGTTCAAGGTTTCGTTTTCGTCCGTAGTTTCTGACGAGGACCCAGTCCCCTGGTTGAAGTCGATGACCAGGACCCTCTGTTTGTGATGGCAGAGACTCAAAGACCTGTTGATGAATCAAACTCAATTTAGCAGTCAGATCATAGAGATAATCAATCAACATAGGGTATTCAATTCTGTCAACTTCCTTAGGTCTTGGGACTCCCCATATATTAGCAGGACGACCGAACACAATCTCATATGGGCTGAGCCCTACTCGAGAGTGTACAGTTGCCCTGGTCGACAGGAGAGCCAGAGGCAAAGCGTCGGGCCAAGATAAACCAGTTGTTGCCTGAATTTTAGCCAATTTCAGTTTTAGAGTGCCATTATATCCCTCCACCAAGCCCGCTGATTGTGGATGGTTTGCACTATGAAATTTTTGTACTATCCCTAAACCGCGACACACACTCTTCATCACACTCCCAACAAACTCACTTCCGTTGTCCGACCATACGACCCGAGGCATTCCGTAGCGGGGAAAATACTCTTTGAGCAAAATTTTTGCCGTGGATAAAGCCGTATTATCCTTAAGGGGGTAGGCCTCAATCCACCTAGAGAATGCACACACCACAACCAACACATACTTCAAGTTATTACATCGGTCCATGTGGATAAAGTCCAACTGGATAACTTCGAAAGGGTACGTAGGAGGGGCAAAATGACCAGGTGGAGTGGGGGTGCCCTTACCAGGATTGTGCATCAAACACACCATACAATTTTTAACCACTCTCTCAGCACACTTAGTAATCCCATCATTCTTCCATACATGAGACAACAACTTGCATATACCTTTCGTGTTGATGTGCGCCATACCATGAGCCATTGTAACAACAGCGAGCACATACGCATCCGGTAACATCCATCTCTGTTTCTCTGATAGATCAACCCAACATCCATTCTCATCTAATCTTCCCGTGCTCTCTCTCCATTTAGTCCTTTCCTTCTCAGTGGCTTCATTCTGTATTCCTTTCACGCTTTCAAATGTGTCTTTACACATACCAGTCTCTGTTGGCCATCTCACTGAGCTCGTAACATACATTCTGTTTGTCAAATCTTTAGCCGTCTCTTTAGCCGTTTCATCCGCAAACGCATTACCACGACCCACATCGTCCGTTACTTTCTGATGTGCGCTACATTTGACTATGGCCACTTGTTTAGGCAATGTGAGTGCATCTAAAAGATCATTTACAAGCTGACCATGTTGAATCTTCGTGCCATGCGACGTAAGGAATCCTCTCTCTCTCCATAGTCGTCCAAAACTATGTGCCACACCAAACGCATACTGACTATCTGTAAACACATTCACCCGTTTATCTTTAGACAACACACACGCTCTTGTCAAAGCGATTAACTCGGCAGCCTGAGCCGAATTCTGACTTAGTCTTTCGCTTTCCACAATCGTTCTCAATGTAACTACAGCATATGCAGTCGTCACATCACCGTTCGGCAACTTGAAACAAGAACCATCCACATACAAAGTACCATCGGGATCTGTCAATGGAGTATCTTTTAGGTCAATACGACCCTTAGTTTCCTCCTCAGTTCTGAGATAGCAGTCATGTACTGCTTCACCATTTGATTCTGTGTCAATCGGCAGCAATGTTGCTGGATTCAACACATTACATCGTTTTATCCGTATGTGACTGGCCAGCAACGTCAACTCTTATCCAGACAATCTTGCGCTCGTCAGATGTTGAGTTTTCGTTCGATTCAATAGAGTGTCAACTGCATGCGGAACCATTACCGTGAGCATATTATCCATAACTAAACCTGCGGACTGTCGAATGGACGCCGCAGCTGCCGCTGTTGCTCTTAAACAACTTGGCAAGGCTCTTGCTACTGGGTCTAAAGTCGAAGAAAAATAGGCACATGGGCGTTGCTTTCCACCAAAAGGTTGTGTCAGAACACTCAACGCACAACCATCCCTCTCGTGAACGTATAGTGTAAACGGCTTACTGTAATCAGGAGTGCCCAACACAGGAGCCGAACACAACGCATCACGTAATTCAGAAAAACTTTTCTGACACTCTTCAGTCCAAGGCAATGGGGATGAAACATCCTTGCACGTAAGGGCTATCAATGGTTTCGCCAACAGTGAAAAATTTGGAATCCATTGTCTGCAATAGGACGTAATACCTAAAAAGGCGCGAACATCTCTCTGGGTTTTTGGCACAGTCATTCGGGTAATCGCTGCAATTCTCTCTGGGGTCAACCTTCTCCCTTCTCTTGACAATAAGTGACCTAGATAGGTAACTTCTTGACAACAATACTGTAGCTTTGAAGGCGATACCTTGTGGTGTAAGTTATGTAGATAATGTAACAATGATACTGTAGCCGTTTTGCAAATAGCTTCTGTATCAGCTGCCACTAAAAGATCATCAACGTATTGAATCAAAGCTGCACCTTTAGGTAATACAAAGGCATCAAGTTGACCTTTAAGTGCTTGGCTGTAGATTGACGGACTCTCACAGTAGCCCTGTGGAGCGCGTTTTAACCTAAAACTGCGACTACCTAATGAAAATCCGAATAGGTCTCTGCTTTCCTCTGCAATTGGGATGCTAAAGAAAGCATTCTTTAGATCGATCACTGTGAACCAGGAGGCAGATGCCGGAATCATTGTTAGTAAAGCCGTAATGTCGGGAACTACAGGAAATTGTGGAACCACTATTTTGTTCACCTCTCTTAAGTCTATTACAAAACGATACACAGGAGGTTTAGTTGGGTCAGTTCGTTTCAGAATTGGTAATACAGGGCTATTACACACGTTTCCACGAGTTTCTTCAACAACACCTTTTCCAATGAGATCATGAACGATTGCTAACAGCGCTCGTTCGCCCTCAAGAGAAATACGATATTGAGGTAAACGTGGTAATCGCGCATTTGGTTTCAATTGAATCACATAGGGTGGAATGTCTAACAGGCCCACATCATTGGGACCTGTGGCCCATAAGGACGCAGGGAGGGAATTCAATTCCGGTGGGAATTTATCGACCGATAAATACATTGGAGAGATCACTCTCCGTCCCAATGTAAGCTCCACTCCTTCGGGGGAACAATACAATGTTGCATATAATCGTTTCAACAAATCCAGGCCCAAAAGATTTTCACCACAACCTGTAGATAGAATCAGTGGAGCCGTTAGCTCACGAGGACCAATCATAAGAGGCAAAGGACTAGAGACTGGGTTGCTAACAGGGGCGCCAGAGAATCCAACGGAAACGTTCGTTAAGCCAGACAAAGGTGCGCCAGGGAGTTTCGAATGCATGATGGAACTTTTCGTCGCACCAGTGTCTAACAGAAAAGGCTCAACTACACCCGATGTAGCCACTGCAACGTAAGGCCCACTCTGATCGACCGGAACTGACACTACTCCCTCTCTTTGTCGTTGGCTGTCCTAGTAATGGTCATTTACAACAGTCTCATGCTCTACGTAATAATCGTCCACATTATACTGTGCAGATCGGACTGACCCTGCATTTCGCTGGTCAAAACAATTATTTGCATCTGATTGATTTTGATAACGATCACTCTGATTGTGGGATGAACCACGACCTCTACCTCGTGATGCCTGTTGGGGACCACTACCACGATTTCCTCGTGCTGACACACCATTTAGGCGGTCCCGTAAGGCAAGACAATCATATTTTAGGTGTCCCTCTTTCTTACAATATGCGCACTGATTATACCCAAGGGAAGATCTATAATCAAAGTTGTCAGAACGCGGCTGTGTCCTATCGGGCTGTGCTCGTGGTCGATACTGCTGTTGTGAATCAGTTTGGTTTGATCGTGGAGGGTATGCTTGCTGTAACAAAACCTTCGTTTTTAGCTCCTTCGTTTTCTTCTCTACACGATCACTTTCTTCCTTTTCCCTATTCTCATAATACTGGGCTGTTGCTAGTATTTGCGCAGGGGTTGAAACTGCCCACGCACTCTCTGAATTTTTCAGTTTGTTGCTTAATTCAGGCAACAAATTCGACACAAATTTGTCAACAAATAACCGCTGGCCTCCCTCAGCTCCCATGTCCTGACCGCTGTGGTCGACAAACGCTTCCTCAAACCTTGTAAAGAAATCCGAGACACTCTCGTCTTTCTTTTGCTTACAAGCTGATAACTTATCCCAGTTCACCTTCATCGCTGGCATGATAGTTTTCATGAGCGTAATGATTTTCTGCGGCAAGTCTAAGATTAGCTGGTCGGGCTTAGCCCCACCAACTTGTAATGCATCAGCCGCTAGCAGTGCAGCCCAATCACCCCCTAATTCAACTGCGTGGTTGGCTTGACGAATTTTGGCCCAAACTGGTTGCGGTACAACATTGCCAAACAACATGTCGATGTCGGCAAGGTTCATAATAGAAGCTTCCACCAGTTGTGATAACTCCTTATAATAACCAGCCGGATTTTTACGCGGATCGGGTAAGGATTGCTTCACTTGCAAAACTTCCGATCGTTTCCATGGAAGATGTATCCATACCCTTCGAAAATGCGGTAGAACCACAGGGTTTGCATTAGGATCACCAGGCACCCACAGTGGCGGAACCTCTCTCATGGGATATTGACCAGGAACCGCTTTCCAATTCTCGGTGGTATCATCTGAGGACACCCGAGAATGTGCTGTGGATCTAAACGCTAATAAGCGTTCCACGGCACGTCGTACATCTTCACCTATGATCATACCGTTGGAAAAGTGACTCTGAAGTTCAATTATGTCGGACGGTACATTATCTACATCATCATTATACCATTCTTCCCTCAAAAAGTTACACATCTCCTCAAACACGAATCTCTGCGTAGGCTCATTAAACTGAGAAAATGTATCAAAGACCACACGAGGAGTGTAATTAGCAGGATGTCTTATCCACCTATGTGCCATGGTTATTAATGTCTCTTTCTCCCTACCACTAGGGATCTGACTCCGTCTCTGAGGAGTTTCAGATGAATCAGACGAAAATAACGGACCAGAAAGAGGTGAATAAAGGGTAGCAACAGAGTTAGGAACACGCTTACGAACAGAAGGGGAAAGAAAAACAGGGGCAACAACACTGGAGGTGAAAGAAGGCATAGTAGGAACTGACAAGATAGTTGGAGTAGCAGAGACAACAGTCTGCGAAGGTACAGGTACAGGAGCAGTAGGAACAAGGACAGGTGGTGAAACAAACGTAGGGTTAACAACGGGCTGGCCCGCAGCCACTGGAGCAACAAGGGGAACTACAGGAGGAATAACAGGAGCAGCTACAGGAGCAGTAGCACCCTGTACATAAGGAGGTGGTGATTTCATCAAATATGATAACAAGGAATCCTCCTTTAAATCTTCTTCTTTCTTTTCTAGATTATTCGGTAAAACCGGGTAACATTTATCTATTTTCATATGATACAATCTAGTAGAGATTTCCATTTCCTTTTCTTCTTTGTCCTGTTTACATTCTTTTATAGTTTGCATTATCGGAACGAACCCTTGCTTTTGATCCTTTTTAAGTTGTTTGATTTCTTTCTGCTTGGCCTCTTTACGCCATATTCGAAAAGAATCAAACATAGCTGGCCTAGCTTTCTTTAAAAATAATTTAGCCTCAAGATTATCTAAAATCGAAAGTTCAAAAGTTCCATGTGGTGGCCATCTAAGGTCACCGTCTTTCTTTGTATAGCGGACCCAGTAATCATTATATATTATAGGACCCACCCCATGTCGACTATAAAGATCATGTATCGGAGTTCCAACTGGAGGTATCGGACACGAGTCCTCCAACCGGGAATCCATTGCGCAACATTGGAAAATATGAAACAAACCACTATGGCTAGGCATCGTGCACACTAACCTAGTATCAAACTTCAAGGATTACCGAAGTAATTAAACCTCGTGTAAGTCAAAACCCTCGGTTTTTGGCAATTGCAACTGTCAAATAATACTAAGGACCAATACTAAGAACCACAAATGCAATGGAACCATGCAATACAACAAAGCCTTAAGGCTATCACAAAGCTCGGAGAGCTAACCACAAAGCCTGAGGAGGCTATTACAAAGCTCGGTGAGCTATTACAACAAAGCCTTAAAGGCTAACAACAAAGCTTTCAAGAAGCTAGAACAACCACTAAGGACTGGGAGCGACCCACAAAATACTTAACTCAGAACTTCAATGGCGTCACCAGGAAGGCCCGTCTATCGTCTCGCTTGTACGTAAGGTCTACGCCGGGCGTCGAAGACAGGTCGACAGTCAGGGCATCGGTCCGTCGCAGCCGTCAGGAGGCGGGAATCTTCGCAGGGAAAAACTTCGGGCCACTTATTTCGACAACAGGATCGATGAAGCGGGGTGCACCTTCCCTCGGAGATTTCACACGAAGTTCCTCACGATCATCAGGCTTTGGACCGGTACCGCTGAAGTCACCCTACGTTGGGCGCCAACTGAAGGACTGGACTTTTAACAGTACCAGCGGTGCCAGGGAACAACACCTATAACCTTCATGGGATACCTGTTTCGGCGCACAAATTACAGAGACACGGGAAACTTCCTTCGGCGTCAAAGATCAGCGTTTATTACTGCAGGGAGGCAAAAGTCACAAGAAGTACAACAGTGTGTAGGTTCTGAGAGTCTGCTTCAATTTGAGGTTGTAGGTCGCTCTCTTTTATACAGAGTGTTACCATTGCATAACATGTGGACAAAAGATTATAATCCGGTTCCCACAGTAGGTTTCAAAAAGGGTCGCTTTCATGTGTTCAGAATCCGGGAATATCATTACAATAGCTATGCCGGTTCCCAACTGTAAAAGTACATCTTCCCACCATTAGGCACACCCATTAGAGTTGTAAATGACAAAGAAGAAGAGACAAGAACAGCTGCAAGGAAGTCAGACATGTGTAGAGAAAAGAGTGTGGGGGTAATATCGGAAGCATGATCGTAGGATCAAAGGGTTGGATCCATCGCCTGCAAGGCTGTCACAATAAGCCGGCACGACCAGATTACCCTCAAGCTGAGCCATTTGCCTTTGCTGTGTCATTCCTCCGGCCATAAAGACGCATGAAAGGAATATGCATCTTCCATAAGGCTTGGGAACTAGAGGGTCAGGGGGCGAACAGTTTTCTGCTCGCTGACTACGTGAGGGCAAGAAACAAAATGGATGCCGTATCTAAAATGGAACCCGAGGGTTCAGATGAAGAACGCGTAATATTAGACGAACCCTGGCAGGTAGTGTAGCGAAATTTCGCACACTTGCCGAACTCGTCATTTGCGGTTCGTAGATACCAAACTTATCCATATTCGGCAATGCCCAGAACATCGTAATAATTTTTACGGAACCTCAGTGTGAGGCAATGCAGTGTAAGTCACTGCACTGCATCACACTGTGTTAGGGAGGTGTGTCATGGGCGTTACGGTGGATGTTCCCATGTGACAACTATGGCATTTGATACATTCCCAGATTTACAACAGCAAAAGCCCACGCCTTCTCAGGGATGGTGTAACAGTTGTTTTTGTGAAGGAAGGTGTCTGTTCCTGCACAACAACAACCTGATTTCAAGGCAGGCACCCTGGTGCAAGGGTGACTGCTTTAGCAATAGGCAGCAATCTGTGTGCCAGTACAGTGTTGGAGAAATGGTATGCACAGTATCTCATAGATATGAACATTTCTGTCCTGTCTTTTGACGCAGGGCAGCACAGCAAATTATCGTGCAGGGCTGCCCTGCCTCAAAATGTTGTAAATGTGCCCCAGAATGTTTTACTACAGTTACAGACTGCAAAATACTGTTTGCTGTACAATTTGAAAATAAAATGAATAAAGTTAATATGCAAAAACAGCAGAACAATCACATTATTACCTAAAAGCAATTGCATAGTAGTTCGCCTGACACGTTAATTTGATGGTGGTATCTATTGCTACTGGTTTAAGCAGTATTTATTTTTTGTTGTCTAACTCTTTGTGCAGAGACTACCCAGTCGTAAAGGTACTACTTGTAAAATACCTTTATGATTAGCAAACAATGGTAATCTTACACAAAAGTGTAAGTTTATCTCTGTGAATCAGACCCCAAGACTACCTAGTCTTGCTTCCACCCTATTCCAATATAAAGCAATCCTCTCTTTCTCAATATTGCAGATTACTTTTCAGCCATGCATTCTTCCTCCTCTGCGTTTTTCTTGCTTTCTCTTTCTGCCCTTTTGAGTTTTTTGCTCGTTTGCTCTGGATCAAAGTCTATTGGGGAAAAATAGCTGCCAGGTCCCAAAAACGAGTGCTGGTGGGCCACAACTAGAACTACCTACTCAAATTAAGAACTGGAATATACAATGCAATCTTAGTTTCGAAACTGGTACCTTTTCTCAGATCCTAAACGGTACCAGAATAAACTGCCATTTTTGTATTTGCTATTTGTGGAGCTATATATGCTAAGGGCCCTTACACAGTTTCAGCTCTACCTTCCTTCTGAAAGTTTCTGCATGTTGCCATTCCTCCTATATTCTATTCACTGTCCTTAAAATTGCACACAAACAACTCCTTGGTACGAAGTGCACTGGCTCACCTTTGCAAGCAACTTAAACCTGTCAGCATTGTTGAATGAACAAATGCCACCAGAGTGGTCCTTTGCTTAGTTATTGAATCAGCGAATGTGCGGTCGACAGCGTACTCCCTACGAAAACTGCAGCACATCCCATGGCTGCTTCTGTAAGTAGGTGCGGAGGAGGGTCTTGTTACAGCCCCAAAATAAAATACAAGTATGCAGTAATCATTTTAGGTGGATTAGAAAATGTGTTTATAATTGGGAACCAGACTTCTTTACATGAGAAGACTGTTGCAGGTAGTTCAATGACTGGTTGATGGGAGTGGGGTAGGAAGATGATAACTATAACAAAGTATTTTTGGACCCTGTTTTACTGCTCAACAGTCATGGTGTACACTATTTCTTTTTTCTCCGTTTCTGCTTCGTTAACTAGGTTACGAAAGTTATCCTCCCATGCTTTAATGCCTGGGAGGAAAGATCGTTTAAGCCTTGTTATTAAATAAACAGTCTCCTACAAGACATACTTTTTTAATGTTTGGCAACTCAAACACTTTACTTTGTATTCTTTTCCATCAATTTTCAAAAGTCAAAATAAACCTTGACTTCAGCTTCAAGAGCTAATACTTTTTCGGTTAAATAAACTACCCCAGTTAGTATTGGAAGCCACTACCTTTCTTTGTTTTTTGTTTAATAATTTTTATTAAGTTTTTAGAAAAAGAAAAACATTATCAAGCAAATGAACACATTATGACTAAAATATAACAATTAATATATAAGGGAAAAACATGAGAAAATAATTTGAAAGAGAGAAAGAGGTGAAGAGGGAAAGAAAGAAAATAAGAGCAAAGAAAGAGATAGAGAGGAGACGAGAGGAAAGAAAGAAAGAGAGAAAAAAGGAATAGACGAAAGTTAGAGATTGAGATGCAGGGGCATGTGTAGAAAGATAAGAAGTAAAGGGTAATAATTCCACCAAGTCAATAATAGTAAATTTTACAGTCTTGCTAACCGATGGTAAAAATATTATGTATTTTTTATTAATAATATGTTTATATATATGTATGTTTTTAAAAATAAAATTGTATGTTTATATATTTTTTACTTAATTTTTTTTTAAAGTTTATTTAAGTATTTTAGGTATGTTTAAATTATTTATATTTAATATTTTAATATTTTTCAATTACTTTTAAGATATTAAAAAAAATCGATATTTTTACTATCTATATTTTTTACAACGATATTTTAAATTCGATATTTTTGCACTTACCTGTTTGGAGACAGGAGGTCGATATTTTTGTAGTCGATATTTTTAACTCGATATTTTGCTACCTCAATATTTGTGTAATCGATATTATGTCAGTGTTCCGGTAAGTTTCTAGTAAAGTGCACTGCGTGTGCCCAAGGTCTGTACATCAAATCCTACTAGTGGGTCTACAGCACTGATTGTGCCACCCACTTGTTTAGCACTGCAAACAAGTCTCAGGCCTGCCACTGCAGTGGCTGTGAGTGCAGTTTTTAAACTGCCATGTTGACTTGGTAAGGTTCCAAACTTGCCAGGCACAAATATTTCCATTTTCTACATGTAAGGCACCCCTACAGTAAGCCCCAAACTAGCCTCGTGGTCAGACTGCAGTGTAAGTGAAAGGTAGGACATGTGCTGGTGTGTTTTACATGTCCTGATAGTGACATTCTGCCAATTTCATTTTTCACCATTGCAAGAACTATTTCTCCCATATTTTATCATTGGAACTGCCTTGTAACATCTTAACAGTGCAACTTTCAATTCATAAGATATAGAGATTTGGAGTTTGGGTTCCCTTAACTAAGAATTAAAAAATCCATCTTTTGGTGAAGTTGGTATTTAAATGTGTGTTTGAAAATGCTACTTTTAGAAAGTGGGCATTTTCTTGCTTTACCACTCTGTATCTCTGTCTGCTGGTTCATGCAGACAGTTCGGCTGTTTGTGCATTCACTCTAGACAGTCACACAAAGGGGCATGAGATATGCCTTGCACATCCTGATGGCCCATCACCTGGGTGATGGGACTTCCTGAGCTAGAGTGGTGGGAACAGTTGTCACTGATACCTGAATAGTGCTGCACCAGTCCTCGCACAAAGCTGTCTTCACCTGCCTGTAGTGTATCAGTAGCCAGTGCAGAAAAAGGCAGGGTATAGGGCAGCACAAAGACTTTCCTTTGAAGTTTACCTACTCCAAAGGCAGAAGGTGAAATAAGTACTGGATCTGTGAACCATACCTTCTAAACACTTCTGGACTAAGAGGAGATTCTGCCAAGAAGAAGAGTTGGAGAAAGTGTAGGAGGTGTAAGAGGGGAACCGCCACTCTGCTTGTAGTTGTGTTGTGCTGGCCTACTGCTTGCTGCTCTTGTCTTGGACAATTAAAGGACTGGATTTTGCTTTCTTATCCTTCTTATCAAGGTTGTCCAAGGGCTTGTGTGTGCTTGTATACTGTTAGGAAGTCTCATGTCCACCATAGACTTCATCTGCAACCCTTGAATTCCTTTGCTGGGAGTTTTGACCTGCCAAGTGGTGCCAGTTCCAGTTGTGTGCCCTTGGACCTGGCTTCTGCTGTAAGAAAAGAAGAAAATCCATGCACTGGTGGATCACCACAGTGAAGTCAAAAAATCAATGCAGTGTCTGTCGTGTGGCTCCAAGTTCAACACAGCCCGTGTCCTAAGCATTGTGTCTCTGACATCTCAGGAACCCGCTTCGACTCCGACACAAGTGGTTCTATGCAGTTGATGATTCAACATATCATCTACTCGTGAATGAATCGATGCAGTGCCAGTTTTGTCGATGCCGCTTCTACTCCAGCTCACCCGGACTTGCCACGCATTTCACCTGTGTGCCAAATTTGCATTGCCCAGCAGTAGGGAACTGAGGCTGCACGTCCGAAGTCTGATTCATCACCTCTCCTTGCAGAAGGTTTTCGACCCATCACCTCCCCTGTCAGTAAGAAATCAAGGAATCTCCTTCTTTGCACCCCAACAAGGAATCAACACATCACCTCCTCTAGTAGTAAGGAATCTATGCATCATCTCCCCTGAGAGTAAGGAATTGACACATCACTGTGTTTTCGGCATCTCATCACCTCTGCGCCTTTTTTTGTCTTTTGATTTTGATGTATCCCAGGTACTTTGCACCAAAACGCGAGACAGACATAGTTTTCTATCAACTGAACTACTTCTAACCTTTTAAAAGAGATATCTTTAATTGTGTATGCTGGATTTCTGTTGTTTTGTTTTAACCAGATAAGGATTGATTCATTTTAAAAACTGGTGTGGTGTCCATTTGTATTGTTCTCATTGTGTCAATGTGTGTGTTACAAATGCTTTACACATTGCCTCTGTGATAAGCCTGACTGTTCAAGCCATGCTACCAAGGGGGTCAGCAGGGGTTATCTTAGCTGTGTAATCACCTTACCCTGACTAGAATAACGGTCCCTATTTGGACAGGTGCAAGTTACTGCCAACTAGATACCCCCAATTCTAACACTTTCCTTTCTCATATTTGAGTTTGTCCTGAAACTGATGCATTTAGGTTTCCATCCACATTTTCACTGGTTGAGGATATCTTTCCACTCTTGACATCAGGGAACATATTTCTTTGTCAATTGAGCTTCAGCACTTTTTAGGACTACAGGCCCTGATTTTCTCTTTATTTCTCTCTTTTCCTCTCTCTTTCTTTCTCTTTTTTCGCTGCAATTTCCTTCTGTCTCTCCATCTCATCATCCCCTAAATGTAAATGTAAATGTATTTGAGCTTGTAAAGCGCACTGCTACCCGTCCATAGGTCTCCTGGCGCTGTATAACTCTGGGGAACCCGTCCTGGCTTTCCCTGTGGGATGGTCCCTGCTGGGAGTCCCCAAGGTGGAGCCAGGCATCCCAGGAATTGATGGGGCCATTGTGGAGATTAGGCAAGCTAATGCCCAGAGTTGCCGAGTGGAACCCCTGATTAGAGTAAGCACCGAAGCGAGACTTATCGAGTCCGCTGACCCTGGTCCACGACCCTGCCGCGTCGGGAATTGAACCCTGGTCCCAGGCCGACTTCTGCTCTCGGGTCTGCTGCCTCTAACCAGTGAGCCACACTACTCCACTGAGCCACACTACTCCACAACAGTCATCTTCAGTTTCCCTGCTTCACTGAATCCATATTTGCCTTGCTTCCTCTCTACACCTCTGACTCAGAGCACTGATGCAGCTCAGACCTCTCTACCCCTCACTCTCTCTCCTTACCGTGAGCGTGCTGCCAAGTGCTGATGGGTTTGCCATTACTTGTAGAAGTGCACTGACGATCGCAAAGTCTAAAGAGGTGGTCAGCCACCTTGGAGTGCTTTTTCTATACTTCCAAGATGGCTGTCATGTAGTTTGTTAACACAACATGCCACTGCTTGCAGCACTACCTTATAAGCATTGATAAATATATTAGTGACAGTGGCAGAATCTTGCAACATTTACACTACTGTCAAGATGACTGCCTTGTTGAAACTAGACACAACCTTTTGCCAAAGTGTTATGTTTCATACAGGTACCCTAATATAGGCTGGGTAGTAACCAAACCTTTCACCTATAGTTCCCCTACCCTTATACTACATAATGGTTCTCGGTAGTGACCTTTCTTTTAGTTACGGTACTGCTTAAATGACGTAGAGTTTTCTCCGAAAACTAGCCAAATTCATTATGCATGAGGATTCTTGGAATCTCAGCAGGACTACAATCTCCTGCATAATAACTATGTATATGGGCATTCCTTCGATCATCCTAGTCTGACATGACACAGCAAGGTAGATCCCTTGAGGGTACAAATTTGGGTATATAAACACCATATCTTTGCTTTGCTGAGGAGAAAAAGGACTTCTATGCTGACACACTGACGCAAGACACAGAGGTCCCTGCACGCATACACTCCAGCTCACAGTGGTCTGACATCCATTGCGGGGTGTCTATCTTGAGATGAAGATGGGATCCCACAGTCTCTCATTTCAGGTAATGGGGCTGGCTTCAGCCTAGGAGCATTCTTTGCTTGACACCTACATACATGCTAGGTACACGCAGGCACACTTAGTTTGGGTTGCATTGTAGGATTACACATTATTACTGTCATGTATTTATATACCTGCCTGTATTCTTAGTTTTAGCACTATGGTTGAAACCTACCATCCTTTTACTCTGTTGGTGCTTATAATGATTTATATCTATTTCTGTTTTATAGTTGTTTCAGCACACTATTTCACACTAGAAGGACACTGGTTCAAAAAATGCTCATTGAAAACGTACCCACTGTTTATTCTGTGTATCTCTCTGAGACTAAGTGAGCACGCATGACTGAGGGAAAATCAATGTATTATTTTCACGATCCATGATGGGACGAAGTTGTCATTTTCGATAGTTGCCAAAACTATTCTCTTATTGGTAAGAGTAGTTTACAGTGGCACAGATGAACATGCCCAGTGGAGGTGTTTGTAATTAGTCTTGACACCAATCCCACAGTCTATTTTGTCTAAATGTGTCAGACTCTGCCGTACTGCGCCTGCATCGCGTTAGAAACTACATTTCCCATGATTCCCCCTGAGTCATTCCAGGAAGTACTTTAGTGGGTAGGACGCGCATCCTGTTGCATGTTATTCATGATTCGTCCTTGGCGTGAGAGCTGTCCTGCTCTGCGCGCCGTTTCCTGGTTTCCCTTCGCTGGATTATCGTCAGAGATCCTTTCGAATCCAAGGTAGGATTCTTCTTGTGGGGACTTTCCTTTATGACTGTGAGCAAGAAACACAGTAGCAGGCTGCTACGTGTCTCCGTTCTTCCTCCTGCTGTTGTTTGCGGTAGCTGTAACTAATTCGAACTGATTGTTTGTGCTAAAGGAGATGGAGGCTGTTACTGAAACGCGGAGCGCGGTGGTGGTCGAAACCACGCGTTGCCGTGGTGTATAGTTTAAAGGCTTAATAACTTTGAAACGCGGAGCGCGGTGGTGGTCTAAACCACGCGCTGCCGTGTTATATGGTTCAAGGCTCAATAACTTTGATAGCGGAGCGCTGTGGAGATCTCTCTACGCGTTACCATGTGTTGTTCCTGCCAAAAGACTGAAGGGAGCAGAACGCAGTGGTGGACGCAACTACGCGTTTCTGTTTGTTTCTTTGTTTATGATTTCATTTGATTTTGGCCAAGTGGAACCTTCGTCAGGGCTGTTGAGGAGCAGAGTGTTGTGGTTCTTGCCTCCTACACACTACCGTTTCCTGTGCTCTCCGTTTTGGAAATTGGCTAGGATTTTCCTTTCGTTTATTCCCTATCATTTGTTATCACAGACTCCTGATTTCGTACACCCTCTGTGCTGCTCTGTGGTATGTTCCAGGTGGTTCCATTAAACTCTAAAGCTTACATACCAACCTATACTGGGTGAAAGACATACTTACTTATTGTTTATGTTTTCTATAGGAGATCCAAAGGCAGTAGTGGAGTGTGAAGAAAAACTCATTACAGAGGGTCCTGTTCTTTTCTTTAAGCAGGTACATAGAGGTGCATACTAGCGAGAATTCATGAGAGTAGCTTGGTGTGTAATCCTAGTGTTCATGAAGGTGTCTTTTGTCATTTCAGGTATCCCTTCCCAGCTGACCCCTTCCTTTCCCTTCCCTTCTTTTTCTTCTCTTATTCCCCTCACCTAATGACTCGAACATCTTGTATATATATCATCAGGGTGTTGGTGACATTTGGAGGTGGAGCCCTTTATTCAACAACTGGATCCCGTGGAGTCAAACCTGACAGAATAACACGCCCAAGAATTTTACTCTACCTGATTCAGTTGTTGCATAATGGCTACCATGGACGATGTAATGCAGGCTCTGCTTCTAGTTCAACGGGAGCTAGCCTCCTCTAAAACAGAAGCAACTGCATTAAGGGAACAGGTAGAAAGGTTGTCCAGGAATCCCTTTGATGCCTCTTCACCCCAGATACAGGTCACGGTTCCCCCTCCTATCCCTCTGGCCAGTCCAGAGAGGTATTCAGGCGATCCGGCTAAAACTCAGGTTTTCCTAACACAGATCATGCTCCATTTCTCATGCAAGCCAGCCTCGTTCCCTAACAATCACTCTTGGGTGGCGTTTGCCATTTCTTATTTGATTGGCGATGCCGCTAACTGGGCAGTACCCTTGGTAAGAAATATTGATCCCGTTCTTTCTGATTGGTCAGCCTTCCGCACCGAGTTCGAAAAAGTATTCGACAGAAGGGCCACTACCTTTAGTGCAGATAGGGAACTCTTAGAATTAAGGCAAGGCCGAAGTGATTCAATAACATATTTAGCCAAGTTCAACAGACTGGTGGCAGAGACCTCGTGGCCTGAAGAGAAAAGAATGTCCTTATTTTACCAGGGGTTAAGGGATGGATTAAAGGATGTTATTGCTCAAATAGATCCCCAACCCTCCACTTGTGTAGACATGGTTAATTTAACCTTGAGACTGGATGGTAGAATGGCTGACAGAGGAGGGGATAGGAGAAGATGGATAGGGGCCCTTCCAGACCTGATTGGACTCCCCGTAGGGCTTTACCGTCTACCGAGAATGCTACAGAACCCATGGAAATAGGTGCAGTTAGGGCCTCCCTAACCAGAGAAGAGAAAGAAAGCCGTAGGGTGTCCGGGCTGTGTATGTACTGTGGCAAGGAAGGCCATTATGTCAGAGAATGCCCCTCCAAACCCAAGACATCAGGGGGATGGAAGAGAAACAAAAGAGTAGTCACCACCACGTTAAGAGCACCGGATGAGGTGAGCGGGATAGCTGAGGAGAACAAGGGGGAAGTTCAGCCCTGGAAAGTTCCTTCTCTAACGGTACTAGCCCTGCTTGAATCAGAGTCACATATTTTGTTGCCCATGAGGTTAGAGTGTCAGCTACAGGTCCACCAAGTGATGGTCATGATAGACTCAGGGACCACTGGTAATTTTATTAATAGCGGGTTGGTGTCTTCTCTATCATTGGACAGAGTACCCAGATACACTCCTGAAGAAGTCCTAGCAGTAGATGGGAAACCATTGATTTCCGGTCTGATTACGGAACAAACAGAGATGGTAATGTTCGTCAGTAGAGGTAAAGGAAGGCAGGCACAGAGAGGAACTGTCTCTTAATATTATAGAAGCCCCCCAGTACCAGGTGATATTGGGTATGCCTTGGCTAAGTCATCACAATCCTTCAATTAACTGGAAGGAAAAGACTTTACAGTTCTTGTCCACGGAATGCAAGGCACATATGGAGGGGCATAAGATTGTTCTGTTTTCACCGACAATGATTCCCTTGTTGGCGGCTACTGCCGCGGAGAAATCAGTGAGCTTACCTGTTGAGTACCAGAGTTACAAGGATGTCTTTAGCGAGAGCAAGGCAGAACAGCTTCCCCCGCACAGGCTTTATGATTGCTGAATAGACTTAGTTGAGGGGCCACCATTCCGTCATGCAGGGTGTATGCATTGTCCATTCCTGAAACAACACACTTAAAGGAGTATCTAGACCAATACGTGAACATAGGATTCATCAGGCCATCCAGATCTCCTGCCGCTTCTCCCCTGTTTTTCATCAAAAAAGCTAATGGGGATCTGAGAGCCTGTGTGGACTACCGTATGTTGAATAAAAACACAATCAGAAACAGATACCCTCTACCCCTTATCTCTGTTTTGTTGGACCAAGTAATATATGCCAGGGTTTTCACCAGACTGGATTTAAGGGGGGCGTATCATCTGGACCGCGTCCGCGAGGGGGACGAGTGGAAGTCCGCCTTCAAGTCCAGATACGGCTTATATGAGTATACTGTAATGCCGTTCGGTCTGTGCAATGCTCCGGCGGCATTTCAGTATTTTTTTAATGATGTTCTGAAGGAGTTTGTGGACATCAGTGCAGTGGTGTACATTGACGATATTCTGATATACTCAGAGGACATCACACTGCACAAACAACATGTGATAGAGGTATTGCAGAAATTAAGAGAACACAGGTTGTTTTGTAAGATAAGCAAATGTGAATTCAGTGTGCCTACGGTTGAGTTCCTGGGTGTTATGATAAGTCATGAGGGATTGCAGATGTCAGTAAGATAGATACAGGCTGTTCAGGAATGGTCTACTTCCACCTGCGTGAAAGAAGTACAGAGCTTCCTAGGCTTTGCAAATTATTACCGCAGGTTTATTCTGCGGTTTTCTCAGGTGGCTGTTCCTTCGACAAGACTGCTCCGAAAAGGAGTTAAGTTCCATTGGTCAGATGAAGCTGCGGAAGCATTTGCATATCTGGAGAAAGCTTTCACTATAGCCCCAATCCTTGCTCATCCAAAGCCAGAATACCCATATATCGTAGAAGCCGATGCATATGATGAGGCCATAGGGGCCATTCTGTCCCAAAGGGATAAAGATACAGGACAACTCCACCCTGTAGCGTATCTATCCAAGAAACTGAATCTGTCTGAAAAGAATTACACCATAGCTGAGAAAGAGTTGTTAGCTATAAAAAGGGCTTTTCAAGAATGGCGACAGTATCTATGGGGGGCCAAATTCCCGGTCACGGTTTTCACTGATCACCGAAATCTTCAGTTTATGAAGACAGCCAGACATCTCACACAGAGACAGATGCGATGGATGTTGTTTTTCTCAGAGTACGATTTCTCCATCACTTTTCGGCCTGGGGTGGATAATCTGAAAGCAGACTCTCTTTTTCCGACGAGATCAGGTTGAGGAAAAAGGGAAGAACGATACAAAGGTGGCAATGGTGAATCCAGAAAAGGTGATCTGTGTGATCCAGGCAGACACCTTCCTGGAGGTCATTCGTAAGACAAAGGACCAGAATGCCTAGGTTCTGTGGGCCACAAAGGGTAACAACCGCTCATTAAAGCAAGGACTGCCTTTTCAGGACAATAGACTGTATCTCCCTACTCCGGCGCTGCAAAAGAAGGCTTTTGCTTGGTGTCATGATTCCCCGTTGGCTGGTCATCAGGGAGTACAAAAGACCATACAACTCCTAAAACATCATTTCTGGTGGGACACCGAAAAAACTGATGTAACCACATGGATAGGGCAGTGTGAGGCCTGTGCACGTGCAAAAAACGTGACAGGAAAGAAGAAAGGCTTATTGATGCCGTTGCCTTCACCAAGAAGACCTTGGCAGAATATCAGTCTAGATTTTGTTACTGGACTACCCCCTGATCAGGGAAAGACAGCCATACTAGTGGTCATAGACAGTCTCACTAAGTTGGGACATTTCATCCCATGCGTGAATCTTTCTACTGCCGGACAAACTGCCCAATTGCTATTAACTAACGTTATCCGGTTGCATGGAGTGCCCGAGGTCATCGTATCTGATAAGGGCCCTCAATTTGTTGCAAGATTTTGGTAAGTATGGTGTCAGGCTTTATGTATCCAATCCTCGCTCTCCACAAGCTTCCACCCGCAGACCGATGGGCAGACGGAGAGAATAAACCAGACACTAAAAAAGTATCTCCGATGTTACGCAACGGACGCCCAGGATTCATGGGTGTCTATGCTATGGATGGCCGTGGTGGCATATAAATTGTCAGGCATTGTGGCATTGTTCGGTGGGGGTTTTTCCTTTCCTTGCTACCTACGGTTTTGATGCACAAATCCTTCCGGTACACATCCCTGAGGAGGTATCACGGCAGCCTACGGTCTTGGGGCAGATGCGGAAGATTCAGTGCATACACAGGAAGATAAGGGTGCATTTGATAAAGGCAAAAAATGAATACAAGAAATGGGAGGATCGACATCGAATCAAGGGTCCCATATACCATGTGGGTGATAGAGTGTGGTTGTCCCCTCGCAACATCAAGTTCAAACTACGCAGTGTGTTTCATCCCAGATATATAGGGGCATACCCTATTGTGAAGCAGATTAATCCGGTGGCGTTCAAACTGAAACTGCCTGGTACACTAAGGATACATCCGGTGTTTCACTGCAGCCTTTTGAAGCCTGCTCACTCTGCTAGGAGGCGTGCCCCTCCACCTGTGGTCAGGGATGATGGGTTTGAGTATGAAGTACAGAGCATCAAGGACTCGAAGGTGAGGAGGGGTGTTTTGTAGTACCTGGTCTCGTGGAAAGGCTATTCAGCTGAGGATGATTCCTGGGAACCTGTGGGGAACGTGAATGCTCCTGCTGCGATTCGCTCTTATCATCATAAATTTCCCTTGCGGCCTGGGCCTCAAAGGTGCTAGGGAGGGGGACATATTTTCGGACTCTCCCGTACTGCGCCTGCATCGCGTTAGAAACTACATTTCCCATGATTACCCCTGAGCCGTTCCAGGAAGTACTTTAGCGGGTAGGACGCGCATCCTGTTGCGTGTTATTCATGATTCGTCCTTGCCGTTAGAGCTGTCCTGCTCTGCGCGCCGTTTCCTGGTTTCCCTTCGCTAGATTATCGTCAGAGATCCTTTCGAATCCAAGGTAGGATTCTTCTTGTGATGAGTTGCCGGCTGGCGCCATAACCGATATGCGTCTTAGGCATTTCCAGACTTTCCTTTTTGACTGTGAGCAAGAAACACAGTAGCAGGCTGCTACGTGTCTCCGTTCGTCCTCCTGCTGTTGTTTGCAGTAGCTGTGACTAATTCGAACTGATTGTTTGCGCTAAAGGAGATGGAGGCTGTTACTGAAACGCGGAGCGCGGTGGTGGTCGAAACCACGCGTTGCCGTAGTGTATAGTTTAAAGGCTTAATAACTTTGAAACGCGGAGCGCGGTGGTGGTCGAAACCACGCGCTGCCGTGTTATATGGTTCAAGGCTCAATAACTTTGATAGCGGAGCGCTGTGGAGATCTCTCTACGCGTTACCATGTGTTGTTCCTGCCAAAAGACTGAAGGGAGCAGAACGCAGTGGTGGACGCAACTACGCGTTTCTGTTTGTTTCTTTGTTTATGATTTCATTTGATTTTGGCCAAGTGGAACCTTCGTCAGGGCTGTTGAGGAGCGGAGTGTTGTGGTTCTTGCCTCCTACACACTACCGTTTCCTGTGCTCTCCGTTTTGGAAATTGGCTAGGATTTTCCTTTCGTTTATTCCTTATCATTTGTTATCACAGACTCCTGATTTCGTACACCCTCTGTGCTGCTCTGTGGTATGTTCCAGATGGTTCAATGAAACTCTGAAGCTTACATACCAACCTATACTGGGTGAAAGACAATATTGTTTATGTTTTCTATAGGAGATCCAAAGGCAGTAGTGGAGTGTGAAGAAAAACTCATTACAGAGGGTCTTGTTCTTTTCTTTAAGCAGGTACATAGAGGTGCATACTAGTGAGAATTCATGAGAGTAGCTTGGTGTGTAATCCTACTGTTCATGAAGGTGTCTTTTGTCATTTCAGGTATCCCTTCCCAGCTGACCCCTTCCTTTCCCTTCCCTTCTTTTTCTTCTCTTATTTCCCTCACCTAATGACTCGAACACCTTGTATATATATCATCAGGGTGTTGGTGACATTTGGAGGTGGAGCCCTTTATTCAACAACTGGATCCCGTGCAGTCAAACCTGAGAAAATGTGCAGATCCTACATAGGTTTATAGAAACTACACGATAAAAGCTTGCAGCGCAATTTATTTAGTATTGGGAAAGCCAGAAGTGTCAGCAGTGTTTATCTTGGATTACCTCAATCTCAGATGACAAGTGCATAGGAACAACAAGCATAATTGTACGCTGCCAGTCAAATGACAGTATCTCTAAAAGTAGCAATCCCACCAAGCTCTTGAATAGGCATTGTAGAAATAGGGTTTCTCTAGTTGGCAGTGGTATGCACCATGTCAAAGTGGGGAATCTTCCTTCTAGTCAGGGTAAAGGGATTACACAGCTAAAACAATCCCTGCTCACCCCCTTGATAGTTTAGCATGAGCAGACAGGCTTTTCTCAGAGGCAATGTGTAAAGTATTTGCACATAACACACACAGTAACAATGTAAAAACCAAAAAATGTACACCAACCAGTTTAGAATAAAAAGTATCTTTATCAAACCCAAACAAGACCAAGACAACAAAAATCCAACATACACAACTAAAAATATAACTTTTAAAAGGTTTCAAGCAATTCTATCCCAAAAATCTATTGATGCATGATTTTTACACAAAGTACCTCAAATGCTTTAAAATCCACAAGGGAAAACAAATGCTTAGGAGGGAAGTGATGAGTCAGTTCCTGAGTGCTTGGGGAGGTGATACAACAGTTTTGCTGCACGCAGGAAAAGTGATGTGTCTTATTCAGATTGTAGGGGGAAGTGGTGCATCGATTTCCCAGGCGAATCTCGTCTGCGGCTGTTGTGTCAGGAAAAACGTGCCGCATAGGTGCGTTGCATGAGAAAATGCAGGCACTAAAGGGACTGCATGGATTTCAATAGCCACTGATTGGTGATGCATTGATTCTTTTAGCCACACAGCGGGGCCTGCGTCAGAGTTGGTGTGCAGCGGTTTCTCTGGCCGCGTACAGGCACTGTGTTGATTTCTTCAGCCGCAGGAAGCTGAGCGTCTGGAATTTCTTCTGCACAGCGGTTCTGCATCAGAAAATTTAGCTGCAAGAAGAGCAAAGTGTCGATTTTGTAGTTTCTTTAATTTCTTTGCAGCAGGAACAACTGCCAAGGGTGCAGAACTGCATTTGGCCCCACAAATCATGTCAGAGCTTCCAGCAACGTAGTTCAAGCAAGCTGCTGGTTAAGTCTTTGTATCCTTGAGACATCTTAACAGGAGGCAAGCTCTGCATTAAGTTCTTGGAGATCTTATTAAGCAGGATACCACAGCAGGGCGCACGTACAGTCCTTTCCACTAACCACAGAAAAAAACAGCAACTGCAGGTCCACCCAGCAAAGCAACACCCAGAAAAAGGGGGCAGCACACGTCCTGGCAGCTCTCGAGCTCTTCTTCTTAGCAGTGTCTAAATTCTAAAGCTAAAGATCTGGAGATTTAGGACTAATACTTATACCACTTTTCCCTTAAAGTCTTTGTTCAGAAAGTCACTCTTGATCAGAAAAGCCAGTTCTGTCCCCCCTGGTCCAGTTTCACTACAGGAGGTGGAGACAGATTTGTGCAATTCAGCCACAACCTATTTAGGTGTCAGTGACAACTCATCCCACTACTCTAGCCCAGGATGGCCCATCAGCATACGCAGGGCACACCTCAGCTCCCTTTGCATGAGTGCCTGGAGTGAATGCACGAACAGCCTCTGTCAGTCTAAAAGCAGATGGTGAACCTACAAGCAGGAAGAGGCATACAGGATGGTTAAACAAGAAAATATCCACTTTCTAAAAGTGGCATTTTCAAACACATAATTTAGAAACCACCTTTACTAAAAGGTCTGTTATCAAAGTCTGAGTTCAGAGAGCCTAATTTCCAAATCTCCAGTTGTTCCCAATTGAAAGTCAGCTCCGATTATTGCCTACGGGAGAGCTAGTCCTTTCAATAGTGAAAAAAGAACTACACAGTATTTCAATATCAGGACATAAAAAACCCACCAGGACTTGTCCTAACTTTAACATACACTGCACCCTACACATGGGGTTACATTGGGCCTACCTTAGGGGTGACTACATGTAAGAAAAGGGAAGGTTAGGGCCTGCTAACTGTGTGCACTTGCCAGGTCGACATGACAGTTAACAACTGTGCACACAGACAATGCAGTGGCAGGTCTGAGACACATTTGAAAAGCTACTTGTGTGGGTGGCACGATGAGTGCTGCAGGTGCACTAGTAGCATTTGATCTACAGCCCTGGGCACACACAGTGCACTTTACTAGGGATTTACCAGTAAATAAAATATGCCAATCATGGAAAAGCAATCATAATCACACTTTAGACATATGCACTTTAACCCTGACTGTAAGGTACCCAGAGTCCTATAGCCAATACAAAAAGGCTCAGAAAAATAGGAGACAAAAGCCAAAATGTTTAGGGGTGAACATGCAAAAATTGCAGGTCCAACAGGCAGAACCACTTTCCTGGTATAGTCCGGCTTGAGAGTTGGGAAAGCTATCAACCAAGCATCAGGGAAGGCAGCAACCAGCTGACACAATGTAAAGTTCCCAGGCAGTTGCAGGCAAATGTTTACAGAAACTGCATCTGCTAACATGGCATGAATACTTCAACGAAAAAAGATGGGCAATGAGCCAGCCAAAACATTGCAGCATCCTGAACCAGTCTGTGTCTTGTTTTCCAATGCAAAACCTTAAGATCAGGATTTGTCATTGAAAAGCATAAAAAATGTCAAAATGTATTTTATACATTTATAGCTCTGTTATTTATATTTATCCTTGATGATGAAGAATATTTTTTCCTGATGAAATGAGGACCTGAAGTGTTATAATCATCAAGAGTTTGAATGACTACATACATTTGTATTCATATGCTGCTAGAATTAATGAAGTTGCACTTTAGTTTGTACGGGAATTTTAGGGAATTGCACTTTACCAACCAATGTTTACATTGCTAAATATTGCACTTTATATACATTGTCTTTTATCCTATTTATATACTCTTTTTAATGGAAATTATGTGTTTTTTTACTGCTTTGATGATTCTGTGAATCGAATAAAGATGCTTTAACAATAAAAAATGTCTCTGGTCTACTTGACATTATTCCCCAGCACATGGGGCATTTGAGCATTTTTCATGACCAAATATTCATTGTATGCATGGAGGTTCCAGCCATACAACTGTCATTAATGCCGTCTGGGGATTTCTGCCCTTAGTAAAGCAGCTCCTCTTGTGCTATTCATACCAGCAGATGGAAGGGTAGAAAATGATTCTGATGCCAAAGGTGGCTGGCAGAAACATAATGAGTTTAATTTTTTTTAAATGAGATTAGGGATGTAAGAGTTGGGTAAACATGGCATCTAGTGCTTTTTGGTGGATGCTCGATTATTGTCCAACTATAAATCAAGGCTGTTGGAACTGGCGCATGAGATACCCTTAGCCGGACACCTGGGCCAGGACAAGACCTTTGCAAGGCTAGTCCCACATTTTTATTGGCCCAGGATGAGAGTTGCCTCCGACACCTATTGCAAGACCTGCAAGACTTGCCAGGCCAGTGGCAAGAGGGGGACCAAAGTGAAGGCCCCATTGGAACCACTCCCGGTGGTCGGGACCCCTTTTGAGCGGGTCGGCATTGACATCGTTGGGCCGTTGGACCCTCTGACCTCTGCGGGACATCGGTTCATCCTGGTGTTAGTGGACCATGCCACTCGGTATGCGGGCCCTGATGGGGATATTTACCCGAGTGGGATTCCCCAAGGTCGTGGTGTCGGACAGAGGCACAAATTTCATGTCGGCTTACATGCAGGCCATGTGGAAGGAGTGCGGAGTGACCTATCGGTTCTCCACTCCTTACCATCCCCAGACTAACGGACTCGTAGAGCGCTTCAACAAGACCTTGAAGGGGATGATCCGGAGCCTGCCAGAAGACTTGAGGCGGAAATGGGACATCCTCCTCCCTTGCTTGCTGTTCTCGTACCGCGAGGTACCACAGAAGGGAGTCGGGTTCAGCCCCTTCGAACTGCTCTATGGCCATCCCGTTAGGGGACCCCTCAGCCTGATCAAAGAGGGGTGGGAGAAGACTTCGAAGAAGCTTCCCCTTGATGTTGTCAGCTACATGCTGGCATTCCGCAGCCAGATGGCCAAGCTGTGGAAGGAAGCCTCAGACAACTTAGAGGCTAGCCAAGCCGTCATGAAGGAGTGGTATGACCGCAACGCTCGGACGGTAGAGTTGGACGCTGGACAGAAGGTGTGGGTCATGGAGCCTGGGGAGCTTAGTGCCCTCCAGGACCGGTGGACTGGTCCGTACAAGATGGTGGAGCGTCGAGGCCAGACCACCTACGTCATTGACTTGAAGACCCCCGTCAGCCCCAGCGGGTGCTCCACGTCAACCGCCTGAAGCCTCACCATGAGCGATCGGAGCTTGCTCTCCTCATGGTGACGGATGGGAGCGAGGAGGAGGAAAGTGAGCCTCTTCCTGACCTTCTAGCAGCTCGGGAAAAGGATGATTCAGTGGAGGGAGTTGTCCTCTCCCCATCCTTGACCCAAGAGCAACAGAGGGACTGCCGCCAGGTATTGGCGCAGCACGCCTCGTTGTTCTCCCTCACGCCTGGAATTACACATCTGTGTACCCATGATGTGGACACAGGGGACAGCCCACCAGTAGAAACCAAGTCTTACCAGCTGTCCGATAAAGTGAAGAACAGCATCCAGGGTGAGGTGACCAAAATGCTGGAGCTGGGAGTGATCGAACCCTCCAGCAGCCCGTGGGCTAGTCCGGTCGTGCTGGTGCCGAAAGCAGCTCCACCGGGAACCACACCAGAACTTCGGTTCTGTGTGGACTATCGGGGATTGAACTTTGTCACTAAGACAGATGCTCACCCGATACCACGGGCAGACGAGCTGATTGACCGGCTGGGAGCAGCCAAGTACCTCAGCACCATCGACTTGACAGGTACTGGCAGATTGCCATGGCCGATGGAGCGAAGGAGAAGACAGCGTTCACCACCCTCGAGGGCCACTTCCAATTCCGAGTGATGCCCTTCGGGCTCAAGAATGCTCCGGCCACCTTCCAGCGGTTGGTGAACCAGGTGCTATCTGGCCTGGAGTCCTTCTCAGCGGCGTACCTGGATGACATAGCTGTCTTCAGTAGCACCTGGGAGGACCATCTGCAGCATCTCCAGGAGGTGCTGTGGGCGTTGCAGCATGCTGGCCTCACCATCAAGGCTAGCAAGTGCCAGATTGGACAGGGATCTGTCGTGTACCTGGGACACCTGGTGGGCGGGGGTAAGGTGCAACCCCTCCAGGCCAAAATTGAGACCATCATGGCCTGGGAGCCCCCCAAAACTCAGACTGAGGTCTGAGCTTTCCTCGGCCTCACTGGCTATTACCGGAGGTTCGTAAAGGGATATGGCACTATCGTGGCCCCCTTGACCGAGTTGACGTCGAAAAAGCAGCCACGCAAGGTGATCTGGACGGCTGCTTGCCAGGAGGCATTTGAAACACTGAAGCGCCCGATGTGCACCGCTCCGGTGTTGGCCACTCCGGACTTCCAAAAAGAATTCATCATGCAGACAGATGCCTCAGAGCATGGCGTAGGCACCATGCTGTCACAACTCAATAATGATGGCCAAGACCATCCAGTGGCCTACATCTCCAGAAGACTCCTCCCTCGGGAACGGCGATGGAGTACCATCGAGCGAGAAGCCTTCGCTGTGGTCTGGGCTTTGAAGAAGTTGAGGCCATACCTTTTTGGCTTTCACTTCCTATTTCAAACCGACCACCGTCCCCTTCGCTGGCTCATGCAGATGAGAGGCAAAAATCCCAAGTTGCTAAGGTGGTCCATTTCCCTACAGGGGATGGACTTTAGGGTGGAACATCGGCCTGGAGCTGACCACGCCATTGCTGACGGTCTCTTCCGGGTTTTCCGCCTTAGTGACGAGAACTCCCTAGAGGTTGGGTAGCTCTCCCCACTTTCAGCTGGGGGGGACGCATGTTAGACCTGTCAGCCCTAGGGTGGACTTTCCCTGTGTTTTTTTGCCCTTGACTCATTTTTCCCACCTTCTTTTTATTGGCCCTTAGGTCTTCGGGCACCTTTTCATGGCTAATCCATGTTAGGGTGCAGGTGCTCTCTACTTCAAACATGGCTGCCACTGGCCCCTGCTACTGCAGCGTGGTCTTTTAGTGTAGCAACCTAGCTGCCAGGAGCTGGCTGGATCCCCATACAATGTTGCAATGCCAGCCACCCCTCCCCTGTCCATAGGTAGAGTGGGGAAGCTCCTGGAACCTTCCAGAAGAAAGGCGGAGCTGATTTTTGCCGCCTTATAGAGTGGTCACCTGACCTGGGCATACTTAAGCAAGGGAGGGAACTTTTTCTAGTCAGTTGGGGCATCACTGACCTGGGGAACCCACGCAGGAGTTTTAGGCGGGGGGGCCTAGTTAGGAACTTATGCTACTGGTAGTGACTGGATTTAGGTGCTGCCTCTTAAGCTGAGTGAGGTGTCCTAGACTAGCCCCCTGATCTGGCCCAGCGGTAGGGAACCCCAGGGTCCATCTGCAGTGACTGAGGAAAACTCATCCAGCCTTCAACTCAACCCCCCCCATTTCAAGAAACCAACATCTAAGGGCGCAGAACAATCCAAGCACCAAGAAGTCTACTTTCCTTTGACCAGAGACTGCTGGGGGATCGACCAGGTACTGGACTGTGCTTCCCTGCGCACCCCCTGCCTGCAGTGGTCCCTCCTTGCCCCACTTGTCTCCCCCTGACTGAACTGCTTTGCTGTCCATTCTGCCTGCAGTCCTTGCCAAGCTGTGTGGAAAGCGCTATATTCTGCTCCATCTGTGCCCCAGCTCTGTTCTGACTGAGCTAGTTGCATTCCTGACTGGAATTCTTCACCAGCGCTGTGGCCTGACTCCCCTCTCTGTCAAGCACTGGTTCATAACTACCTAGAATACCAAGCGCTCCCCTGAGCTATCTGAACTGGCCCCCCACGAGTAGCGCTGAAGCGCCTGAACGCCCCCTTCACGAGGTGCCATTGAACCCCCTCTCACCGCCGCAGCCCGGAGCTGGTCGTGCCGTCTGAGGCGCCTGAGGAGACCTCCTCATCATCGCGGCTCCGGCGCCGCTCTTGCATCACCCCCGAGGCACTGCCAGCCTGCCCACGCGGCTGCCTGCTGTCGCGCTGTGATCTCCCCCTCGGCGGCCCCCGCATGCTAGGAGAGGGCTGCCGCATCAAGTGAATCAGGCCGCGGTAAGCCTGAAGCCAGAGTGTGCCTCACGTGACTGGGGAGCTCCTCCGCCCCGCCCCTGAGCGCCGCGCTGCCATTGGCTCTGGCTGGCGCGCCCTCGAGGCGGGCGACGCGGTTGGCGGAAACAGCCCCGGCCCCTGCTCTGATTGGTCCCCGGGCCGGAGCTGTGCCTGAAGGCCTGGAGAAGGCCCGGACTCATCGCGGAGGGGGTCGTGGAGACAGGAAGCCCCCTCCGATCTGCCCCCAATGATGGTCTCGCCTCGTCCCCGGTGCTGGTGCCCTGAAGCTGTACCTGCACCGCGCTGGGTCGAGTGAGGCCCCGGGAGGGTTGGAACCCCTCTTCTGCGGCAATACCTGCGCAAGGGCCCCGGAGGGCGGAAAAACCTAAGGTAACCCCCAGGGGAGGAGGGCGGAAGGCCGTTTTTAGGCCCCTAGTTCGCCCATCACCCGGGGAGCACTGTGACCGAGGATGCTTGATTCCGGTCCAGGGAAGACATGGCTTGGCAGTTCGAGCTGAACTGTTCCCATGAGGCACAGGGTCAAGGCTAATTTGCATATGGCCATGTCTGAACTGGGGTGATGTGGTGAGCAAAAAAACAATGGATTTAGGCCCAGATCTCTGTACTGGGGTGAATGTATGACATTGTTTGTCATTCTGTCCACCAACTGTTGTTTTTGCATTTGTTGATGTATATATGCAGACACACTTTTCATTCCTGTGCTGTGGCTGTCTAGAGGGAACGCACAAAGTTTAGCTGTTACCCACCCCAAACGTGTATTGGAGACAATTTGTCAGGCAAACAGAGCGTTAAGTGCAGAGAAATGTCCACTTTCTAAAAGTTAGCACAAAAACAAGATGCCAGAACTGACTGCTCCTTTACAAATACAATTCGTTCATGAAAATTATATTAAATAAAAGTGATCACCATTTAGTTTTTGAGCATCAGAAAAGTATACTTTTGTTTTTTAATCACACACAGAAAAGAACAATGCACAACAAATCATGATTGTTTTTTCTCCCACTAACATAAATAAAAACACAAAAGTGGATACATACAAATAAATACACACGCAAATATATATAACAGTACATGAATGCAAAAAGTATATACAGCAAAAGAATCAGTTCTGGTTTTACAAAGTGCAACAAGAGCAGATCATAAATACAATGTACATGCTGCTACAATCTGTTCAAAAGCTCTTTTCTATGGACGGTGTACACCTACCATAGCGCAACAACTGTAGCCAGGTAAAATATTTTTTAACGTTTTTTAATAGGTAATTCCCCGGTTCTCAGTGTCACTCTTTTTTGCTCATTGGGAGTACACATGCTGGTCAATGCATATTGAACCCTCTACAACATTTTGGGGGGTTTCCTCAGGACACAGAGCTACTAATCACTCTGCAACATAGAATCAACAAGAAAAACAGTATTTTACAAATTACTCTGTACATGATGATGGTGGATCACAACTACCTCAGTATAGATATCATAAACGCCTCACGAAACATGGAGCATTGGCACCTGACAGTGATCAAGTTCTTTGGTCTGAAAAACATGAGCATATTTCTCAGTCCCATCCTTCATTATTTCTCAGTCACATCCTTCATTCATCCAACGTTACCATCACACACAATTGCCCAGTGTAGGGACAATGTCAAAAAAGTGGACCAATACTCAGTACAAAGGGACTGACACCCCTCTTTCATATCACAGTTCCCAATTTCAATTCCATCGCCACGCTTTAGGTAAGAAGAATGAATCTAAAACATGAAATATTTATTGCCGTCATTTCAATGAAACCATACCCTATAAGCTATTTCTCTCGACTCTAAACGAAGTATGTCAATATCCTTTTAATCGTGACACCAAGGATAGTTAAATCTTGATTCAGTAACCTAACTCATAAGCACCCAAAAGGCTACGGCTTGGAGGCTCAAACAAAATCAGACTGACCAACTCAAATTGACTGAGAACATGTTTTGTTAGCGGAAGACCCGCTGCGCACTCATACTTGATGTGGGAAGAAAACAAACTGAATCTTATTGGTACAACCTTGGACACAATCTTCTGCATCACTCTCCCCAAGAGACTGAGTACAAGGGGCAGTACGGAACCGGAAGCAACACAATCCAATCCATTTAAGACAACTTCCAATTGGATCATTGTTCCTCCATTGTCTCCGTTGATTGTGGTCTCAGAGAAAGAAATCATGAGGTATGCAGTGTTCCAACTACATGAAAGAACCACAGGGTGGGCGCTGATGGTGCTTTGGGATTATTAAAACCAAAGAGTTCAGATGTGAGATTAGGATCCTGGGAACTGAGAAGTAAATTATGCTAAAATTACAATTCAATAGACAGTAATGCAACTTCTGAATAACCAAAATACTCTATATTAGCCAGGCAAATTATGTATCTCAGACATTTCATTAGGTCCCTTAGACACAGTATTGAAATATAGTATCAGGTACGCCTCTTGTCGATTCAATTTTACATCAATATCACCTCCTCGAGGGTCCGGTTTTATTAATACTAATACCATCCATTGCAGATCTGCTTCAGTGTGGTGTTTACCAATCTAGTGGCTCACAAGTGGGGCAGCTAGGACTTTGCACCTCATGCTTGGTCTGTGTTGAGTAATCCTCTTAATTGGTCTTGCCAATGTACAAATGCTCACAAGGACCGCTTAATTGGTCTTGCCAATGTACAAATGCTCACAAGGACACTTCACTGCATAAATAAAGTTTTTGGTCTTGCAATTAAAACATATTTTATAGGTCCATTGAACATTGTTGTGCTGAAACACCGTACACTCTAATGTCTGGTGTCAACACACAAGTGCCATATTTAAAATGACCCCTCAAAGGTGATCAGTTCCACAATTTATATTATTTATGCTTGTGAGCGATTGTACATTGTACATTGGCAAGACCAATCAAGGGATCCGTTAAAGGATTACTGAACACAAATTGTGCACCACACTAAAGCAGATCTGCAATGGACGGTCTTAGCAATAATAAATACGGACCCTTGAGGAGGTGATACTGATACAAAATTGAATCGACGAGAGGCGTATCTGATTATATATTTAAATACTGTGTCCAAGGTACTTAACTAAATATTTGAGATACATAATTTTCTGGGCTAATATAGAGTATATTGGTTTTTCAGAAGCTGCATTACTGTCTGTTGAGTTGTGATTTTAGCGCAATTTCCATCTTACATCCAAGGATTCCTTATTTCACGTTTGAACACTTTGGATTTTGATAATACCACAGCACTGTCAGTGCCCACCCTGTGTTTTTTTATAGTATTTGGAACACTACATATCCCATGATTCCTTTCTCCGGGACCACAATCATAGGAGACGTTGGAGGAACAATGATCCAATTGGAAGTTGTCTTAAATCGATAGGATTGCGCTTATTGGGTATGCTTCCATTGTAATGAAGGTAATATATATATTTTTGTTTTAGATAAATTATTCTTGTTTAAAATGTGGAGTAGGAATTGAAATCTGGGACTGCGATATGAAGGAGGGGTGTCAGTCCCATCGTAGTGCGTATTAGTTTACTTTTTTGAAATTTTCTCAACACTGGGCAATTGTTTGTGTTGGTAGCATTAGATGAATGAAGTATGTGACTGAGAAATATGCACATGTTTTTCAGACCAAAGAACTTGATCACTGTCAGATGCCAATGCTCTGAGTTTTATGAGGTAGTTATGTTATTTACACTGAGGTAGTTGTGAGCCACCATATCGTCATGTACAGAGTAATTTGTAAAATACTGTTTTTCTTGTTGATTGTTTGTGGTAGAGTGGATAGCAAAACCCCAAAAATGTTGTAGTGGGTTTAGAAACGTGTTGACCAGCATTTGTGCACCCAATGAACATAAAAGAGTGACACAGAACCAGGGAATTAACTGTTGAAAAAAGAAAACATATTTTGCCTGGCTACTGTAGTTGTGCTATGTTAGGGGTGCACTGTCCGTAGAAAAGAGCTGTTGAAGAAGGATGCATACTCTATTTATTTTCTGCTCTTGTTGGACATTGTAAAACCAGAACTGATTCATTTTTTCGATATAATTTTTGCTTTTGTGTACTGTTGTATAACTTTGTCTGTGTATTTATTGGTATATATCCACGTCTGTGTACTTATTAAGCATGGGCTTAAAATCCGTACCGCTCGCGGATTTTGCGGATTTTCGGTAAATTCGCAATCCGCGAACTCTCGCGAACTTGCCGAAAATTCGTAAAATCCGTGCAAAGCGGATTTTTTGCTTGGTCGCACTTGCCAACTAGAATACTATACAATTTCGCGGGAGTAAATACTTGCGAACACGTAGATGCGGCGGGCAGCGACAATCTCGCAATTGCGAGATTGCAAAATTTGCAATTTCGCACAAGAAATCCACCAGCTGGCAGCATAAACCTTGAAAATTATGATTTTTATCAGAATACCTCCTCAGGTTGACATTTGCCTGCACTTTTTCTTTGCAAGGAGTCCATTTTAGGGGGTGGGGGTGGGAGGAAGGAAGTGCCCCACAGTCTCCAACTTCCTGTTCCTGTCCACCAGGCTCCTCCCAGTGCTTTCTTCATGTGCTGGTCACTTTGATTTGGATCTTGACCTGGAAGGATTACTTTTGTGGATGCTGCTGGATATTTGGATTTTTGCAAAACTGAAAGCACTCAGCAGGTGCAAAAGTTCAATCTTATCATTAGTAACCATTCCCTGTAGTGCTTCCTGAGGGGCCCCTTCAGAGTTCATTTGCCTACTTGCAACTATTCTATGACCCTGCTCTGACCCTCACAGCAGGCTCAGAGAATAGCTACAAGTATACAACAAAGGTCCTGTTAAAAAAATTACACTGCAACAGAAAGCAATTACAGACAAAACTGAAAGCACTCAGCAGGTGCAAAAGTTCAATCATATCATTAGTAACCATTCCCTGTAGTGCTTCCTGAGGGGCCCCTTCAGAGTTCAGCAAATTACAGATAAGGAAGCAGGTGCCAGCCAGACTGGAAGTTTAAATTCAGTGACACATTAATCAACCCCAAATTAATTCATGTCAGTTGAAGCAGGGCAGGTGTGCTTTCTTTTTTTCACCCCCATAATCTACAGTGATAAACCAACCAGAGGGTGGCAGTGATGTACCAGAGGGTGGCATGGGTGTACCAGAGGGTGGCAGTGGTGAAACAGAGGGTGCTGTGAACCTGTGATGATGAACCAGATGTAGAAACAACATAGTCGCGGCCGTTGCGAGCCGACAAGTAAGTTCGCAATTGCGAACTGGTACAGAACCCTCGCGAACTGGCAGAAATCCTTGCGAACACAAAAAAAATCCGCAAATTCGCGAGAGTTCGCGGATTTCGCGGATTGCGAATCCGTAAATACGCAAGTTCGCGGATTGCCAATTCGTAAAATCCGCCCATGCTTAGTATTTATTTATGTTGATGGGAGAAAAAACATTCATGATTTGTTGTGCATTTGTCCTTTCCTGTGTGTGATAAAAAAACAAAGTATTCTTTTCTGATGTTCAAAAAATAAATGGTGATCACTTTTATTGAAAATACTTTTCATGAACAAATTGTAGTTGTAAAGGAGCAGTCAGTTCTGTCATCTAGTTTGTGTGCTAACATTTAGAAAGTGGATATCTCTCTGCACCTAACGCTCTGTTTGCCTGACAGTCTGTCTCCAATACACGTCTGGGGGGTGACAGCTAAACTTTGTGCGTTCCCTCTAGACAGCCACAGCACAGGAATGATAGGTGTGTCTGAATATATACATCTTCATGATCACATTGCCTGCACAGGTTAGGACCTTGTTTGTGTGCTAAGTTTTAGTGGCTCTGCCTGACTAAATAGCCCAACCTCATGTGTTTGGTATAACACTTTCTAAAGGTGGCATTTCTAAAATAGTAAAGTGAAATCTAACTTCACCAGTAAGTAGGATTTATAAACACCATTCAAAACATATGAAACATGAAAACACTACTCCTTTATGATCGGTAATTACAGCTTGAAAGTATATTAAGGCATTCCCAAAGCTAACCTATGAGAGGAGTAGGCTTCAGAGTAGTGAAAAAACAAAATAGGATATTTGCCACTACCAGGACATGAAAAACATAAAAGAGCATGTCCTACCTTTTACTTACATAGCACCCTGCCCTTAGGGCTACCAAGGGCTTACCTTAGGAGTGATGTGTATGTAAGAAAGGGGAAGGTAAAGGCTTAGTAAGTAATTTCAAATTGCAAGTCAAAGAGGCACTTAACTGCATACACAGAAAATAGTAAAGTGAACAATTCCTCGTCTTAGATTAGTAACTAACATTAGATAACTATGTGTAAAAATAACTTGTACCAGTATCTTGCCAAATACAAATTAAATGATAGTTTCAGACATTTCGCTCCATTGAAAAATGCATAACTTTCGACATTTACCATTTACCATCACCAGGTAGCAACAAATTGTGATTAGTTTGTTTCTTTCAAAACTCGGCACACTTTCTATGTTAATCAGGTGATATAATTGAACCACATTTTTCTTGCACCACATTTGTCAATTGTTTGTGTTGTAAATGTGCCTACTGCAGTCGAGAACTGATAAGGTAAACGTTACTTATGCGTGGGCATTGGAGAAAAAACAAAACCAGCTCCAGCTAGACCAGAAAAGACTCCTCTCAGGCCAAACAAATAGGACCATATTTTTTTTCGCTGTCTTCCTGTATGCAAGACGATTAGGTTGAAGCGTCTTACTATTGTTCACAAAGTTAATGCAGTGCAAACTACCGATTATATAGCATCCATATTTCAATAGCCCAACCATTAATTCAGATAATCTAAATACCTTTAACATCAAGTCCAATGCTACCTAGATATTGTTTTATCTGATGTAGCTGCAAGCTCTTCAGAAAACAGCATGAAATGTTTCTCTTTTCTCATAACTTTTCTGCTCTGTACTCTCATCTGTACCTCATTTGTGTTGCTTTTATCTCCTCTCTGCAACCTCAAGCAAACTGTGCATACAATATCAAATACAAATTTGCATAACATAACATGACGTAATATTACATGACATAACATAAGATGACATAATATAACTCACTTATAATATGTTAGTGGACTCAAATGGAGGAAAATGATATCAAACTTTCCATACAGTAGAGACCACAGGAAGAATACAAGGCACGCATGGGAAAAATGTCAACATTGTTTTTTGTTGAGGACACATTTGTATTTTGGTAGATATAGTGAGTGATGATGGTGTGAAACAGCATGTGTCTGAAAATGTTCACTGAGATTCATTGTGTTTAATTAAAGTTTAATGGGCATGTCTGGTGGTGAAATTTAAAGTATTAGAGCAAACATTAGCAAAATTAGCGTTCAACTGAGAATTCTGTGGAATCTCCCATACACAAATCTTGGAAAATTGGAGATCAATTGTGCAGTTTAAAGCACAACTATAAAATAAATTGAGTAACAGTTGTAAGATTTGAAAACATTTCTGACGGAATAAATATTTGAATACGTTCATGGTGTTCAGGCTCTATGTGGTCACTGGTAAGGGTTTGACCTCTCAATTCATCCTGGCATGAGGGGGAGTAAATACTGAATTTGCACTCAATTTCCCAGAAATATGTTGTATGAATACACAGTCTTCAGAAGCACTTCATTTATTTGACTAGGTCTCCGTTCTTCTTGCATGATGTTTACTGCATCTATAATTAATCACTTCAACGTTCCATCTCTTATACCATTCTAGCCCTACTATTTAACCGTACACTTTCATTCAGAATCAGAATCAAGAAACTTTCTTTAGTTTCAGGAGTAGCTATAAAAGTATATGAGTGCGAATAAAAACAAGCTTAAATATACAGCTTCTCCTTGACATTTTCCAAGGCTAGCCATGTGTCTTAAATGCTCATAAATACAGTAAAAACAGATATACATTTTCATTTTCTCCTTAACATTGTTATCCTATTTACAATAGGATAACAATGTGTCAATTAAAGTGCAAGGAATGACAAAAACGGACGTAAATATGTGCGACCTCCTGAGCTTTTTGAATGAAATACCAGCATACGGGTCTAATAACACATATATCAGCAATATAAAAACAGAGGAAAAGTTAAGCAAAGAAGGCGACTTTAATCGAACTGCGTTGTGATGGAGCAAGGTTTGGCCCATAAAGGGACTTGCTTGTACTCAACGCTCTCGAAATAAACTGTAATACATTAATAAACATGTTTTGTTTTACTAACAATGCAACACACAACATTTCTAGTAAGCTGGGGAAGCTTGACAATGTGCTTCTTACTAACCGTAACTGGAGTGACCTAATATGGCCACCGCAACGCCGGAACTTGTCTGCGCATGCATCTGTCACACTCACGTGACATGATGTACTTTCTGCTTGAAGGGAATACACACATTCGCAACATTGGGGGGTGGTACACTGCCCTGGAAAATGGTATAACTAAGGTAGGCTTAGCTAGTTAGATTGTCCGACTTGTCCGAATAGCTGACCTGTCACTGACCCAACGCACTCAATAGGCGATCGAGAGCAGAGGTGCTGGCGGAGCACTCTGTCAGAAAATTTGGGAGCAGAGGTGCTGGCGGAGCACTCTGTCAGAAGATTGGATAACCCAATCGGGGTTCTGTGGGAGAAGGTTCGATAACCCAATCGCGGTCCGACTGTTAGCTGCAGAGAGGGTTGCGATTCTGGCGTTAAACTTTAGCTGTGGGTGCCAGTCCTGACCAGCGGTGGTCCAGTCCTGATCCAATTTGGTCTGTACTTATCCTGATTCTGGTCTGCACCTATCCTATCCTGTTGGCACCTGAACTATTAGGAGTCCTGTCCTTTATCCCAGCCCGTGGCCAGGGTTGGTCTTCACACCATTCTAGGTAAATATACAGTTGCGTGGGTATGTTATTGTACTGTTTCCCTTTCTTTACCCTTCCTATGTTTCAATGCGTAAAGAAAGTCTCATAATATTTCCACATTATCTTGCCTTGATCATATACTTTCTAATTGAATGCGCTTTAATCGAATTGGTATGGACTCTGACATTTAAGAATTTACATAGATAAAGTGTTTAAATCTTTCCCGAGTCTGTGGTTATTTTATGAGTGCAAAGGTTTATTTATTGTCTATTATGCTAACACCCTTGATCCCTTAGGACTATAGGTACTGGTGACAAGGATTGGTAAGACAAATGGTATTGGTCCTAAATGGTTAATTAAATTGCTGACTAGAGTAGGTTTATTTGTTCAAAGTGTATATTATTTAATGGTCCCAGGTGAGTATGGTAAAACGAGCAGGTGAGCCTGCGCTCTATCAATTGTTCACCAGGAATGCACTGCAACACGTAGGAAGGAATTTACACAAAAGCACGTCTAATCTTCAGATAACAGTGGAGGATGGTAATACGCTTGAGGTACATTGTCTAAAGTGTCAAGACTTCATAAAAAGGACTAAAAACATCCTAGTAAATCTTTTATAACAACCACAAAAGAAAATTAAATGTAACATGGATTGACAAAAAGTATCATTGCAGGGGTACATTCTAGATTCAAGGTTGTGCTGATACCCTGAGGGGAAATAGAGCAGGTATTTGATCGTGTAGACGAAACATTCCACAGTGATCTAGGAGAGGAGTTCTCAGGGTGTATGTATTAGTGGGCTGCAACAGTTGATTTAGATGTTTCTGAATTTAGCCTTAGAGCTTGTGCCAGCGCTAGTAGTAAAGCATGTACTTGCTTTTTTCCAAGGGAAGTGTGTGATGCAGCTTTGGAAAAAAGTGTGACTTAGGCCGATATCTTCTATACATATGCCAATCAAGGGATGATGAGGTCTCTATCACAAGCTAAACAGTTGTTAATTCTGTCTCTTGTCTCTTGTGAGAGAGGCGTCTTTCATTTTTCCAGATAAGCAGCCATAGAAATGGAGGTCGGGCACAAATATATTCACTCAGATAGCCTAAACCCATCGCCTATTGACAGATGAAATGGGGTTTGGGTCAGGGAATGAACAGTAAAAACAGTGCTACTCCACCTGGAGGGCCATGCAATCTGCAACACTCCACATTCCCCCCCGTATGATGCCACCGGGACACATTGGGAAGTGTATATCTGGAGCAGGCCAGAAGGTCGGACCCAAATTAGGTCACTCAGATAGCCTAGATCCATCTCCTCGTTGCAGATGAAATGGGGGGGGGTGTAAGCCAGGGAATGGACAGAATCATTCAGCAAAAATGGTGTTCCTCCTTCTGTAGGGTTGTGCAATCTGCAACACCCCACATTTACGCCCCGTAGGATAACACCAGGAAACATTGGGAAGTGTATTTCTGGAGCAGTATAGTAGGTCGGCACAAATTCGGTCACTCAGATAGCCTAAACCGATTTCCTTGTGGCAAATGAAATGGGGAGTGGGTCGAGGAATGGACAAAATCACAGAAAAAAATATGTTCCTCCATCTGGAGGGCCTTTCAATCTGCAACACTCCACAATTCCGTTCCTAAGGATGCAAACAGGACATATTAGGAAGTGTATATCTGGCGCAGTAGTGCAATGCCCTGCCACACAGTGGAGATGGGAGATGAAGGAGTGAGACAACTGCCCTGGAGACCTTCGAGTGAACTAACAGGTGCAGGGTTTTCTGTGTGTGGGCAATTACAAAGGCATCATCCACGAATAGTAGTGCAGGGATAGGGGCATCATTAATTAACATCACATCTGGGGTAATCAAAGTCAGCCCGGAGGTGGGCTTATATATGTGAAAGAATAACAGCAAGGGGGCGAAACCTAGCCAGACCCCTCACTCTATATTAATTTCATTTGACACTTCACCATGTTGGTCAAATCAAACCCTGGCCTTTGTATGCCCATGCATAGATGTTAGGAAATGGACAAGTGTTGCGTCCAGCCCCATTCCGAGTAGAAGATGGCATAAATTTGGACAATATACACAAAAGCCATGGACAAGTCCATGAAGGCAAGATAAAGTTTTTTTTTTGCTGCTGTGTATTTTTATAGAATTAAATGCAAGTTCAGACATTGCTATGGTGCCTATCTGATTGCCAAAAACAAATGGAATCCACTGGAGGGTGGGTGTGGTCCCTACAATGGTGGGGAGCACTGAGTGTTTTTAAAAATACCCCTCACACACCAAAAGGACCCTTGGTGTCATGCTTCATCATCGGGGTCTTCACACCCCTTTACGGGATGCGGCGTGCTGCTACCTACGACTACGCAGGAGCACTTAAACACAGACTATGTGTGGTGTGTGTGTAGGGTTGTGATGATCAGTGAGTGGTGGGGTTTGGAGTGTTATTAGTGATGGTTAAAAAATACCTTTTGGTGTGTGAGGGGTATTTTTAAAAACACTCAGTGCTCCCCACCATTGTAGGAACCACACCCACCCTCCAGTGGATTCCATTTGTTTTTGACATTCAGACCAGGGATAACGAATCCACAACTTCTCTCTCTCTCCCCTATTGTTATTTTTATGCATATCTGATTGCCAAGCTGTATTAGCAGGGATTCAAAATGTTATCCTCAGTCCACTCCAAAATCCTGTCATATATGACCTTCCCTACGATTTTCGCAGGTATGTCGGTCAAAGAAATTGGGCGGTAACAACTTGGCGTAGATTGGTACCCCTATTAAAACATTGGGACAATTGTTGATGTGGCCCAGGTACTTGGTATGTTAGAGTGAGTTAAACTATTAAAAACATTGGTGAACCATTGAGACATTGCATTTAATTAAGTGGATAGGGACTCAGTTTGGGCGTGGTTACTTGCCCCCAGCACTCTGTTGCAGCAGTGAAGTCCTGCCTTGTGAACTGTATGACTTGGCAGGGAACCTCGGTCCCAAATGTCACAGGATCATACTCCACAGCTGAATAAATCTAAGACAAATGTGACACCCATGCCTCACTATTTATGTGGCAGATGATTGTGGGTACCAGTTGATTGGCAATTATCATGCTTGTCCCAACTCTCAAAAAGACTTACTGGGTCTTATTTAGATCTTCATGTACAGGCTACTCCATCACAATGGTGATGGATAGCCCATTCGCTGAACCATAAATCCCATAGAATATAATGGGATTCATATGTTGGCGGATGGGATATTCCTCACCGTTGTGAAGGAGTAACCTATATGCCAAGATCTGAATCAGCCCCTTACTGTCTTTGGTTAGAGCAGCATGGGCTAGTGAGTCTCATTGCAGGGTGATGACATCCTTCCATCACCTGATAGTTCTGTTTTATAGCAAGAGGTAGTCACTACAGAGGGATCCCTTGGGCTGGTGTTGAAGGAGGGACTGGGTAATACTGTGACAAAAGGCTACAAAGAAGCTATCACCCCATTCACAACGTCATCTGCCGGGAACTCCATGGCTAGCTCCATATTCTCGGCGACTACTTGTCCCAAAGTTTGAGGCGAGTCACAGAGTCTCCAGAACAGCCAGAGATTGTCCGTAGATGGTGTTAAGTTACTGAGCCGGGCATTTCCCATTGTGATAACCAAAATTTTAACAATTTGTAATGCCATGCAACAACCGTCTGATCACATATAAGGAAACAAATATATATTCGATAACAGATGGGTTGGTCCTACCCCGGAACTTGGGCTGCCCCAGATCACCATACCACCTACTTCCAGCACATGATGCAAATATGTTGCAGAAAGGAGGACCTCCAGCTCCTTGCTCCTCTAGTCAGGGCCTTCACCAACAACACTCCCTTTCTGATGGCTTAGGTTTGGCAACCTTGCATTAAATTCCTCAAGCATGAATACATTTGCCTGCCCTCGGCAGAGGTTCTCCTCACAGTAAAATGTATTCAAATAAGCCGGGAAATATACAGTTTGGCACACTGTGAAAGTCGTTATTATAAAAATTGATAAAGTGTAAGGTCAGGTACCCCTTGATGACTGCTACCTGGAGGTCTGTACTAGGAATATTTAATACCTCTGCATGACCACCGAGTGCCAGGTCCATTCATATCTTTAGGCCCCCTGAGGCACGGCCAGAGCAGGATGGGCTGGCTAGTAAGCAGCAGCACAAAAACCAATTGATTGCAATTGGATTGAGTTCCCAGGTTTCGTGCAATAACAAAATGTCATAATTCTTCATAAATGACTGTCAATCTGGGAGATTTCTCTTGGAAAGAAGGTCTGTGATATTCCAGCTTAGTTTTTTTCATAAGACAACCTTTTGCTTTAGTGGTGGGGAAGATTGAACTTATAACTAGGCATTCAGACACAGGCTATGGAGGAGTTGGTAGGACATTCTTCATAAGCGTGATAGATGGGCTTGAAACTGGGCAGTCGGGCATTAACACAGACCCAGTTGGGGGGCGGTCACTACAAGTGACCTAGGAACTCCCTGTCAATCGTTCTCGGTGAGAACTGATAAAGTGCATACATGTTGTTGTGTGTTAAGCCCCATCTTATCTGAGGCTGAGATTTGAGAGGAGGCAGGCCCAGTAGCGGCTTAATGGGTTTGTAGAAGTGCTGCAGAGGTAGCCTCAATGCTGGTAGGAACAGACACCAATACGTGTGTGGTACTATTAGCTTTCCTACACTGGGTGGGTGTCGGAAGTTCACTACAATGCAGTCTTACTCAATCTCTTTTAATGAAGGGCCAATCCAGCCAAACCTACGAGCCATTAGAATCTGGTTACTCTGTGCAGCGCTTACATTTTTATGGATGCAAAGCTAATGAATAACTTTTTTATGGGCCTGCTCCCAAGTCCCGGTCTGATTTTCCTTTAAGGTGGTAATTCCTGCCAGTATCAGCACATACGGGCAAGCTCCAGGGGGTACATTTAAGACTGTGTAACTAGGGTTAAGGTCAGTACCTCTGTTTTCTTTGTTTTCCATGGAACTATGGCCCTTCGGGTTGGTTGATTTTGGTGATGAATCTTTCTGCATAACAATGCTTGAAAACCCTGCTCATCATTCTGTCAGAATGGAGCTAGAGGTGCTGCGTTTTGTTCAATATGATGGGGCTGAAATAGAATTCCTATTCTGTGCTGATGGTAGTGCCAAAGAGGGGTTACCTGCCATGCTCTCACACAGCCTGAGGCAACAAACACACTTGACACAACATTGGGGTTGATCTGGCTACAAATTGTTGCATGGATTTAAATTAGGTTTTCCAATTAGGCTTCATAGCGATCAATCGCTCCTTGATTGGGCTAAGTTGCTCATGTAAAGTTGCTGAAAATTTCTCACATATTTACTCAATACTTAGCGTCTGATCCAGCCCCTTGCCTGCTTTTGATTTATTAGATTGTAGTATTGAGTGATTGAATGATGATCTTCTTGCATTTAACGATTGTTTCAGGAGATTAATTTACTCTGATTAAGATGGGCGACGCCAAGCAAACACAGATTGTCCTCAATGGCTGTGACCCATAATCCAGCTTCTACAGGGCTGAAGATGAGTGGCCCACCATCCTCTGTTAACACTCCTTCCTCCATTAGGTCACAGAGTTCATCTTCAGATATGCTGGTACTCAGGGCTTTAAGTGGGATGAGAAAAACTGGGGGGGTCTCTCAAAAGGGCGTGGCCAATTAAATTAAGGGTGTTGCTTAAAAATATGTAAGCTAAAAATCTGTGCTTAGCATAGTCTGCCGCGCCAACTTGCATTTTGCTGTTTCTGTCATTGCATCCAGATATATGCAGGGTCGGATAGGTAACGCGGGCACTCAGAAATTGGCCGAAGGGTCGTTGGCCGAGTTTTAGCTGTGGACTTCTTTTTTGGGCAGCCTGGGGGCTGTCTGTGCTGTTAGATTGCCGCCAGTCGCCAAGTGGTAGCCTGAGGGGCCGTCCTGTGAGGCAGGTGGGCAGTAGTATCACTCCCTTTCTCTTGCTGGGCCGGCCCATTATTGTATGCTGATTGAGCAGGGGCAGGGGCCTCAGCAGAAGTGGTCCTACTCTCATTCATGTGTGGCTAAGAAGTGTGAACTAATCTGTGCATTTTTTTAAAATCTAAGTGATGTTTATAAACCATGCCCCCACCCCCTTTTTTTGGTGTGCCCTTGCCAATTTTTGATCCCAAACCAACCCTTGGTATATGATACAACACGTAACATCATACCTACAACAAGTCAGGACTATTGGCTTTGTCAATGGTTGTTAGTTGCATAAGTTAAATAAGCAGCAACTATGACTTGTATATAAGATTGAAAAAGCTTCCACTTAAAGCCCTGGTGACACCACGACAATGTTGCTGCTCCTGCGTTTCAAAAAGAGAAGGGAAATCCAGAGACAAATGTACTCCCTTTAAAGGATTTCCCTCCCCCTACAATGCTCACTTGGCATGACGTTATGCTGTAACTTCTCCACTAGTGAGAAGTGAGCATTGTTAGCTTGGGCACATCAATGTGCCTGCTGTCACTGCAGTCCCCAAAAAAATGGACCGCCTTTGCCAGGGCACAAAACAGAGCCTGATAGAGACCCGTTTCGAGGCCCCCTTAAAAAAACTGCCAGTGCCCAGCACCGGTGAGACCGGGCACACTTAAAGCCCTAACATTTAACTCCCCGGATCCTCTTCTGTGTTCTATGGACAATCTTCACTCATTCAGAGCTATTTCATTTGCTACAACCCCTATAGCTCACTTAAGCATAGCATCTTTGCTTGTCTGCCTGTTGAGAAGTGTGGTGCACCCAATCGCTTTTGTTTTCCCAATGGTCTGTAAGTATTGGCCCTCTCTCCTGCTGTGAACAAAGAACTTGTGCCAAGATAAAGACTGTGTTAGACAGTTGGCCCAGCACAGCCTTGAACATCCGCTGAGGGGAAGTGCTTGCTGGCAGGCCCCTCCTCACTGGGCAACACAATCCAGGGGATGAAGTCCAACCCCTGGGATGGAAAACAAGTAGGCAGGCTGCGGCCTTAGGAAGCAAAATAATGAAGGAAATGCGGCTTACTCAAGAAGGCCAATGTTAGGGTGGTGTCCCAGCCCCGCCATTGTTTCTGGGCTTTGCCCTGGCACAGCCTGCGCTGCAGGATTTCAATGTGCACTTTAAGGATGTCGGCAGAAGCCGAAAGCCCCTCCTCCCAGGGCCAAACTAGAACAAATTGCTCCCTGGGACTTTGAGTACCTCCTGAGCTGTTGCTCAGCCCGTAATCACAAGTACAGCATCCCGCTCGAGAGGAGTTCCAGGTGTGCTTTAAGCATGGCAGCAGCGGCAGCGGGAGAAAGGCTCCACCTCGCAGGGTCAAAGCAGGGCAAACTGGTCCCTGGGACTTCAAGTCCCTCCCAGGCTCTTCATCAGCCCATAATCGCAAGTCTGGCACACCGCCATAATCGCAAGTCTTGTGTTCATTCATGCATTATGACTGCCATTCTCCTTAGGGAGCAAGCGTGAAAAAGACAAATGTTACACATGTATCATGATCTTAGATGGTTACCTGTGGATACAACCATGAATTGAGACAGATTTCACAGGCTTAAACAATAGAGTGCTGCTCAAAATGTAGATGTGGTACATGCTCAGACAATGGCCTTATTGGTAAGCATATACCAATCATATAAGCTCTGGCTGCAGTGAGCATTGTAATGAAAATATTTTAAAAAGCTTTAACAATATAGGCAGTTCAGTGCCTCAACGGAAGTCACAGCAAACATAAGGAGGTGATGGACGGAGCTCTAAAACCTTTCAGACACTCATCCCCAGTCACAGATCTGGGTTTAATCCATCATCTTTCTTTAGCTCACTTCGCCAACCCAGTTCAGACCCAGCCATATGCACATCAGTCTTGAGCCTGTTCCTTGTGTAAATAGCCCAGCCCGAACTGCAGAGCCAGGTCTTCCCTGGACCAATACCAATCATCCTGGGACCGAATTCGGGGTAACAGCCCTCATCATCCAGGCTAGCTTGAATCCAGTGGCACAGTGAGCAAGAGATCCACATCTGAGCATACTTTTCCAACTTAGGGTGAACAAAACATACAAAAGGAGATGATGAATGGAGCACTAAAACCTTTTAGACACTTACCTCCAGTCACAGATCTGGGTTGAATGCATCATCGTGCTTTAGCTCAATTCCCTGGATCGGAACCTGGGGTGACGAAGTGAGCTAAAAGAACAATTATGGATTTATCCTGGATCTGTGACTGGGGATGGGTGTCTGAAAAGTTTCAGCACTCCGTTCATCATCACCTTGTGTTTGCTTTCTATATAAGTCATGTCATATTTGACAGAGCACTAACTGCCTTCTGCCACCAAGAAAAACCCCAAAGTAACGTTCCCAGCGAGTATTATTGCTCAAATATCAGCATTAAATATAATGTAGAATAAAAGTAATAGTATGTTCACAAATATCACCTTGATATTGTCTGAAAGTCCAAATATTTTGCAGCCATATGCCAGTTTATTTGTTTTCAGAGGAATAAACTAATTTTACCCACACAAAAATGTTAGGTTACCCGAAAATAACTGCTTTAAAATTAAGAATATAATTTTTTTTCATGCAAAGACAGCTTCCATTTTCATGGAAAGGGCACAGATACTACTCCCTAAAAGGGAACAGAATCAGTCTCACAGGCCCATTCGGTACTATGATCTGTGCAGCATACAGACAGATCACTATTAACCCTTTTCTTGCTGCCGTCGGGCAACGGCCATCACGAGCACAACCTTGGTAGTGCTGTGCGCGTCCGTTGGCCGACGCGGCCCCACCCACATAATAGAACGCCCCGCACTGCTGCAAAATTATCGCCACAGTAAACAGGTTAATATGAAAGCCTAAAATTATTGTATTCCAAACTCCAGTAGGTTCCATATTATATTTCACAATTAATTGAATTTAAGGTCCCAAGTGGACATTATTTTCTTGAGGAAAGCGATCGCCTTGTACCCAATACTTCAGTATAATTGTTGTACATGATCCTCCACTGGTCGTATGGACCCTTGGCTATCGACCTGAAGCATTTAAAAGGAGTTAGCATCAGAAATACATTTCATTTACAGTAAAACCAATATGGTTCCACCAAAATAACAGAGAGGATGGTGCCCAAACCTCAAAACACAAGTTACAAGTCCATCATTTAGCAATTCATTTTATCCAAAAAGCCTATATATATCTATTTAACTGTATAATCTGTTTTGCTATATTTTAAAGAAGAAGAAGATGCAAAATAAGACAAAGTACAAGGAACTGAGCACAAAATAATCTTAATAAAGAGTCTAAAGTGTCCAAATGAAGTTAAAGAGAAGGTGACAACATCAGATCAACCAAGTTTGGGTTCAGAGGCACAGATGTTCAATCACAAAGCTAAACACCTCCGCAGGGGAAATCATCGGTGTGCGGGACAGGTCTTCCCGCAGCTAAGACAGGAGAGGACCTGCTTAAGCATTCTAAGAACACACAATTAATATACAATTTAAGGTTCTGGATGCTTCGTTCCACCATCTTCCGCCTGGGTGGACCCATCAGAAAAAGATGTTCTCTTATAGCAGGTAGACTCCTCAGGTTCCCATCACCGAACAAAGCAGCATACAGTGTTAGGGCCTTAATGTTGGCAACAGTCTGGTCTGCCTGGTGCAGGAGGCTCTCTCTCATCCACACGCATTACACAACCATGGCCAATTGCTACTTAAAATGTCCAATCTAACAGTTCTCAACCATAAACAAAGCCTCTTCTAACTAACAAGAGCTCTTCGATAAGGCACCTGCAAAGGAAAATAAGAACGTGAAACTCAATGCAGTGAATAAAAAAATGCAAATCATTCAGGCCTCTCGTCGTCATGTCAAACCATCATTAAGGAAGAAAATGGCAGTGAAACTAATACAGTTAACATGAGCAAATACATGGGTTACAGTTTGATTGTACAAATGTTGGTTTCTCTATAAGTAATATGGTCATCCACTAGTATTTTGATTAATGCAGTGCAGATTAAAATTCAGTTCCACATGCAAGTATTTAATGAAGTAAAAAGCACTAAGTGGAGCTGTTTTAAAAGGAATGTGTGAGAATGGGAATACAGTTGATGAGGAAACATTGAAAGGAAGTTAAATAAAGATAAAAATGAAAAGCAGGTGACGAATTAGGTGAATCAGTAAATTAAGAAGTTAATGGGATGTTTCAGTAAAGGAAAAGGCAGATGTGGAAAATTCTGATTAAGGGCCACATGTACTACCATTTCTTTTTGCAAGCCTCTACTTAAGATTTTTTGCGACTCCCAATTAGAGACTCACCAAATGAAATGTACTAATGTGTCTCAGACACATTTAGTGATTCCAATGGGGTCACCAATGACCTACATCATCAATATTCATGAGGCGAGTCACAATTTGAGACCCACTGGGAATTGCCTGTTACCACAGGGATAGCGGTCTGCTGCAGTCAAAAAAGAAAAGTTTCCTTTTGATAGTCAATGGGACCACTGCCTACTCATACAAATCGTTGGCGTCCATATTCACAAAGGAAAAGGGGTCCCTTTGGGCCCCCTTCCCATTTGCGAGTGGGCTGCCACCTTCTTCACAGAGCCAGTAAAGTATGAATGTGTTGTGACCATATTACGGTGGCAAAACATTCATACAAGCCCCTGCAATTAGTTATTAGGAAGAGATGCCCTTGGCACACTTTTCTAATAGCGACTCGCAACACTAGTTTGAGAGTTGCTAATAGGTTACGGACTATCACAATAGGGTTAGTCCCTGCCAGAAGCCTTTTTAGTGTTCGCAAACAGCTCAATTCTCCGTTTGCGACTGCTAACATTGGCCGTGCATGTTGCTCTTAATTCCATAGAATAATATATGTAAAAATGAAGGTGGGGATGTCAGAGAATATTTTTATTGTTTTGTATTTTATTTCACCATTGTCATTTTAAGAACTAGATGATTGGAGCACATGTTCATATTTTGATACCAGTGCATTGCAGTGCTTTAACACGTTAGACCAAATTCACAATCCACAAAGCATACAATGTGACTTACAGGAGTAAGTGTGACTTGCTCTTTTGGAATTCAGGAGTGCTACCAGAGTGAGTCACAGCAAAATCTTTGTTACTCGTGCGTAAAGATTGCATAGACCTGGATTCTCAGGGACAGTAGACTCTATATATATATTGGTATATTGACTCACTTGACTCCTGGCTTACTCCTGAGTTCTATTAGTTAATCAGGAGGGAACCAGAACGACTCTAGGTTAACATCTGGAATTCAAGAGTAAGCCAGTATCAGTAGGCGTGACTTACTCTAGCTCTACTGTCATCCCTATAAACTTTAGGAGTGTAAATGGTCAAAATAAAAACTCTGGAGCCGATAGACAAAAGCATTAAGGAGGATGTGAAGTTAGTACTACAGGAGTATTACTTCACATACTTTGGCGAATCTGTGTAGAAATGTCCAATTCCTTATTAGGAATAGTCCAAAAAGGGTTGTTAGAACTGTCAGCCTTAGAGTTATATTTTAAATATGTTTTTATTTTGTTGTCTCTCAAAATAGTTCATGATTTAAGGTTGAAGCATCCTATTCATAATAAGCCATTGATAAATAGCCCTTGCATATGTCTGTTTTGCACAGTTTACCTATATTTTCTAATTCACAAATGTATATGCAATACCATATTATCCCACTGTTATGGGCCACAATAGTTGCTAGTATACTAAACTTGAACAATAGGCTGAAGATACAGATTGCCTTTAAGGGCCTTCAACAACCTTGTGAGGGCCTTAGGCAACTGGTGTAATCAGTGGCACTACAACTGTTATGTGATCAAAACTCCACAATTGTTAAATGCTCAGACATAAAGAGAATCAGAAATACACGTTGGAAAAGTGTAGCAAAGGCCTATACTAGTTGTATTTCGATTTCTGCCACTTCAGGTTTTCAATGGAACTCGAACTTTCCAATATTGTAACATAATATTATACCCCACTGTCAAGTGTTCTTGCAGTTAATGTAGGCTCCCAATCTGTGGCGTAGCAAGAGGGGAGGGCCCTGGGTGACAAGAGGTTTCAGGGGAGCGGTCTCCCCCATTGCAGGGTGGCAGATGCGCAGGAATCAGCCGCACCACCCGCTCTCACATGCAGGCCACTGCAGGCGACAAACGCAGTGGCCGCAATGGGTGGCCAAAGTCCAGCAGCACCACTGAGGTCCCGATGCAACCTTAAGCTATATGCTTGTGTGGCAAAAGCACATTGCACCCACTGATAAAAGAATGCTCTAAATTTCTCATGAAAAAACTAAAAGAGAAGCATTGTAACCTTCAATCATAAGGTCTTTTGGAAGCCCTTATTATGTCCCCCTTTCTAGGCAAAATAGTCAAGACACTGCTTCTTTTTTCTTCCTGGTAATTCTCATTAAATAGACATTGAGTAACGCTTTGCTTCTAAGGGCCCTTCACAAATATGTATACACTCTGAAATGAAGTGTTGCATTCATAACAGTGCATACATCATTGTCCGTGTAGCCAAAATCTGGAACCTCCACCCCGTTCATTTTAGAAACATGTCCAATTAGACCACTTTTCACAAACTACTAAAACTGTCTCATTCTCCCACTAATCTCTATTCTCTCCCTCCTAGCTCCCTGAGTTGTTGTGCGCTCCATAAGCCATGTCATTCATTCATTCAACATATGTCTCACTTACCTAATATATTGTGGGAAAAAGTATAACTCATGTGGAAAGCCTGTAGAAGGTTTGTTGTAAAGGCATTGTTCCACGTTTTACTCCTCAGTTACTCTAATGAAACCAAAATCTGAATTTTAAATGAGCTTCTGCATTTTAACTGATCATTACTTTAATTGCATTTCAAGTTCTTTACTTCTTGCTACCATACGCAAAAAATTCAAACCCATCTGCCCCATGCTGTATAAACTTCTTATTAATTTGCTCAACACATGGAATACTGTGATGGTAATTATTTCTGCATGCTTGAAATATACAATGCTCCTGCATTTTTTTTACCTAGATTTTTACGCCATATAAAATGTTTCACACATATCTAAATTTCTAATTTCTAACTCACATATTTTCTTTTATAACTCCAAAACTAATGAACAGATTTACCCTAAATTATAAAAAAACACTCTTTCTAGACCAAGATCTAGCTATCTGACAAATTTGGTGTAATTCCATTCAGTTGTTCAGGCTGCAGTCTTGTTCACAACCCCTATTGAAAATTGCATGTGGAAATGCAATTTGTGCCCCCCCCCCTTTTCTTGGCCCCTGCTTGACAAACTACCCCAAAACGTTCCCAACAGTAGTTGAAGTGAGTGGCAAACACCCATAAACCCCCAAAACGCTTCTACCACCCTATATCCTTACCCACCCCATAACCATAAAAATAACCTTACTTCCTTTAATAAATTGGGTTACTGATTGTCCGTGGTATAAGCACTGGTTAATGAATAACCACAATCTTAGTAAGGGTACTTCACAAGCAAACTTCCATATTAACCTGTGATCAACCTCTGGTAGCTTGGCTCAGAGCAGTCAGACTTGCCAAAGAGGCAATGTGTAAAGTATTTGTGCAACATTCTATTCAGTGAAAACACCACACAGAAAGATCCCACACCAGGTTAGAAAAATACAGTGACATTTTATAAATAAGGCACAGCCATAATGACGAAAATCCAGTCAGTAGAAGAGCTATGAAGTTTTAAAGAATCAACTGTAAAATAGCACCTATAAACAGAAAGCAGCAATTGTGGCTATCTGGAGAACTAGACTGGGACAAAGTCGGAAGTTCAGGTGGACCGTGATGGAGCGCGGGTCAGATAGAATCCCAGATTAGTCCATTTGATGTTTTACCTTCTCAAATGTTGTGCCAAGAGTTCTATTCATGGGGAAGATGTTCACCTGGAGCAGACCTGAAGCGCGTCACTGGTGATGATTGGAGGGGTGTGATGAGCAGGCCAGGAGTTCCGGTTGGCCCGGCTGGAGCCAAGCAGTGGTGATCCAGATGAGCAGACGATGCTAGCTGTGCGAAAAGGCAAAGTTCCAGTGGCTCGTGCTGATTTCCAGTGAATGTGGCATGGTTCCAGGGTGAATGGGCCCATTCATGGTCATCAGGAGGCCGAAATTGTGACTTCAAGAGCTCAAGAATCACACCAAGGGTCCTCGAATGAGAGGCACCTCTTAGGGATCAGGAACTCATGGAAGACAGGTCCAGGAGCTGTGGGGAGCCTGTTGTGTCCATAAGGGTCAGATCAGGAGGCCAGCAGACCAGTCTTTCAGTCCCTTAGGGGTCATGGGTTCAAGATGGGTTCCAGGTCCAGTTCTTCCTCCAACTGGAAGAGGGCAGCAGACAGCAGTACAGCAAGCCAGCAGCTCCTTCAGTGAGCAGTCCTTCACATTTGCAGTCCTTTCAGCATCAAACAGTCATTCCTCCTGGCAAAGCATCCACAGGTTTAGAAGTGTACTGAAGTGGAGGTGTCTGAGGTCTAGTACTTATGCCCAGTGGTGCCTTCGAAGTGGCGAAGTGCACAGATGTCCTCTCTCCCTGTCCTGGCTCCAGACTCACTATGGGGCAGTAATATTTGCAGCCCCTTTTGTGTGAATGAGACCCAGCCTATTCAGGTGTAAGTGAAGCTGTGTCCAACTCCTCCCTCAAAATCCTGCCAGTGATGGCCAATATAGTCACATCTCATCTTCCATTGATTGTGTCTCTCTAGGAGGAATACACAGAGCCTGTCACTCACAGCTAGTCATGTGACCAAGAGCCAGGCCACAGGCATCAAATGGCTAAGGCAAGAAAATGGTAACTTTCTAAAAATTATATTTTCTGATTTAAAACCTGACTTCACCATACGTTTGGATTTTAAATTGAGGTTCTAGAGGCACTCGACTGGAAGGGTTTATGTCTTGACTATTGAAAATTGAACTTATAAAATGTAATTAGGTAAACCTTATGTAATCCCAAGGGTACGATAGGCCATGCAGCAGTGAAAAAATGATTTTGAGAATTTGTTCTCAAACAGGACATGTAATACATGTACATTACACCCTACCATCTGGGTTATCCAGGGCCTATGTATTAAGGTTTGGGCTTGGCAAAAGGTTTATTTTGCCAGGTAAGAATTGCAGTTTAAACTGTATGCACATGCTCTGCAATGGCAGGCTTGAAACCTGGTTAAAGGGCTACTTAAGTTGGTAGCACAATCAGTGTTGCGGTCTACCAGTAGTATTTAATGGGAAACAACCTTTACAACGCAACTTTTACAACGCTCTACCATTACAACAAAACTTTAACAACGCAACATCCATTACAACACTTGCAATTACAACACAACCATTGCAACGCATGACACTACAACGCACACCACTACAACGCATGTCATTACAACTCAGTCATTACAACGCATACCATTACAACGCATACCATTACCATTCCACACTTACCCTACTGTTGCACCCCCTGGAGTTGGAATAGTAATTTTTATCCCTACACTATCCAACACGTACCCTACTGTTGCACCCCCTGGAGTTAGAATAGTAATTTGTACCCCTACACTATCCAATACTTACCAAAAATGCAATGTAATGTTATGAGTTGTAATGGTTTGCGTTGTAAAGAAATGCGGTGTAAATGTACTTTTTAAAATTTTGTTGTAAGGGCATGCGTTGTAATGGCATGCGTTGTAATGGATGTTGCGTTGTAAAAAATGCGTTGTGAAGGTATGCGTTGTAAAAGTGTGCGTTGTAACGTCATACATCCGTATTTTATTTACAGGCCCTGGACACATGTAGTTCACAGTACCATAGATTTATAGATAGCTTAATTATGCTAATTGGGTATGAGACAATATTACCATATTTGGAGTAGAGAGCACATGCACTTTAGAAATGGTAAAGCACTTACAGTCCTAAGGACAGCCAAAACCAAATCAGCAAAAAGTAGGAGTAGGAAGGCAAAATGTTTGTGGGCGATGTAATTCCTTCAACACCGAATTCCCTTACCCACCCCTAAACCCTAAAACACCCTTACCACCCAATTCCCTTACCCACCCCATCCATATATCAAGGCATTTGTTGTTAAGGCAAATGCATGGTAAAACATGCATAGTAAAGGCAATGTGTGCTAAAGGCATTGCATCATAATTGATGCATGGTAAAGGCATTACTTTGTCATACCTGCATGGTAAAGCCTGTTTCCCAGTTTTGCTATATATAACTCCACATATATGTACCTTGACAATATATATACATATATATATCTTTAAGGTGCCTAAATGTGGAGTTAAGAAAAGCAAGTCTATACTTACCTATGTTCACTTTTCTTCTAAATATTTTGGTCCTCCATATGTTTGACACTATATTCTATCCACACAATATTTCTGTTACTTATATTCTATGAAGGATCCGCTTTTTCAGATTTAGTGCACATCTTTTCAGACATTTTTGAGAAATTGTGCATTCTGATTGGCTGGAAGGGCTATTTATCGATGTAGTGCATCAGAGAATTTCTATGAAATCAGTTTTAAAGTTTAGATTTTTCAAAGGTGCAGTGGAAATTCTGAGACATACATCTTTGCAGAAGGTTTGGATAACTCACTTATAGAAAATTAAAATCACAGTATGTTTATAAGTATATATATGAAGCAGTACTCTGGGTAGTTGCCAAATGTAGGTGGAGAGCAGTTCCTATGTAGAGCTCCCTGCAAAACCAGCAACACTTTAAATCTGCTCATTTCAAATGATATATATATGCAGATCTAAATACATGTCCCCTCTGTTTCCTACTCCTATCAAAATTAAGCAGAAGTTGAATTGCAGATCGGAATACGCAGTATATGTACTGGAATGTCCATGTGGTCTGAGGTATGTGGGCAGTACCAGACCTCATGTGTACAAAAGGATCTTGCAACACCTGCGTGCTATCACCAATGCAGATCCTACGTATCCGGTGGCCAGGCATTTTGAGAAGGTCCATGGTAGAAATGCCTCACTTCTGCCACAGAGAAGAGGTGGAGACAGGGAGGCCCTACTTAGGAAATTGGAGACTAGGCATATCATCCTCCTAGATTCAAAGATACCTAATGGGCTTAACAACAGTGAGGATTGTTACACCCATTTATGAATTGGCGGCCTGCTAAAATAATTGGTCTAACATTATATTATACTAACAGTTATAAATATTGTTATTTGCTGCTACTGAGTAATTAGCAGCAAACCATTGTGAAATGCCCCGAGAGTAAGTCCTCCACATGTACTTTAATTACATGAAAGTTAACATCATATTCATGATTTTAATTTCACTGGTAGCACGTTCATATCTAATTGCATAATGTTATATGTCTTGATCTTCATGTACAATGAAGCTGGCGCAATTTTGCACAAGGTGTTTTGCCCACTTGGGCGTGATTGACTAACACTATAATGCCATACACAGTTATAGCCAATTTGAAAGCACTTTATACCCACTTGGGCAGGATGTTATGCTGGTCCGTCTAGTAATATGAATTATATTGTATATACATGTTTTTATCATTTAAAATGTGGTTGCACAATATTTCTCTCCTGTTGCTGTTAGATCAGTATACGGCAGAGGGAAAATAATGCATAATAATATATGCTTTAGCAGTGGAGGCAGTTACTGAGAATATTTATTGTTTTATGACAGTTCGTAAGTGTAATTGTTTTAACATTATTCGCAATTGCCTCACCTATTTTACAATATGCATACATGACGGTTTAATCAATTAATATTCTTTAATTTTGCAAAACGTCCGTTTGTGGTAGTGACTATGTTGGACTGGCAGGATTAATCCTTTAAGCATATGTGGCAAACAGTCAAAAGAGCAATGGTACCTCTTCTATTTTCATTATCGCAATTAACTGTGTGCACTTTAAAAAGGGTGATCAGCCCCCATGACAGTGTCATGTGATCAAGGCTTTGAGAAGCCGAAACGCGTCATGGCGGACTGGTGTTGGGTCTCTAAATAAAATATTCTTGCAGTATCTAAGGGTCTGGCATCGTCTTCTGTTCAAGTGTCTACTTGCTTGAAAGACGTCTACATACCGAATATATATATATATATATATATATATATATATATATATATATATATATATATATATATATATATATATATATATATATATATACATATATATATATATATATATATATATATATGTATATATATATATATATATATATATATATATTCACTGAAAAAACCATAGGTTATAGACCATATATAGTTAGGGATTAGCATTTAACAAACCTTATTTTACTCACACAAAACCATTGAAATTCCATATATAGCTAGTTGCACTAACTATATATCGCGCACCCGCAATCCACTGCTGATGATGTCACATAATACATCATTCATGACATGGTCAGTGACATCACTGATGACATCACTGATGACATCTCAAATGACATCACTGATGACATCATCCAGTGACTGTGTGTTTCTGTAAAGTTTAAATATGTTTTACATATTGAAGAATGAGTAGATGTAGAAGTGTCTGGATGAAGGATTTAGTAGCTGCGTGACTGACTGTATGAGTGAGTGATTAAATGTGTCTCACTGAGTGCACGGGTTAGTGACTAAACTGTCTTAATTTGTGCATCATTATGTCTGTTGTTCTGTAAACTGCTGCATGTGTTGATCAGTAGCTATATGAGTAACTATATGGGTTATTGATTGATTGCCCAAGTATTTGTATGGGAGACTGAGTGTGTGTGTGGCTGGCTGGGAGGTGTGTGACTCTGTGCAGATCAATGTGTACTTGTATCAATGAGAGTAAGTATGTGTTAGTATATGTTTCAAAATGTAAGGTGCTCTATGTTTAACTGTATAGATTAGAAAATGGAAGTGTGATTGATTCTTTACAGGACTGACTAGGTGTGTGAGTAACTCCATGGATGAGTGACAGAGTGTGAGAGTCTGTATAGGTGTATGAGTGCATATGATAGTGTTGTAAAGATGAGTGATTGTATGTATGAATGATTGTATGGGTAAATGAGTGAATGTGTGTGTAAACATAGGAATCACTGAGTGCGTATGTAGTAACTAGTATTGGTGTGTCAATGGTTTCAAAAATTATACTCTGTATTTAACACTGGGTGTAACAGAGGTTATATTAAAGTGTGAGGAGATGCATTGTATTGTCACATGAATGATATCATCAGTGATGTGGTCATTGATGTCAAATGAGATGTCATCAGTGATGTCATCAGTGATGTCATTTGAGATGTCATCAGTGATGTCATTTGAGATGTTATCAGTGATGTCATTTGAGATGTCATCAGTGATGTCATCAGTGATGTCATTTGAGATGTCATCAGTGATGTCATCAGTGATGTCACTGACCATGTCATGAATGATGTAATATGTGACATCATCAGCAGTGGATTGCGGGTGCGCGATATATAGTTAGTGCAACTAACTATATATGGAATTTCAATGGTTTTGTGTGAGTAAAATAAGGTTTTTTAAATGCTAATCCCTAACTATATATGGTCTATAACCTATGGTTTTTTCAGTGAATTTTCAAGGTTTTGTAAATGCTAATTCCTAACTATATATGGTCTATAACCTATGGTTTTTTCAGTGAATTTCAATGGTTTTTTAATAGCAAATATCATAAGCTGTCGAATGTCAAGTACGTGGTAAGTAAAAACATTTTCGTGTTTATGCACACTGATCCGCTTTGAATGCTGCCCCCCCTCCCCCTCATTTCTATTAGGAGTACTCTCTCTTTGCAGATAGTGAAGGGTAGTTAACGCAGGCCTTTGCCCCCGTTGTAATACGTCGTGCCTGCTTCTCTCTCCATTTGATTGATTGTTATCCAAGCATTTACTGTTTTAGAATTGTTTCTCTTTGGTTCATTCTCTATTTACAAACAAGCACAGAGTCGCAATACTCTGTTTAGTCTTTGCAGATAGTGAAAAATCGTGTTAAAAAACAAAAGGAATCGAGCAAAATCAGTAGGCCAGTAATGGGATCTCTTTTTGACCTCGCTAAAATAGAAACATTAGGAACAACCCCTCATGAGAAATACGAAACTAGTGAGATGAACTGAGCTCCACACCATGATGGCTGCAAGACAGCTCGGCTCCGCCACCCACCCCGCCCAAAATAACGATAAACTCTATGCAAATATTATAAATATATACAACACACCAGCAAAGTAACAGGGTAAAACATTTTATTAAATAACTATTTACATAACTATTTTATACTTTTTGTTGCCCGATCCGGCTAGCTCAATCGATCGAGCATGAAACTCATGCACTCTGATAATTCAAAGTTTTGAGGAGTGCTTGTAACACTGTCTGAAGCCTATTTGCACTTGCTACAGCTTCACTATTCTCAATGTAAGTGGGGGCTGTTTGAGGACGTGACTGCATTTGAAAACAATGTGATGCGGTGCCACCCTGAACCGCTTGACGGAGGCCCCCGAGGGACGGTGTCATGGCGCGGACTCGGAGGGGGCGCTTGGCTCCGGCCCCCTCCGCAAGTCGTGTTGCCCTGGTGTGGCCTGAGATCGCCCCCGACATAGGTGGCCGGCTCCCGGGGTCAAGCGGAACTTTTTGCCTTTTGGTGACTCTTCCATTCTTGACCTTGTCCCACAATCCGTTTCACCTAAAGACACGCTGTAGTGGGGCGCCCCTTTACCGTTTCAGTTGCCATTCCGCCCGCTTTTGCTACACTGTGCCTCTTCCGCTATTCAGCTGTTTACCGCCTGCTCTTTTGACTACAGCGTCTCGCTCACCATGTACTTGAGTTGTTCCCGCTCTTGCGGTGCAGCGATAGGCGGCTGCCACAGGACTCTCAAAATGGCGGCCGGCTCTTCAGATTTGGGCGTGGTCCACTAAAATGGGCCTGCAACACCTTGGAACTCGGACGCTTGTCTGCTAGAGCTTGGGCTCCATTCTCGAAAGCGTCCCCGCAGCCTTGAAGATTCTACAAAAGTCTTGGGGGCCCCCGACTCCCGCAGGCTTCTGGTGGGGAGCGGCTAGCATGATTGCTCGTGGAATGGCCACGACGGAGCTACGAAATGGTGGTGCTCTCATGCTAACGCCAGCTTCAGTCTGAAACATCCAGAAACACTGTAGACTACCAATTCGATCAGTTCCGGTAGCGCCCCAACATGACCCGGTAGAGAAGAACTTGCCCTCCCCTCTTTGACTGATGGTTCTTGTTGCCCGTCCCTTCTGTTGTCATTTAACAGAACTATTTAGCCTGCTGAAAGGGGTTGTGTTCCGACCGCTGGTTGGTGGAGACATTTTGACTATATTCTGGACCTGCGTTGTCGCGTAATGCGTCATATGACGCGCCGCGTTAGCGCATCCGGAAGTGCTCTGGTGCGCGAAGCGCAGCTTCCCGGAAGCGATCTGGGGCGCGGCGCGCAGCGCGTAACGTAAGCATAACAGGTCATGTGACTTGTTAATAAAACTTTTCATTGGTTCATTTTACTTTTCTTATTCTAATGATGAAAGGCTTGGTCATATGACCTAAAAATTACGCTTTTTATTACTTTCGAACATTATTTTTTCTTAAACATATGTTATAATGTTCCAGGCTAATGTACTTTCCCGGAAAATTTACAACTGTCCTGCAAGTAAAATATATTCCTTTTTCGAGAAAAAGGGCGTTTCTTCGTCCCATGACGGAGCCGTTGAGCAAAAGAGGCTCGGCCTGCTGTCTTAGTCGCCGATACGCCTGAATATCAGATTCTTATCGATCACTTTATGTTGCAGAAGTAGAAACACAACAGCCCTTGACCATTTATCTTTACTGCGTTCCTGCGCATTATACCTTTTACCCTTCATGTAATTGGACTGCTTTATTTCACTTGCCTTTTACTGATTCTAAAACAGTGACTATTATTAAAAACTTTACCAATGTAAATACTACTACCATGTTTTCTTTTAAAAACCTTTATTGTGAAAATGTCAGTATACAAATACGGGCCTATAACCACGTGGGCCGGCCACGGAGCAAACTGTAATCATATATGATGAGTAGACATTTACACTGTAGAGGAACGTAACGGGCGGGCCATTAGGTTGCAAGAACTAAGGTGTCTAAGAGTTGCGGAATCGGTGGACGTACATTTTATAATTAAAATACGACAGAGCCAGTTACAATAAAATTATCTAGATATACATTTGCGGGCAAGTACCATGGGTGACGTTAATTCGAACTTTCAATAGTACAGTAATCAATAACACATCAGAACTTAATATCAATAGGGATGTCGAAATATTCAATCAATTCTCGTCCCCGCCCGCCATGTGCTTCAAAACTGCATACGTATCTCGTGATTTCAAGGTTCAGCAACCAGTACACAACAAGGAGTTACGAGTCCCATTTATTCCGGCGCCATTTTGGGCGAGGACGGGGAGGTCCAGGATATAGTCAAAATGTCTCTACCAACCATCGACTATGATGATGTTCATATGCTGTATTTATTAGAGTAACACTCATCTGTCCACATGAAATTAATTTGCCACAATCTAAACATGTCATTTTAATCTTTCCAAAGTTCTTCTAAATATTTGGGACCGTTTCCCTTGCCTCTGATGCTGTCAGTGTCACTTCTTTGGTGAATGTACTGGCAGGTCGGGGGTTCTCCTCCAAATCTCTCTTTTGTGCAGCACTATAATTAATCGGTGCCACCTCTCCATATGACGATGCATGGTATAGTTACCATAACTATATTTTTTTTCGGTTCCTCTGGAGAGTACATCGTGGCAGATGAGGCAGGTAACGTACCGGGCATTTACCTTTTTTGCATGTAGAGGTAAGGAAAAAAAATTCGAGCGTCCGAGTTCTAAGGTGTCCCAGGGCCATTTTAGTGGACCAGGCCCAAATCCAAAGAACAGGCCGCCATTTTGAGAGTCCTGTTGCAGCCGCCTGTCGCTGTAGCATCAAGAGCGGCCGAAACTCAGCTGAATGGCAACTGAAACGGTAAAGGGGCGCCCCACTACAGCAGACGAGCCTCCACCTGGGAAGGCCCGTTCACGCCGCTTCCCCCCACCCCCTTCGGGCACCCCACGCCATTATTCGGAGCAGGATTGTAGGATGGCCACACCAGTGCGGCAACTTGCTAGACACCACCTCGGTGCCAACCGAATCTCAGCGCCTTGTGGTGTCTTCTATTCAGAAAATATTGTTGTGCTGCCTTCGGCCTATTCGCCGCAAGTGCGCACGCAACTCAGCTGCATAGCGAGTGAAACACCAAGGGGCGCCCCACTGCAGCCGAGGAACCTTCATCTTGGGGCCGACGCACAGCATCACATTGCTTTCCAATGCAGTCAGATCCTCAAACAACCCCCACTGACTGACGCGAACTCACAGGCCAACGGAGCGCCCCACGCCGACTTTCGGCGCAGCATTGTAGGATGGCCACACCAGTGCGGCAACTTGCTAGACACCACCTCGTTGCCATCCGGATCTTGGCGCGTTGCGCTGCCTTTGGCCCTATTCGCACATCGGTCCGCTACTGACGCCATCTCACAGGCCAACGGGGCGCCCCACGCCGACTTTCAGCATTGTAGGATGGCCACACCAGTGCGGCAACTTGCTAGACACCACCTCGGTGCCATCCGGATCTTGGCGCGTTGTGCTGCCTTCGGCCTATTCGCACATCGGTCCGCTACTGACGCCATCTCACAGGCCAACGGGGCGCCCCACGCCGACTTTCAGCATTGTAGGATGGCCACACCAGTGCGGCAACTTGCTAGACACCACCTCGGTGCCATCCGGATCTTGGCGCGTTGTGCTGCCTTCGGCCTATTCGCACATCGGTCCGCTACTGACGCGAACTCACAGGCCAACGGTGCGCCCCACGCCGACTTTCAGCATTGTAGGATGGCCACACCAGTGCGGCAACTTGCTAGACACCACCTCGGTGCCATCCGGATCTTGGCGCGTTGTGCTGCCTTCGGCCTATTCGCACATCGGTCCGCTACTGACGCCATTTCACAGGCCAACGAGGCGCCCCACGCCGACTTTCAGCATTGTAGGATGGCCACACCAGTGCTGCAACTTGCTAAACACCACCTCGGTGCCATCCGGATCTTGGCGCGTTGTGCTGCCTTCGGCCTATTCGCACATCGGTCCGCTACTGACGCCATCTCACAGGCCAACGGGGCGCCCCACGCCGACTTTCAGCATTGTAGGATGGCCACACCAGTGCGGCAACTTGCTAGACACCACCTCGGTGCCATCCGGATCTTGGCGCGTTGTGCTGCCTTCGGCCTATTCGCACATCGGTCCGCTACTGACGCGAACTCACAGGCCAACGGGGCGCCCCATGCCGACTTTCAGCATTGTAGGATGGCCACACCAGTGCGGCAACTTGCTAGACACCACCTCGGTGCCATCCGGATCTTGGCGCGTTGTGCTGCCTTCGGCCTATTCGCACATCGGTCCGCTACTGACGCCGCCTCACGTGCCAACGGATTTTCTACGCTTTTTATACCCTATGCCGCATAGCAGGTCATGTGACTTGTTTATAAAACTTTTCATTGGTTCATTTTACTTTTGGTTTCCTAATGATGGAAGGCTTGATCATATGACCTAAAAATAACACTTTTCATTGGATGAAAACTTTTTTTTTTCCCAAACGATGAAAGCCCCACCTTGTTTCTGGATGTTTCAGACTGAAGCTGGCGTCAGCATGAGAGCACCACCATCTCGTGGCTCCGTCGTGGTCATTCCGCGAGCAATCATGGCAGCCGCTCCCCACCGGAAGCCTGCAGGAGTCGGGGCCCCTAAGACTTTTGTAGAATCCTCAAGGCTGAGGGGACGCTTTCGAGAATGGGGTCCAAGACCTAGCAGACAAGCGTCCGATTTCCAAGGTGTCCCAGGGCCATTTCAGTGGACCAGGCCCAAAAAGGAAAGAGCCTGCCCCCATTTTGAGAGTCCCGTGGCAGCCGCCTATCGCTGCACCGCAAGAGTGGGCGCAACTCAGCTGAATGGCGGATTTTGACACAGTGTACCAAAAGCGGGCGGAATGGCAACTGAAACGGTAATGGGGCGCCCCACTACAGCAGACGAGCCTCCACCTGGGGAGGCCCGTTCACGCCGTCTCACCCCCCCCTCCCCGGGGCGCCCCACGCCGTTATTCGGAGCAGCATTGTGGGATACCAAAACCAGTGCGGCAACTTACTTGACATCACCTGGGTGCCATCCACATCTCAGCGCGTTCTGCTGCCTTGGGACTATTCGCACAACAGACCGCTACTGACGAGTCACCCCCCGGGACGCCCCACGCCGTTATTCGGAGCAGCATTGTAGGATACCCAAAACCAGTGCGGCACCCAGGCAACATCACCTGGGTGCCGTCCAGAACTCAGGACGTTGTGCTGCCTTGGGACTATTCGCACAACGACCGCTACTGACCATTGTTCCTTCTTTTTTCCTAAAATTTTTTAAATGTTTTTACTGTTTTTGTTGCGTTGTTTATATTTATAAGTTATTAAAGTTTTATAATCCTACTACTTTGTTGGAGTGCTATATATTTTTAATGTGACACATAATTGTAAAAACTTTGATGTACAAAGAGGCATCCCTGGAATCTTCCGCTTCAGGCTCGGTCCCCTCCCCAATCACAATACAGGATGGTTTTCAGATAGTAGGAACGCGTGTGGTGTGACGGATCTCATCGGGTGGGTGCCTTGATCTACTGTAACTCCTTTGAAGAGGGGTGATTCTTTACAGCTGGGGCCATAAAGTACATCTGCAGGGCTACCTGATAGCCTGGGACCGGCCTGGACAATCGGACACAGAGGAAGAGGAGTGTCAGAGGGTGCGGTAGTGAATAGGGCGAAAGGGAGGTGTCGGGCGGGCACAGAGTGTGATTCTCAGGGAAGAGCAGCGCAGATGGGGGGAGGTTTATTGCCCATGCATAAGACAGAGAGCGGGGGTGACCAGTGCCTGGGGGAGATGCTTGCGAGGGTGGGGAGCCATGCTAAGGATCGACAGCGTGCAGAGAGTGGGTCTGGTCAAGGCATCTAAAATGGCTGCCGTGCACGACAAAAGTGTGGCATTTGAAAAAAGGCAAGATGGCGCAGACAATGTTTTTCAACACTTCCTGATTTCCTTCGAATCGAACGTCACCAGACGTTATCTCTCCCACACTACCGGCCCCCCTGGGCTTAAACGCCGAGATGGTAGGGACTGCATCCCGTGGAGATAGGCCGAGACGTCACTCAGCAGAAAAAAAAGTTAAAAAAAGTCTATAAACATACAATAAGTTAAAAGTCAATCATTCTTGTTTCCTTGTAGTACGCTCCCCAGTCCGCTTCCCGTTACGCTAACCGGGCGCACCCCACCAAAAAAAACGATTATTTTTTATTTTTTTTTGCCCCGCGGAGCCCTTTTAAAGCCTCCACATCAAACCTATGGGGTCAGGGAGGATCTACTATGCCCCCTTATGGTCATTTGCCCCTTCGCTTTGGCCTCCTCTTGTCTCTCGATCCTACCGAGAGACAAGATGGCGGCCGCTCCGTACTGTTTGGAATGTTTACAGACACCGGAGAGCCTCGCAAAGCTCCGTAACGCGAAAAGTACGCGAAACGGAGCGCTACCCGGGACGCTGTCACAGATATATATCTTTTTTTGAACGTTAATTTCTCAAAATCCACTGCAGCACATATATTGAGACCCAGCAAAGGCACATCGGGCTACCGGTCCCTACAATTTTGCCAAGTTTCATGCAAATCCATTCACCCGTTCGATTTGCTTTTTTTTTTTTTTTTTTGCCCCGCGGGGCCCTTTTAAAACCTCCACATCAAACCTAGGGGGTCAGGGAGGATCTACTATGCCCCCTTATGGTCATTTGCCCCTTCACTTTGTCCTCCTCTTGTCTCTCGATCCTACTGAGAGACAAGATGGCGGCCGCTACGGACTGTTTAGAATGTTTACAGACGCCGGAGAACCAATCAGCTTCGCTTCGCAAAGCTCCGTAACGCGAAAAGTACGCGAAGCGGAGCGCTGCCCGGAGCGCTGTCACAGATATATATCTTTTTTTGAACGTTAATTTCTCAAAATCCACTGGAGCACATATATTGAGACCTAGCAAAGGCACATCGGGCTACCAGTCCCTACAATTTTGCCAAGTTTCGTGCAAATCCATTCAGCCGTTCGAGCTAAAAGTGAGTCCAACCGCCCTATGGAAATTAACATGGGAAAAACGCGTTTTGGGACCCCCCTTTTTTCTCGGCCCCCCCTTGACGAACCCCCCCCAAATTTTCAGGGGCTGCTCAGAAACAGAATGTTCCATTTTCCTGAAAATTTCAGCAAATTCCATCCACAAACGCCAAAGTTATTAGACATAGAATTTTCAAAAATCCCATAGAGAAAAAATCCTAACTATATATACCTACTGGCGACCGCCAGTAGGTAATATATATATATATATATATATATATATATATATCCAAAAATTTGCAGGGTTGCACAAGTTGGAGGAAGCCACTCGAGAAAGGAATCTTTTCACCAATTTATTCAGCAGTCTGCAAACATGAACAACTCAGGCGCTGTCATCAAACTATTCTTGCTGGACCGGTTTCGGGAGCCAAACTCCCTTCTTCTGCAGCATGTTTGGGCAGAAAGTGAGCACAATTCACGCGCACACACCACCTAATGTATACCCGCCCATGGGCGTGGTTAGACACACGGCATCCTGGCTCTTGTAGTGTTGCGCAAATGTCTTTCCCAAGTGGGCTTGCTTCACTGTTCCAACTTAGCCCAATGTTCCCCATGTGGGTAGATGCAAGCCACATGAACTTTCATGTCCCGCTCTATGGCTGCCAAATGGAAAAGGGCAAGCGTTTGAGAATAGTTTGATGACAGCGCCTGAGTTGTTCATGTTTGCAGACTGCTGAATAAATTGGTGAAAAGATTCCTTTCTCGAGTGGCTTCCTCCAACTTGTGCAACCCTGCAAATTTTTGGATATATCTATATATATATATATATATATATATATATATATATATATATCACCAGAGAACCCAAGTGTTCACCGAAGACAATAGATCACACAAGCACAGATTCCAATTGATGTAGTTTAATTACGGGATTACATGGTCTAAATGCCGCGTTTCTGCAGCCAACCTGCAGTCTTGATGATATATATTCACTGAAAAAAACACAGGTTTCAGTGAAGTTACATTAAGAAATTAGCATTTAAAAACCCTTAGATATTCACGGAAAAAAATCAAAGTTAGAAGGGCGTTATAGTTAGTCTGACATTTCACTCATACAAAACCAGAGAAATGTAGCCGTTATCTAAGGTAACTATAACTTGCACGCCCACAATGCACTGCGTATGACCTCATATACTACATCACTCATAACATGGTCGGTAACATCACTGATGACATCTCAAATGGCATCACTGATGACATCATCCAGTGACTGTGAGTGTTTTTAAAAAAAGTTTATGAGTGTTCAATTTATATACCAAGGTGTATTGGTGAATCAATGGGTTTAAGAGTGACTGTATGGATGACTCAGTGGGTGCATCACTGACTGTATAAGTGAGTGATTCGGTGTCTCAGTGAATGTATGGGTGAGTGACTGGTTGTGCGAATGTTTGTATCTGTCTGTTAGTTAATATCTACGTGGATGTATGAGTGTTTTAGAGGGCACATGAATGGCTATATGGGTGATTGATTGGTTTTCTGACTATATCTATAGTTGTCTGGGTGTCTGGGTGTGTGTCTGGGTGTGTGTGTGTGAGGAGGTGTGTGACTGCCTGCATGGATCAGTGAGTGGGTGGGTCAGTGGCTGTATGGGTACTGTTGCATGTTTGTAAAGTTGTATGAGTGACTGAGTGTCTGTATTGCTGTGGCAGTGATTGAGTGCATGTGTCAGTATAGGTGACTAACTATGTGAAAGGCAGTACACATGAATGATGGGGTATATGAGTGACTGCTTGAGTGAGTGAGTGTATGTGAGAGTGGCTATATAGATGAGTGCATGATTCTGTCAGTGACTGTATAGCTGAGTGAGTATGTGTTCCTATTTGTATGAGTAAGTAAGTGGGTGGGTGTGTGACTGTTTGGATGAGTAAGTGGCTGTATGATTGACTTTATGGGCGATTGTCTAGGTGTGTGAGTAGTTCAATGGGTGACTCACTCAGTGTGTCAGCGCCTGAAGGCCTGTATGCATGCCTGAGTGGATTTGTCAATATCTGTACTAGTGAGTGAGTGGGTCTATGTGTGGCAGTATGCATGAGTGGATGTGTGTATAGATCAATGAATCAGTGAGTGCGTGTGTAAGTACTTGTACAGCTCTGAGAACTGGTTTGTGAATGGTTGTGTGGGAGTAGCAATGAGTATATAAAAGATTCTATAGTGGTGTGAGTGGGTGCGTCGGAGATGCTGTGGATGGTGTCACCACTGATGTCACCAGTGATGTAATTTTAGATGTCATCATGCCATCATTGATGTCAGTGACCATGTCATCAATGATGTCATCTATGAGGTAATAAGCGGTGCATTGCGGGGGAGCGAGTTATAGTTACCTCAGCTAACTATAACGTAACATTTCTCTGTTTTTGTACCAGTAAAATGTCAGACTAACTATCATGTCGCTCTAATCTTTGTTTTTTTCTTTGAATATCTATTGTGTTTTAAATGCTAATTTCTAACTAGAACATCCCTGGAAGCTGTGTTTTCTATGGTTTTATAACTAGCAGTCATGTTTGCAAAGTGGTGGAGAAAGGTTTCTGAGCATCCAACCATCTCTCAGGAATTCCGCTGTATAGGACATATAGGAGGTACCAGGAGGGCTTCTTGGCCCCCAACGTCCCTCTGGAGTAAAGTGGACTTTATCTTCCAACCAGTAGTGCCCCAGGTGGCTCGTTTGAAGAGTGGAGGACAAAGAGGGCATGGCATTCAAAGACCTCTTAGCAATTCTGCTGTGTTGGCTTACTGGGGGTGATAGGAAGGATAGTTGGCCGTTAAGGCGCATTTGCAGAGTGCTGTAAAAAGGGACATGGCCTTCAACCACTTCTCAGCAATGTCACTTTGTGGGGCTTACTGGAGGTACCTGGTTGTCCCTAAGGACCCCAGCCAATTTTTATTTTACTTTAATTTCTTTAAGGGGTGGCTCTCCCCAGACCATGTTGAGCCCTGGGAACCCATCCCTGGGGCATGGGAATTTCTGTTTTCTTTTTTTAAAGGAAGGGGGCCACACAGCCCCCCTTCCTAGGCAGATTTTGGCCTTGGGGACCCCATCCCCTGAAGCCCGGCAATTTATTTAATTTGTTTTAAAAAATGTAGGTGGGCCAAGTGGCTTGGCCTCTCGTTGGGGACTGTGGGGGGAGAGGTCCCCATGGTCAATGCCAGATCCTCACATCTTGCTAGAGCCTGCATTGCTTTTGGGCAGAGGGAGTTGCTAACATGCAGCTCTCTCTGCCCAAAAGCAATTCTGCTTTGCTTCATGGAATGGAGAGCATTTTCCATGCTCTTGCTTCCATGAAGTAAAGCAGTGTTTGCTATGACATGCCATAGCAAACTGCAATGGCCCATCGGTGAGCGCCCCAGGACATTGCTGGAGCCAGCCCTGAGGGGTGGTAGTCCCCAGGGCCATGAAGGGCTTTCATCTTCTTTGTAGCCCCATGGAGGTGGTTCAACAAACCCGCGTATTTAATTAATTTGTGCCCCGACAAGGTGGTGGTACCTGGAGCAGTATGGGGGTGCAGTTTGCCCCCCACTTTTAATGAATATAGCCTGAGGGAGGTGAGAGTTCCTGGGGCTGCGTAGGGGGCAGGACACACCCTCTCGGGTTAGGTGCAATGCATCAGTCGGCTAAATTGGATGTGATGTATGAAATGTAACGGGTTGACCCCCTGGCGGATAGAGCACTACAGCAAGAACATCACCACATTGGAGAGAGAGGGGGAGTATTTTACTACTAGAAGGTGCCCTACCTATGGACTCAACAACAGCAAATCCTATGTGCCAGCTGCCAAGTAGGTCATGCAGTCCGTGCGCAAACATAGATTGGGGCACCACTGTGAGCACTGACATCACCTAATGGGGCGCTCTGGTCTTGAAAGATTCACGGAGCTTCATCAAGCGGGTTGAGAAAATAGGGAGGTCCCAAAACTCATTTTCTCAATGTTAATTTCCATAGGTAATTTTGGAGAAGGCTACAGCCTGAACTGCTCAACAGAATTACTTCAAATTTGGCAAAAGGTAGCTCTTGATTGCGAAAGTGTTTTTTTTAAATGGTATAAATCCGTTTGGTAGTTTCTGAGAAATTCAAACAAAAAAATATTGATATCTAGTAACCACGGTGGATCCACGAACCCTCCAAAGCACAAGCTTGATTCTAATTGGTTGCCAACACTCCAAACCAAAAAGTGTTGGCAGCCATCTTGTGATTCGGTAGAACTGAGTCACAATAAAAAGGTTAAAAATGAAGAAGAGAGGGCAGGGTAGAAACACCCTGACCCAGTAGTCCTGCTCAGGGGGGTCCCACAGAGCCAAAAAAACAGTTTTATTTTTTCGGTGGGATTTACTTAGGATTTTACAAATGCGGTGGTCCGTTGTGGTGCCACGACCCCGGGGACCATCACTTCCCCGAAGCTATGTTCAAATTGAGAGGGGGGCCACGTGGCCTCCCCCCTATGTGCGCTCCTTTGCCCTGGGGACCATCACCCCCCCAGGGCAGGTTCCAGCAATGTCGGGGGTGCCTACCCTGGGACATTGCAGTTTGGAATGGCAGGGTGGGAGTGCTGCCCCCTCCCTTTCATTGCAAACTCCTGCTTTGCTTCATAGAAGCGAGAGCAGGAAACCTGCTCTTGCTTCCATGAAGCGAAGAAGATTAGCTTTTGGGCAAAGGGAGCTGCATGTTTGCAGCTCCCCATGTCCAACATAAATGCCGACTCCTGAAGGACCACAGGTCCCCCCTCCAAAATAAAAAAAAGAAAGGCTGGGCAGGCCCGTGGGGATGTGTTCCCCGGGGCCAAAAGAGGCCCAATGAAGGAGGGCCAAGCGGCCCCCTTCCTTAAAAAATGAATCAAGAAATTTAAAATAGCCAGGGCCCTGGAGGATGGGGCCCCCAGGGTCAAAATCAGCCGCGCAATGGAGGCCGCAAGGCCCCCTCCCGTTTTGATATATATATATTTTTTAAATGGCTCGCCAGTAGATAGTTATAGTTAGGATCACGTTTCCATAGGAAAAGCATTCTTTGATTTGCTTATAACTTTGGCTTCATTTGGCGAATGTTTAAGAAATTTTCCCAAAAGTTTCTCTTTTTTAGATCAGCTCCTATCTGTAAAGTTTGGGTGTAATTCTTTAAGGGGGGCTGAGAAACAAGGGAGGTCCCAAAACGTGTTTTCTCCATGCAATTTCCATGGGAAACTTTAGACAAGGCTACTGGTCAAACTGGTGAACATAATTACACCAAATTGGGCAGGGGGAAAGGTCTTGGGGTAAGTCCATTCAGTAGTTTTAGAGAAATATAAAAAATTACCGATATTGATTTTTGAGAATTCTGACATCTGAGGTGTTACGAGCATGAATGTGCGGCTTATTGGTTGCAAACTGTTGAAACTAGGAAGTGTTGGCAGCCATTTTGTGACTGAGTTAAAAAGTGTAGGGGGAAAAAAGAGAATAATTGTATAAGAGGGTATAGTAGAAACACTGTGGTCTTAGTTTAAGCAGTCTGTATAGTGCAGAGGCAGGGAGTTTGAATGTTGCCTAGGCTCTTGAAATCCCGTTGGGAAAACAGTGTGCCATATTGATGCAAGCAGTAAGGTTGTGTACGCTCTGGAAATCCCTTCGGGAAAACAATGCTCCGTATTGCAGAAAGCAGTGTGTAGGGTGCACACACAGGTAGTGTGAATGTTGCGTAGGCTGTGCAACTCAGGTCAACAAAACAACAATGCGCTGTATTGTGGCAATGTTCAGTAGGCTGTGAAAATCATATCAGGAAAATAACAATGCACCCTATTGCAGCTTTTCTTTAATATAATGCGCAGTAATATTTACTTATAATGCCGGGTTCACTTTTATCACGGACAGTGTCACTTTGTTAGATGAAATATAATATTATGTGGGAGAGCGTGTTGTGTTCCTGTGCGCGGAACAAAATTAACGTTTAATTGGCTGAGGTGTTCCAACAATGAGCTCAATTTTCATTGGCTGTGAACAATTAAAAGTAGAAGTGTTGCCAGCCATTCCCTCCCCCTGCGAGGAGTAGCAAGGACATCTGATTTGCTAACTTGTTCCAAGCAGGACCTTCCCAAGCTTAATGTTCATTGCCTGTAAACCATTGAAAGTACAAGTCTTGCCAGCCATTCCCTCCCCCTCCGCAGAGTATCAGGGATATCTGATTGGGTAACGTGTTCGAAGCAGGACCTTCCCAAGCTTAATGTTCATTGGCTGAGAACAATTAAAAGTAGAAGTGTTGCCAGCCATTCCCTCCCCCTGCGTGGAGTAGCAGGGACATCTGATTGGCTGACGTGTTCAAAGCAGGAGCTTCCCAAGGTAAATATTCATTGGCTGTGAAGCATTAAAAGTAGAAATGTTGGCAGTGATTCTCTCCCCCTCTGCAAAACACCATGGTCATTTTATTGGCTAAAGTGTACCAGGTTTGCTCATTATTGGCTGGGAACGGTTCCCTGTTGTGAACCATTTTGTGATGCACTTCAATGGAGTACAGGAAAACAAAGTAGTAGCTGGGAGGGTAGAAACACTATTAACTCTGTACAGCTGTCACAAGGTGATGGACAGGGATTGTGAAGGTAACTTTTTTTTATATATTTATAAACAGAACAGAAAATAATGAATACTAATTTAATAGTGAACCTTTCGAAGCATCAACTAACACAAAATGAAACCTCACTGCTAAATAAGAGTCTATCCTTTTGCCCGGAAAGCCATTCACAATTGATTTAAATAAATATATCAGAAAGCTCAAATTGGCCAAGATACATGCCAACAAACAAGGGAACAGACATTTTGAGAAAAAAAGTCAAGGAAACACGAATGAGTCCGACAAACCGACTATCACAATAGACCAAATGTCTGACCTAAAGAATATGTTTGACCTGTTATACGATTTGATTGACAATCGGATGTCAGAAGAACAAGTTTAGGAATCTTTGGATATTCAAACTGATAAAATATTTAAAAGTGGACTAAAGACAAAATTTAGATATTGTCATGTTCTGTCACCTGGAATACATTGATTTATTCCCAGATGCCATTGTTGAGGAACTGGAAGAATTGCCAAAAATACGAAACCTAAACCAAAGAGAGAACTTAACCAGCAAGGAAAGGGAAGCAATAAAGAAACTAATGGAAAATAAAGAAATTACAGTGAAACCCGCCGATGATGAGGAGAAAATTGTCCTGATGGACACAAAGGATTATGTAAAAGAAGAAATGAGACAAGTAAATGATAATTCCAACTATTGTAGAATTAAAAATAATCCTGTAAACAAAATGGTCACAGATTTGAATCGGAACTTTCAAGTATGTCACTCAAATAATCTGATCAGTGATGATAAATTGAAATTTCTTACCAAGGACTTCCCTGTCATAACAATGATATATTTCCTGCCAAAAATTCACAAGACATTACAAAATCCACAAGGGAGACCAATAGTTTCTTCATGTGACTCCCTTTATGAAAACGTCTCACAATATGTGTGGATACATTTTTGGCTCCAATCGCACAAAGTATGAGCTCCTACATAAAGGACATGGGAGATTTCTTCAGAATCCTAACAAGGATTACATGGAGTAATCAATACCCCTTGGTGACAATAGACATTGTGTCCTTGTACACGTCAATACAGCATGAAGTACGTCTGGAGGCATGTACATATTTCTTAAAACAGCGGAATATTACAGAATTAAAACACTTTGAAATGTTACTGAAAATGATTGAGATATCTCCCACGAATACCATCTTTCTCTTTAATAAGGAACTCTTCAAACAATCGTGTGGTACAGCTGTGGGCATTTCCTTTTCCCCAAATGTTGCAAATATAACCATGGGTTGGTGGGAGAGAGAGATAGCGTGGATTCAAACAACCAAGAAGAACTCGGAAAGATTGTGCTATGGGTCCTATTCATTGACTACTTTTGTCCCTCCCCGTCGAGGCAAGACGACCCGACTGACCTACGACGCCGCCACTCTCAACGCACTCAATGCCGGCCGGACCCACGCCTGCTGCCGAGCCACCCCGAGACGCACCCAAGGACCCTTCACCTGCTGCACCTGCAAGTTCACCTGCCTCCGAACCTGCCCCGCACCCGCCAAGACAAACACCAGCAGCAACCACCTCAAGTGCATCCTGATCAACACCCGCTCCGTCCACAGACACGCCGTGGAACTCTGGAACCTCCTCGACGCTACATCACCGGACGTCGCCTTCCTCTCGGAAACCTGGATGAACGCCTCCTCTGCACCCGACATCGCCATCGCCATCCCGGACGGGTACAAGATCATCAGGAGGGACCGCATCAACCAGACCGGAGGTGGCATCGCCATCGTCCACAGGAACACCATCCGCATCACGACCGACGCCAACGACTCCTTCGCCGCAGCCGAACATCTCCACTTCCAGATTCACACCGACCCTAAGACGACCCTCAGAGACACCCTCGTCTACAGACCCCCGGGACCACGCACACAATTCAGCGAAGACATCACAGACTTCATCAGCCCGCAAGCCCTCCCCTCCACTAACTACATCCTCCTCGGGGACCTCAACTTCCACCTGGAGAACAACAAGGACCGCAACACCACCGCCCTGCTGGAAAACCTCGCCAACCTCGGACTCAAGCAACTGGTCAACACCCCCACCCACTACGCTGGCCACACGCTTGATCCCGTCTTCTCTTCCAGCAAGTACATCACCTTCAGCCACGCCACCGGACTCCACTGGACCGACCACAGCTGCGTCCACTTCAGCTTCAAAAGATCCACGACCCACCACCACCCGCAACAGGTACCTCACAGGAATTGGAGCAAGATCACCGCAGACGAGCTCACCACCTCCCTCAGCCAGAGCCCACCCGCCAACACAATGGACCCCAACGAAGCAGCCCGCAACTTCACACAGTGGCTGACCGCCTGCGCCGACGACCTCGCGCCACTAAAGAACCCTCCCAGCAGACCCAGAAGCAAGAAGGCATCCTGGTTCACCGACGACCTCAAGGACTCCAAGAAGACCTGCCGCACCCTCGAGAAAGCCTGGCTCCTCGACCGGACCACCGACAACATGACCGCACTCAAACAGGCTACCCGCAAGCACCACCAGCTCATCCGCACCACCAAGAAGAAATCTCTGAAGGAACGACTGGACAACAACGCCCACGACAGCAAAGAGCTCTTCACTATCGTCAAGGAGTTCTCCAACCCCAGCACCGGCACCAACGACATCACTCTGTCACAAGACCTCTGCGACTCCCTCGCTTCGTTCTTCCACCGCAAGATCGCCGGCATCCACAACAGCTTCGGCGCCCCACCCACGCACCCAACCGTCGAACCAACGCCCCCCACCGCCACCCTTCGCACCTGGACCACGGTGACCACCGAAGACACAGCCCGCACGATGAACACCATCCACTCCGGATCACCGACCGACCCCTGCCCACACCACGTCTTCAACAAGGCCGACTCCACCATTGCACCCCAACTCCGGAACATCATCAACGCCTCCTTCAACACCGCCACCTTCCCGGAGAGCTGGAAGCACGCCGAGATCAGCGCCCTCCTGAAGAAACCTACAGCGGACCCCACCGATCTCAAAAACTTCCACCCCATCTCGCTCCTCCCTTTTCCTGCTAAAGTCATCGAGAAGATCGTCAACAGACAGCTGACCACCTTCCTCGAGACAAACGGATCCCTCGACCCCTTGCAGTCCGGCTTCAGAGCCAACCACAGCACCGAGACCGCCCTCATTGCAGCCACCGACGACATCTGGACCCTGCTCGTCAAGGGGGAAACAGTGGCCCTCATCCTCCTGGACCTCTCCGCTGCTTTCGACACGGTCTGCCACCGCACCCTAGTCCAGCGCCTCAGCAACATCGGTATCCAAGAGAAGGCACTGGAGTGGATCATCTCGGTCCTCGCCGGAAGAACACAAAGAGTCCGCCTCCCCCCGTTTCGCTCCAAGGCCACCGAAGTCATCTGCGGAGTCCCGCAAGGATCTTCACTCAGCCCCACCCTCTTCAACATCTACATGAAACCTCTCGCAGCCATCGCACGCCAGAACAACCTCAACATCATCTCTTACGCCGACGACACCCAGCTGATCCTCTCCCTCACCAGAGACCCCGACACCGCCAGAACCTGCCTACACGAAGGGATGAAAGACGTCTCCGAGTGGATGAAGGACAGCCGCCTGAAACTGAAATCGGACAAGACGGAAGTCCTCATCCTGGGATCTTCGCCCTCCACCTGGGACGACTCCTGGTGGCCCCCAGCCCTGGGCACCGCACCCAAGCCAACCGACCACGCACGCAACCTGGGCTTCATCCTGGACCCCTCCCTCTCGATGACCAGACAAGTCAACGCCGTCTCCTCATCGTGCTTCAACACCCTGCGTATGCTTCGCAAGATCTTCCGCTGGATCCCGACCGAGACCAGGAAGACTGTCACCCAGGCACTCGTCACCAGCCGACTGGACTACGGAAACGCCCTCTACGCCGGAACCACAGACAAGCTACAGAAAAGACTCCAGCGCATCCAGAACGCCTCCGCCCGACTCATCCTGGATGTCCCCCGACGCAGCCACATCTCCAGCCACCTGAGCAACCTGCACTGGCTCCCCGTCGACAAGAGGATCACGTTCCGGCTCCTCACCCATGCACACAAATCTCTCCACAACCTGGGCCCCAAGTACCTCAACGACCGCCTGACCTTCTACACGCCCACCCGCCAGCTACGGTCCACCAGCCTCGCCCTCGCAGCCGTACCACGCATCCGAAGAGCCACCGCCGGAGGAAGATCCTTCTCTTACCTGGCTGCCAAGACTTGGAACTCCCTCCCCATCCACCTTCGGCTGACCCAGGACCATCTCGCCTTCAGGAAACAACTCAAGACCTGGCTGTTCGAGCAGTAGCATACCCCTCCCCCCAAGTGCCTTGAGACCCTCCCGGGTGAGTAGTGCGCTATACAAATGACATGATTGATTGATTGATTGAATATGGAACATCACTGAGCAGGATTTTAATGAGTACTTTTTGCTATTGAACAATAACCAAATCGGTTTATCATTCAGTCTGCTAAGAGTAGGAAAGAAATGCATTTCTTGGACACAAAAATCTTCATTGAAAATGATAAAATCCACGCCATTTAGGAAAAAAACTGCAACCAACAGTATTCTGCATGGGATTAGCTTCCACCCAAAACCGCTACTGGAAAGTATCCCCTATGGGGAATTTATTTGCATGAAGCATAATTGCTCCAAAAAGGAAGATGCAGTAGATACAATTCAGGAAACTATACAGAGACTTAAAATGAGAGGCTCCTGTTGCCGGTCGGTAGATGTCAGCTTCCTCCCTTGCGACGCGGCACCCGCGAAGCGGGTGCGGCAAGGTTTAAGTTCTTGGGCAAGCCTCTGTGGTCAATGGAGTCTCGCAGCAACGCCTCTACTCAGCGCGAAAATTACCCCAACAGGTGATGGTAGGTAGCGCCTTTAATGACACAGGGAGGGCAGGGGGCGTGCCAGCGGGGAGAGCGGACCGGATGCTGTATCCGTGGTCTCGCAGGGACTCCTGGTTACTGGAGTCCCCGCACGCTCGCAGCCCCGCCGAGCCTCTCGCCCTTACCTCTGCCTTTCCTGCTTTCCTGCTCCTGTTGCCGGTCGGTAGATGTCAGCTTCCTCCCTTGCGACGCGGCACCCGCGAAGCGGGTGCGGCAAGGTTTAAGTTCTTGGGCAAGCCTCTGTGGTCAATGGAGTCTCGCAGCAACGCCTCTACTCAGCGCGAAAATTGCCCCAACAGGTGATGGTAGGTAGCGCCTTTAATGACACAGGGAGGGCAGGGGGCGTGCCAGCGGGGAGAGCGGACCGGATGCTGTATCCGTGGTCTCGCAGGGACTCCTGGTTACTGGAGTCCCCGCACGCTCGCAGCCCCGCCGAGCCTCTCGCCCTTACCTCTGCCTTTCCTGCTTTCCTGCTCCTGTTGCCGGTCGGTAGATGTCAGCTTCCTCCCTTGCGACGCGGCACCCGCGAAGCGGGTGCGGCAAGGTTTAAGTTCTTGGGCAAGCCTCTGTGGTCAATGGAGTCTCGCAGCAACGCCTCTACTCAGCGCGAAAATGAGAGGATTCAGCAAAACACCACTTTTAGAAGATGCAAACAACGTGCCGATGAACACCAAGGGAAAACACAGTGATCCGAAAATCGAGCAAGACAGTGATCAGGGACCACCTAGGTTCCTAACAACACACAGCAAAGAAAGTGGCATAATAACCAACACAATCAAAAAATATTTGCATCTAATTGCAGGAGACCCAGAAATTGGGAAATTGTTATGCTCAATATCAATTGTCTATATAAACAACAAAATGAGCATCACCATTGGACCAAATACATGGTCTCTAATGGGAAGAAGGGAGAAGGAGAAATAACAAAAGAAAGGGTTTATCTTTTGTTCAAAGACCCCTTACTCACCAACCTGGTTGGTGATATGCTTCATCATCGGGGTCCCACCTGGATAGCCGAATGCCATCCGGGTGTGCTGCGACACCTGATTACAGTGGAGCGGTTTTTTTTGTGAATGTAGTGCAAAAAAAGGTGGTGTTAAAAACTGTCCAAGTATATCTTCTATGAAAACAATGTATTCTGAAGTTACTGGAGAGTGTTAAAAGCAGTGAAGAGACACTAGTGTTGGTTTTAATGACCAACAGTATCTATGTGATTGTGTGGTAAGGTCTCCATGTTTCAACCTGTGATGGGATCTGCCAGGTTTTCATCAGGACCAAAAAACGTGGAACCTGGGCGGTATGCACACACAAACGTGTACCCAACACTTGGTCCCAGAGACCAAACTGTAAACTTGCAGTAGGTGTCCTCATAGCCTAGTCAGGCGAGGAAAAAATGGAGAAACCTGTGAAAGAAAAGAAAACATCACAAACAAACAAATTATGTGCCTGTAACATAGTGTAGTTTCTTAGTAGTTTAAATGCTCCATGCGAATCCCTTTCATGCTGGAGATATTGTCTCAAAGAGTGCATACTATATGGTGGCAAAAAAGCTGGCACGGGCCTGCATAGTGATGCAAGTATGCAAGGTATATTTAATGGTAATTCCAGAAAAAAGGGGCTTGATTTGCCCGTGTTCAAGCTATCTCACACTCTCACAACATCACACAGATCAATATATGTGGATAAGTGGGTGTAAAATAACCATTTAGTCACTCTGACATACTGTATGAGAAAGTGACTATCAACGTTCATACACTATATTGTAAGCGTTTCTTAATGCATGCACAATTTTTATCAATAAAGCATCAATGAATCTTGGCGGTGGGAGGAACTAGGACTGATCCTACTCGGGGGAGATTTTCAGGTACTTCACGGGGATGGGAAGGTAACCTGTTCTGCTCAAAACATACTCTGTAATAATAGAAAACAAAAAGGTGGATTGTAGAGGGCATTGCTGGGCTTGCCGGGCGGAGCGAGATAGTTCGTAAACATGACACGGTAAAATGCCACACGTCAATTATCAGAAATTCATATGGAAATGAAATCGGAGTTTAAAAAGTTACAGAGGTTTGAGAGTTTCCATCCGTGACCATTAAGGGAGAATCTACCTTATGGCCGCAACTGCAGCAAAACCAACGACTACCAGGCACAAGCTAAAGTACTCTCAGGCAAACTTACAGCGAGAGGGTATCCAAAAAAGATTATCCGGTAGTGTCAAAAGAGAGCAGGTAACCAACCGAGAGAGGCGCTCTTGGAAGACAAAATTAATACAGGAATAAGAAAAGAAATACCGCTCACTTGCATCACCACCTTTAATACTGCATCCAACCTTATGACTAGATCCATCAACAAGCACTGGTCGATCCTGAACACAGAGAATCTACACTGGGAAAAACCTTTATTCTCTTTCAAAAAATCCCGCAGCCTAAAAGACTCTTTGGTGAATACTCGACCCAAGGACACAAATCTGAACAAGACCCAGTCAATAACAAAAGCCTGGGGCCTCCCTGATGTGATGGGCCACTTCCGCTGCGGAGACTGCAGTGTATGCCACCTAACCAGAAACACTAAAATACTGTCCCTGGAACCTGGGAAAGTCTGGAACCAAGTGGCACACAGAAACTGTAACAGCACCAATGTTGTCTATCTGATCAAATGTCCTTGCAACAAATCCTATGTTGGCATGACAAGCAGGAAGATAAAACCTAGGATTTGGGAACATCGCAGTACCATTCGATGCAGAAAAAGTGCCACCAAACTGACTGACCATTTTCTTGAAATTAATCACACCCCCAACGATATGGAATGGACTGTGATCGAGCAGATTCAAAGAAGCAATAACATACAACAACAGCTCTTTGAGAAAGAGCAACGCTGGATCTACAGACTTTCCACACAGACAATTGGATTGAATGATAATATTCCCTGGGGCACAGTCCTCCAGAAATGAAGCAGCACACGGTTACTCATTTGTGCTGCCCAGTATCACTTAGGCATTAATACCAATACTGTGATGCATACATTGTCACTCTGAGAGGACCACCCACACCTCTATCTATACATTCAATAAATTCATTGAAAAAACCATAGGTTTCAGGGACGTTATAGTTAGTTGGACATTTCATTCATAGAAAACCATAGAAATTCCTCTGTTACAGTTAGTTGAGCTAACTATAACCCGCGCCCCCGCAATGCACTGCTGATGAAGTCACATATTACATCATTCATGACATGGTCAGTGATGTCATGAATGTCATTGTGCCCACAATTCTCGCTCTCTTTGCGGACATTCTACTACTATTTTTGCTTGTAAAAAATGGTTGTGCTCCCTGTGGTAACAAGCATGTCCGACAGAATACGCCTCTACACAAAGCTACATCAATACCGTGAAAAAATGGAACTACTTTTCAGCTGCCTGCCTTTATCTATTATCCGAGTCAGCTACAACATGACATTTATTTACACATATGTAATCTGCGTGCAACCATCTTTTTATTGCAAAACTTGCCCATTCGACTGGTGAATGGATGTATGCCTTGCCAACATCCCAACAATCGCTCCCCATATCCAGCAGGTAATGCAGTATCTTGAAAACCATGAACTTGATTGTCCAGGCAGTGGAGCGATGGCGGATGCAACGCAAAAAGGTAATGTGGTGGAATGGGATTTCTGCGCAGCTGCGAAAGTTCTCCTGTAATATGCGACCTTTCACGGCATCGCAGATTGCCTGCCAATTCAAATTGGCCCTCCAACATTCGAGGAACATTACTGTCCCTTCGAGGATATGAATTGGATTGCTTCGCTTTTCTCACACGATGGCAACAATGACCTCTTGGTTCATTATGCATCTGAAGCTGCTGGAGAACTTCTGCACTGCAATCTCCAAGACGTGTAAGAAACTCATGTTATTCTTGGATTGGATTTTTCCATCTTTTTTGACTATTTCCTTTAAAAAAAATGAATACACTGCAATTATACTACTTTCATATAATAACTTTCTAAGTATACTCAGGCATTTGAAGTCTGTTTTCATTATCACCCCATTATCAGTCCGTGTGGGACTTATTTCTCCCGTATTTATTTACCGCTCAGGGACGCCTCTAGGTGCTTTTTCTCTGTATATCTACATTTCAAATATTTCCTATATAAAGAAGTGCTTCACACATTTCTTCTTTCTTCCTTTTTTCTTCTTCTATCGTATAAACATTGGTGCCAACGAATAACTCTCAATATCAAATTATAGATAATTATGGCCAACTTACAAACTTTTGGCTTTTCGGATGAAGATTTTGAAACCTTGGTGGGAACAAGTACAACATTTGGTAATGGCACTGTGGCCAACTCAGAGGGTAATAGTGATATCAGCAAACTACAAACCTTACAAAAAAAAGCTAGCAAGAATAGATTCATTATCACCCCTTACATCTCCACCCTAACCAGAGATTGGTGATGTATGGCCTCTAGAAATATGCTATTTACTTGCTAAATTAGCCTAAACCCGACATCCATTTTGAAACCATGTCTATTCTTTGTGCATACGTCTCTCTGCCTGCCTGTTATCCACAAAGCCCTTTCACACAAATGTACTCATCCTCAGCCTCTGCTCACAAGCTGGTGATCAAGATAAAAAAAACACAACATTGTTTAGGAACTGGTTGGCACAGTGTGGTAGTCGTATACTACCTTTATTTTTCTTATAGAATTTGCTCATTCATGTCTTATAGCTATCGTTTTTCTGTAACATGTAATATGGAATTCACTGATGCAGGACCTTCAGTTTGAATACAGCAGAAGCAGCTGGTTGCCTTAGCTTTTGCACCAGTGGGTCCATTTATGACACTTAAATAAAGACACTTTTTATATAACTTTCAAACTCCATTCGTTTATTACACACAGCCACTTTCTTAGACACACCTGATTTCACCATTTATCTTCTGTGGCATTGCAACATTCTGCATTATATTCTTCACAAGTATTTCTTTATTCCTCCTTGCTAAAGTACTGCATTCAACTCTTCAGACCGGTAGGGGTGAGTAGTTTGCTTCCCACTTCCTGTATAGTATAAAAGCATACTAACACTACTTACACAAATATGCTGCAGCGGCCAATATCCTACAGCGCCCACAGCACATGACTTTACAGCAATCAGTTCACAGCTTAGGCTCACTGTTTCATCCCCGAGTCTTCAGACCAGTACCAGTGAGTAGTTTGCTTCCCACTCCCGCTATACACTAAATGCATACTAACACTACCTGCACAGCTATGCTACAGCACCCATTATGCTACATCACCCAGAGCACATCAGGTTACAGCACTCAGCTCATGCTTTAGGGGCACGCTTTTATCCCCGAGTGTATCTGCACCTCACCTCACCACCATCTCACTGTGGGCAAAACACCACTTTCACACTGGTAGGGGTAAATATTTTGCTTCAAACCCTCTCTATAGCACACCCTTACCACCACACAGAGCTCACAGCACTCCTACCCCCCTCTTTCCTAGTTTTTTTGCCCTTTTTTCCCCTTACTCGCTTTAACGTTAACACAAAATGGCTGCCAACACTTCCTAGTTGCAACCAATCGCAGCCAATTAGCAGCAAGCTCATGCTCGTAACGCCTCAGCCAATCAAATGCCAGAATTCCCAAATATTGATATCTTCAAATTTCGATATTTCTCATAAACTACTGAACGGATTTACACCAAATAAACAAAAGTGTGCTTTCTGAACCAAGACCCTTCTCCGTGCCAAATTTCGGGTAATTCCGTTTACCCGTTCGGCCTGTAGCCTTGCTAAAGTTTCCAATGGAAATTAACATAGGAAAAGCACATTTGGGACCCCCCTTTTATCTCGGCCCTCCCTTGACAAATAAACATAGGAGCTGATATGAACAAAGAATTAGTTTGGAAAATGTCATGAAGATTCATCAAACAACGCCAAAGTTATTAGGATAAAAAATTCTCTTCTTATGGAAACTTGTTACTAACTATAACGACCTACTGGCGACCTCCAGTAGGTAATATATATTTTAACATATATATTATATATATATATATATATATATATATATATATATATATATATATTATATATATATATATATATATATAAATATATACATATATATCGCCAGTAGGTATATATAGTTAGGACCTAGTTACCATAGGAAATGGCGAACATTCTATTGGGAATAACTTTGGCGCTGATTGAGGGATCTGCCTGTAATTTTCTTTAAATTTTCTTTGCTGTGCTCCGCTCCTTCCCTGAAAGTTTCGGGGGGATTCGTCAAGCGGGGGCCGAGAAAAAGGGGGGTCCCAAAATGTGTTTTCCCTATGTTCATTTCCATAGGGAAATTCTGACAAGGCTACAAGTCGAACGGCCGAACGGAATTACACCAAACTTGGCAAAATGGTAGAGCCTGGTATGGAGCAGTGCCTTTTGTATGTTTGGTGTAAATCCGTCCAGTAGTTTTGGAGAAAATTGAATGTGAAAATGAGTCCAATGCAATTTTGCATTGGACCTTTAGACACAGCTAAAATTGTAAAGACTGATATGCAATAATTTATTTTGTATATTTGCTAAAAATCCCTCCAGTAATTGTTGAGAAAATCGACTTTTTTCAAAATATATATCTATATGCGGGACACGGTGCGCGCACGGGCGTGCTCCGTCCGTGCACGTGCGCGGACCTTAGCGTGCGCGCGCGGAATTCTGATTGGCTGTTGGACGTCTGTCAACATTCCATTCAGTCGAAATGAGGAAGTGTTGTCCGCCATCTTGTTTTTGTGGAAGATGATAGTGATTGTAAACAGAAGTGTAATAGTTGACAAGGAGGCAGGGTAGAGATTCCTGAGCCCCCTAGGTTTTGTCATGGTGTCTGTAAAGGACCCCGAAGGTTGAAAAAAAAAAAAATTAAATCGCGGGGTCCGCGCACCGTGCGCGGACCGCGGCTCAAAAAGACAAAAAAGAAATACATTAAAATAACAAGTTCCAGTGTTTAGATGTTGGTTGAGTGCAACATTGAGTGATGACTCTTTCACCTTTGGGTTTAGGTAGGTGTTTTGTGGAGAGTTAGTATGGTAATTGGTAGAGAGCATTGGGGGTAGGTTGAAGATTATGTGAGTTTGAATGTGTTGATAACTTGAACCAATTAAAAATTTTCTTTGGTTTTGATTTTGTGTGTGATGAAATGTGATTGGCTGGGTATTTGAATATGTATGAAAAATGAGAGGGAAACACAGCCATTTTGAGATTTTAGTGTTTGAGGTATACTTCTGAAGTGTGAGATTGAGACAGAATTTACTGTACAACAGTTTTCTAGAAGGTGAGTTGTTACTTTGTAAGGATAACTCTGTTGTTCACTTTAAGTTAATAGGAAAAATGTTTTCTGTTAGTTATTTAATGTTTTTCTGTTATACTTATGGATTGAGTAGGGCAACATCAGATGCAGTGCTTTATATTTCTAATTCTTGCTTGATACTATACATTGTCCAGGGAAACACGGCCATTTTGTGACTATAGTGTCTGAGGAACTTTTGTGTGGACATTTTGGTGTTCAATTTCTGGTGTGAAATTTACACAGTAGTAACTCTTCTTATAGAATTTAATAGTTTTTCTCTGCCCTATCTCACACTTACCCTGCAACATCTCACTGTCTTTTTCTTTCTTTTAATAGTACACTTACATCAATAATGGTTGAAAATGAAGAGTCATTTGACATCGTTATAGAAATTTTTGTGACTGTTATTGAGGATGTTCCTATTGATGAGAGTAATCCTGAAGGAGAGCTTTATGATGGAGGAGATGGCATGGACGATTTCTATGATGAATCCTTGGATTCAGATTTAATGGAAGCTTTGGAGTTCATTGAGTTTGAGGATTCTTTTTGGGAGATTTTCAATATTGACATTGCTGATGATGCAATCTTAGACAATCATTCCCAACAATAAATTTAAATTTAGTAAATAAATATTGTATGAGAATTTATACTTAACTAAATGTAATTTATGAGGTAGTAGCAAACTGATAATTTTTTGTGTTACATAGTAAGTTTACTCATAAATACTTCCGTTCTTCTCCAAAATTTTCTTAAATGTGTATTTGACATCTCTTCTTCATGTCCTGCATCCTTTCTCTCACTGTCTGTCTCTGATGCAGAAGATTGCAACATAAGTAAGTTTAAAGAACAGCAAGTGTGTCTCACCAGAGCAGGAAATCATGCAGTAAGCGCTGTTTCTCTTTCTTTTAATAGTACACTAACATAAAATGATGAATGAAAATGAGGAGCCTACCGACATCTTCTTTGAAATAACAGCAACGTTTACCGAGGCAACTTATTCTGAGGTGTATATTGATCCTATAGATGAAACAAATCAAGAAGAACATGAAGCAGATACCAAGGCAGATTTTTTTGATGAAACACTAGATATGGAATTAATGGAATGTGTAGACGTTGTCGTGTTTGACGAATCATTTTCTGACACTTTGATGGATGAAATTTCTGATGAAGAAATCCTACAAGTTCTTTTAGATTTTGAAAATTCTTATAAATACATTTTAATTCAGTAAATAAAAAATTGTTTCGAAAATTATACTTATTTCAATGTCATTTATGCGGTAGTAGCAAAGTGATACAATTTTGTGTTCTTCATGTCCTGTATCCTTTCTGTCAGTGACTGACTCTGATGCACTAGTTTACAACATAAGTAAGTATATAGAACAGCTAGTGTGTTTCACCAGAGTAGGAACTCATGAGCCCCTACGCCAATTCTGACCACACATTGAGAAAGGAAGGAATCATGTGAACAAATCTGTTTCTGCTTTCCTGAAAGACTATAGTATGGATTCAATACACCACAATAACTTGCATTACAACATACAAGGTATCTACAGAGGAGACGATGTCCATTTCCATTTAGTTTTTTTTTAAATTGCACTAGGTCCGCGCACCGTGAGTGCTCGGTAAATGCACAGTGCGTGAACCCTATCGCCGTCATTTTGTGGTTTCAGAAGAGAGTGAAAAATATAACTTAAAAACGTGGGAAGGGGGTAGGGTAGAGTGTCCTTGACCCCGTATGCCTTCTCAGGGGGTCGTTCAAGGACTCCTAAGGTTAAAAATAATGTTTTTTATTTTTTTTTAAATAACAGAAAACACGATAGGTCCGTGCACGGGGACTGCTCGGTGAGTGCTCGGTGAGTGCTCGGTGCGCGGACCTCGGTAAAAATTAATACAAAAAATAAAGTTAAAAATTATATTTGAGTGTTTATTTGTTAGTTGGCTCTAAAAAGAGCTGTTGTGTTCATTGTGTTTTTTTTGGTACTTACAAGTAAGTACCAATGCAGAGTCTGATGTTACAGAGATAGACTCTGTTCCCTTCATCAATGAAATGTACACCATCTGTCCTATAGATGCCTTGCATGTTGTAACGCAAGTTGTTGTGGTATATACAACCCATTCCATAGTCTCTCATGTATGCAGAAACAGATTTATTTACATGTTTCCTTGCTTTCTCAATCTGTGGACAAAATTGATTGGACCAATTCCATTTTTGTCTTTGGCATATATTGGAATAGACAAAGGCAGTGTGAGGAAAAAGTGACATCAATTGTCCAAAGATGTCCTTCAGTAGCATTTCCAGACCAACCCCAGTCAAAGTGCATAAGTCATTTCCACCACAGTGCACAATTATGAGGTCAGGATGTGGGAGATGCATGAAGGATTTCCCCAATGGTATCAATTGGTGACATCTCAATCCTCTCTGGCCAATCCATAAAATATCCACATTTGGTAAATCAAGGTTTAAAATTCCTCTGTTTGTTACATACCTTTTAGACCAGAATACAAAACTGTGTCCTACAAACGATACTGAAGGCATCTTCAAGGCAGGTCTGGTTGTACTCAGATGAGGGCTGTAAATGAAATGGCAGTTGGAAAGCTTGCATTGTAGAAAAAAAAGGAGGACATTCACTGCACTTGAAGCTTAAGAAATGATTGGTGTTTTCTGAAAAAGGAAAAGAGCACATTAGGGTGCATAGTTTTGTTTTTTTTAAAAAGCAATTCTATTGGTTCAGAAAAGGTCATTGAAAGGAACATTGCAGATGATTGGCTGTTATTTTGAAAGCTCTAACAACCTTGGTGGATTCATTTGCAACAAAGTATAATGAACTTTTAAAATCTGTTCTTCCTTAGGTGGGAGTTACCATGGTGACAGGTTGAATGAGCACTAGGGGGATGGGTGAATATTATGTGAGTTTGAAATTGTGGGAATGTATTACCATGCTAAATGTTTTTTGATAACATGTGTGGCTTAAAGATTTTTGACAAGGATCACAGTGAGTGTCTGTTTGAATTAAGGAATTCTTTTTTTACCTTTTTCCATAATGTTAGCTGTGTGTGTTTACAGTTTGTGTTTTTTAGTTTATAAGGTAGACTTTTTTTAATTGTTTTTTATGCTTGGATTCAATGCTGGAATATAAGATAAAGAGGGGCATATTTACAAGCCGCTTGCGCAATGTTTGACATTAATGCTAATATAGAGATAGTGTAATGGTTTCATTGGCATATTTGCAAGCCCCTTGCGCAATGTTTGACATTAATGCTGGTATAGAGATAGTGAAATGTTTTAATTGGCATATTTACAAGCCGCTTGCGCAATGTTTGACATTAATGCTGGTATAGAGATAGTGTAATGGTTTCATTGGCATATTTACAAGCTGCTTGCGCAATATTTGACATTAATGCGGATATAGAGATTGTGTAATAGTTTAATTGGCATATTTACAAGCCGCTTGCGCAATGTTTGACATTAATGCTGGTATAGAGACAGTGTATTGGTTTCATTGGCATATTTACAAGCCGTTTGCGCAATGTTTGACATTAATGCTGATATAGAGATAGTGTAATAGTTTCATTGGCATATTTACAAGCCCCTTGCGCAATGTTTGACATTAATGCTGGTATAGAGATAGTGTAATGTTTTCATTGGTATATTTACAAGCCCACACAGCTCTCACAGCCCACACAGCTCTCATCCCACACAGCTCTCACAGCCCACACAGCCCTCACAGCCCACACAACTCTCACAGCCCACAAAGCTCTCACAGCCCACACAGCTCTCACAGCCCACACAGCTCTCACAGTCCACACAGCTCTCACAGCCCACACAGCTCTCACAGCTGTCACAGCCCACACTCTGACAGCCCACACAGCTCTCACAGCCCGCACAGCTCTCAAAGCCCACACAGCTCTCACAGCTCTCACAGCCCACACAGCTCTCACAGCCCACACAGCTCTAACAGCCCAAACAGCTCTCACAGCCCACACAGCTCTCACAGCCCACACAGCCCTCACAGCTCACACAGCTCTCACAGCCCACACAGCTCTCACAGCCAACACATCTCTCACAGCCCACACAGCTCACACAGCCCACACAGCTCTCACAGCCCAAAGAGCCCTCACAGCCCACACACCTCTCACCGCCCACACAGCTCTCACAGCCCACACAGCTCTCACAGTCCACACAGCTCATACAGCCCACACAGCTCTCACAGCCCACACAGCCCTCACAGCCCACACAGCTCTCACAGACCACACAGCTCTCACAGCCCACACAGCCCTCACAGCTCACACAGCCCTCACAGCCCACACAGCTCACATCCCACAGAGCTCTCACAGCCCATACAGCTCTCACAGCTCTCACAGCCCACACAGCTCTCACAGCACACACAGCTCTCACAGCCCACACAGCTCTCACAGGCCTCACAGCCCTCACAGCCCACACAGCCCTCACAGCCCTCACAGCCCACAAAACTCTCACATCCCACACAGCTTGCACAGCCCACACAGCTCACACAGCTCTCACAGCCCACACAGCTCTCACAGCTCTCACAGCCCACACAGCCCACACTCTCAGAGCCCACACAGCTCTCACAGCCCACACAGCTCTCACAGCCCACACAGCACTCACAGCTCTCACAGCCCACACAGCCCACACAGCTCTCACAATCCACACAGCTCTCACAGCTCACACAGCCCTCACAGCCCACACAGCTCACACCCACACAGCTCTCACAGCTCTCACAGCCCATCGGGCTCTCACAGCCCACACAGCTCTCACAGATCACACAGCTTTCACAGCCCACACAGCTCTCACAGGCCTCACAGCCCTCACAGCCCACACAGCTCTCACAGCCCACACAGCTCTCACAGCCCACACAGCTCTCACAGCCCACACAGCTCTCACTGCCCACACAGCTCTCACAGCTCTCACAGCCCACACAGCTCACAGCCCACACAGCTCACAGCCCACACAGATCTCACAGCCCACACAGCTCTCACAGCTCACACAGCTCACATCCCACACAGCTCTCACAGCTCTCACAGTCCATACAGCTCTCAGCCCACACAGCTCTCACAGCCCACACAGCTCTCACAGCTCTCACAGCCCACACAGCTCTCACAGCCCACACAGCTCTCACAGCTCACACTGGAGTTCTGGACTTTTTGGTTCCGTCCAGAGGTGTCAGGGACAACACCCGAAGACCCCGGAGTTCAACCTGTCTCGGTGCACAAACAAACAGAAACACGGGCTTCTCGATGGTGGCGTCAAAGACCAAAGGTTTATTACTGCAGGGACACAGAAGTCACAGAAACTGCACACGGGCAGTGTCTAGGAGCCTGTTCGATTTGTAGAAAGAGGGTTGCTCCTTATATACTAAATATTGGGCTTCAGGCAAATTCTTTACATGTTACCACAGTTCTAAACATTCGTGTCTTAAACAATAAATATTTGGCGTTGCACAGGAATCGTCAACAGTATCTGATGTCAAAACATTACGAATGAGGGGTTCCCACTATTCCATCATAATCCCATGTCAATTTCTCATACAAGACCCGGACCGCCTCATCGTAAATTTCGTTACCTCCCCCTAATAAAGGCCCAGAAGGAAAGGAGCAGAGCCAGGTGCAGAAGATAGAAAGACAGGATAAGAAATGTTTGTGGGTCGTAAATGGGCATGGTTACCAGCTTCGGCCGCCTAATCATGATCAGGCCAACGAACACAAGAACCAGTATAGCAGGACTGGCCTCAGGCTGGGGAGGCAGCTCTTGCCGAGTCATGCTGCCACAGCGTTGCTGGCCTAAGGTGCACGTGTCACTAGCAAGGTGAATCGCCGGTTAAGGCCTACGTGTCCTTAAATGAAAAAGAGGTCATTGCGTGTCCATTGACTATGTGAGGGCAAGGAATACAAAATGGCTTCCGTGTTCTAAGATGGATGCCATGGGTAAATCACAAATGTGTTGGTAACAGGAGTGCTCTTGCTCGTAGCATAGCGAAAACACCAGGATATACTAAATGGATCATTTGCGGTTCACTGATACCAAAATTATGTATTTACGACAATGATTAAAACACGGGTAAAATCGTCACGGAACCTCAACACAGCCCTCACAGCCCACACAGCTCACATCCCACACAGCTCTCACAGCCCATACAGCTCTCACAGCCCACACAGCTCTCACAGCCCGCACAGTTCTCACAGCCCACACAGCTCTCACAGCTCTCACAGCCCACACAGCCCACACAGCTCTCACAACCCACACAGCTCTCACAGCTCACACAGCCCTCACAACCCACACAGCTCACATCCCACACAGCTCTCACAGCCCACACAGCTCTTACATCTCTCACAGCCCATACAGCTTTCACAGCCCACACAGCTCTCACAGCTCACACAGCTCTCACAGCCCACACAGCTCTCACAGCCCACACAGCTCTCACAGCCCACAGAGCCCTCACAGCCCACACAGCTCTCAGAGCCTACACAGCTCTCACAGCCCACACAGCTCTCACAGCCCACACAGCTCTCACAGCCCACTCAGCTCTCACAGCCCACACAGCCCTCACAGCCCACACAGCTCTCACAGCCCACACAGCTCTCACAGCCCACACAACCCTCACAGCTCACACAGCCCTCACAGCCCAAACCCCACAGAGCTCTCACAGCTCTCACAGCCCATACAACTCTCACAGCCCACACAGCTCTCACAGCACACACAGCTCTCACAGCCCACACAGCTCTCACAGCCCACACAGCTCTCGCAGCCCACACAGCCCTCAGAGCCCACACAGCTCTCACAGCCCACACAGCTCTCACAGCCCACACAGCTCTCACAGCCCACACAGCCCTCACAGCTCACACACCCCTCACAGCCCACACAGCTCACATCCCACTGAGCTCTCTCAGCTCTCACAGCCCATACAGCTCTCACAGCCCTCACAGCCCACACAGCTCTCACAGCACACACAGCTCCCACAGCCCACACAGCTCTCACAGGCCTCACTGCCCTCACAGCCCACAGAGCCCTCACAGCCCTCACAGTCCACAAAACTCTCACAGCCCACACAGCTTTCACAGCCCACACAGCCCACACAGCTCTCACAGCCCACACAGCTCTCACAGCTCTCACAGCCCACACACCCCACACTCTCACAACCCACACAGCTCTCACAGCCCGCACAGCTCTCACAGCCCACACAGCTGTCACAGCTTTCACAGCCCACACAGCCCACACAGCTCTCACAACCCACACAGCTCTCACAGCTCACACAGCCCTCACAGCCCACACAGCTCATATCCCACACAGCTCTCACAGCTCTCACAGCCCATACAGCTCTCACAGCCCACTCAGCTCCCCCAGCCCACACAGCTCTCACAGCCCACAGAGCTCTCACAGCTCTTACATCCCACACAGCTCACAGCCCACACAGCTCACAGCCCACACAGCTCTCACAGCCCACACAGCTCTCACAGCTCACACAGCTCACACAGCTCACATCCCACACAGCTCTCACAGCCCATACAGCTCTCACAGCCCACACAGCTCTCACAGCTCTCAAAGCCCACACACTCACAGCCCACACAGCTCTCACAGCCCACACAGCTTTCACAGCCCACACAGCTCTCACAGCCCACACAGCTCTCACAGCCCACACAGCTCTCACAGCTCACACAGCCCTCACAGCCCACACAGCTCACATCCCACACAGCTCTCACAGCCCATACAGCTCTCACAGCCCACACAGCTCTCACAGCCCGCACAGCTCTCACAGCCCACACAGCTCTCACAGCTCTCACAGCTCTCACAGCCCACACAGCCCACACAGCTCTCACAACCCACACAGCTCTCACAGCTCACACAACCCTCACAACCCACACAGCTCACATCCCACACAGCTCTCACAGCCCACACAGCTCTTACATCTCTCACAGCCCATACAGCTTTCACAGCCCACACAGCTCTCACAGCTCACACAGCTCTCACAGCCCACACAGCTCTCACAGCCCACACAGCTCTCACAGCCCACAGAGCCCTCACAGCCCACACAGCTCTCAGAGCCTACACAGCTCTCACAGCCCACACAGCTCTCACAGCCCACACAGCTCTCACAGCCCACTCAGCTCTCACAGCCCACACAGCCCTCACAGCCCACACAGCTCTCACAGCCCACACAGCTCTCACAGCCCACACAACCCTCACAGCTCACACAGCCCTCACAGCCCAAACCCCACAGAGCTCTCACAGCTCTCACAGCCCATACAACTCTCACAGCCCACACAGCTCTCACAGCACACACAGCTCTCACAGCCCACACTGCTCTCACAGCCCACACAGCTCTCGCAGCCCACACAGCCCTCAGAGCCCACACAGCTCTCACAGCCCACACAGCTCCCACAGCCCACACAGCTCTCACAGCCCACACAGCCCTCACAGCTCACACACCCCTCACAGCCCACACAGCTCACATCCCACTGAGCTCTCTCAGCTCTCACAGCCCATACAGCTCTCACAGCCCTCACAGCCCACACAGCTCTCACAGCACACACAGCTCTCACAGCCCACACAGCTCTCACAGGCCTCACTGCCCTCACAGCCCACAGAGCCCTCACAGCCCTCACAGTCCACAAAACTCTCACAGCCCACACAGCTTTCACAGCCCACACAGCCCACACAGCTCTCACAGCCCACACAGCTCTCACAGCTCTCACAGCCCACACACCCCACACTCTCACAACCCACACAGCTCTCACAGCCCGCACAGCTCTCACAGCCCACACAGCTGTCACAGCTTTCACAGCCCACACAGCCCACACAGCTCTCACAACCCACACAGCTCTCACAGCTCACACAGCCCTCACAGCCCACACAGCTCATATCCCACACAGCTCTCACAGCTCTCACAGCCCATACAGCTCTCACAGCCCACTCAGCTCCCCCAGCCCACACAGCTCTCACAGCCCACAGAGCTCTCACAGCTCTTACATCCCACACAGCTCACAGCCCACACAGCTCACAGCCCACACAGCTCTCACAGCCCACACAGCTCTCACAGCTCACACAGCTCACACAGCTCACATCCCACACAGCTCTCACAGCCCATACAGCTCTCACAGCCCACACAGCTCTCACAGCTCTCAAAGCCCACACACTCACAGCCCACACAGCTCTCACAGCCCACACAGCTTTCACAGCCCACACAGCTCTCACAGCTCACACAGCCCTCACAGCCCACACAGCTCACTTCCCACAGACCTCACAGCCCACACAGCTCACATCCCACACAGCTCTCACAGCCCATACAGCTCTCACAGCCCACACAGCTCTCACAGCCCGCACAGCTCTCACAGCCCACACAGCTCTCACAGCTCTCACAGCTCTCACAGCCCACACAGCCCACACAGCTCTCACAACCCACACAGCTCTCACAGCTCACACAGCCCTCACAACCCACACAGCTCACATCCCACACAGCTCTCACAGCCCACACAGCTCTTACATCTCTCACAGCCCATACAGCTTTCACAGCCCACACAGCTCTCACAGCTCACACAGCTCTCACAGCCCACACAGCTCTCACAGCCCACACAGCTCTCACAGCCCACAGAGCCCTCACAGCCCACACAGCTCTCAGAGCCTACACAGCTCTCACAGCCCACACAGCTCTCACAGCCCACACAGCTCTCACAGCCCACTCAGCTCTCACAGCCCACACAGCCCTCACAGCCCACACAGCTCTCACAGCCCACACAGCTCTCACAGCCCACACAACCCTCACAGCTCACACAGCCCTCACAGCCCAAACCCCACAGAGCTCTCACAGCTCTCACAGCCCATACAACTCTCACAGCCCACACAGCTCTCACAGCACACACAGCTCTCACAGCCCACACAGCTCTCACAGCCCACACAGCTCTCACAGCCCACACAGCCCTCAGAGCCCACACAGCTCTCACAGCCCACACAGCTCTCACAGCCCACACAGCTCTCACAGCCCACACAACCCTCACAGCTCACACAGCCCTCACAGCCCAAACCCCACAGAGCTCTCACAGCTCTCACAGCCCATACAACTCTCACAGCCCACACAGCTCTCACAGCACACACAGCTCTCACAGCCCACACAGCTCTCACAGCCCACACAGCTCTCACAGCCCACACAGCCCTCAGAGCCCACACAGCTCTCACAGCCCACACACCCCTCACAGCCCACACAGCTCACATCCCACTGAGCTCTCTCAGCTCTCACAGCCCATACAGCTCTCACAGCCCTCACAGCCCACACAGCTCTCACAGCACACACAGCTCTCACAGCCCACACAGCTCTCACAGGCCTCACTGCCCTCACAGCCCACAGAGCCCTCACAGCCCTCACAGTCCACAAAACTCTCACAGCCCACACAGCTTTCACAGCCCACACAGCCCACACAGCTCTCACAGCCCACACAGCTCTCACAGCTCTCACAGCCCACACACCCCACACTCTCACAACCCACACAGCTCTCACAGCCCGCACAGCTCTCACAGCCCACACAGCTGTCACAGCTTTCACAGCCCACACAGCCCACACAGCTCTCACAACCCACACAGCTCTCACAGCTCACACAGCCCTCACAGCCCACACAGCTCATATCCCACACAGCTCTCACAGCTCTCACAGCCCATACAGCTCTCACAGCCCACTCAGCTCCCCCAGTCCACACAGCTCTCACAGCCCACAGAGCTCTCACAGCTCTTACATCCCACACAGCTCACAGCCCACACAGCTCACAGCCCACACAGCTCTCACAGCCCACACAGCTCTCACAGCTCACACAGCTCACACAGCTCACATCCCACACAGCTCTCACAGCCCATACAGCTCTCACAGCCCACACAGCTCTCACAGCTCTCAAAGCCCACACACTCACAGCCCACACAGCTCTCACAGCCCACACAGCTTTCACAGCCCACACAGCTCTCACAGCTCACACAGCCCTCACAGCCCACACAGCTCACTTCCCACAGACCTCTCACAGCTCCCACAGCCCATACAGCTCTCACAGCCCTCACAGCCCACACAGCTCGCACTGCACACACAGCTCTCACAGCCCACACAGCTCTTACAGGCCTCACAGCTCACAGAGCCCTCACAGCCCTCACAGACCACAAAACTTTCACAGCCCACACAGCTCTCACAGCCCACACAGCCCACACAGCTCTCACAGCCCACACAGCTCTCACAGCCCACACAGCTCTCACAGCTCTCACAGCCCACAGAGCCCTCACAGCTCACACAGCCCTCACAGCCCACACAACTCACATCCCACTGAGCTCGCACAGCTCTCACAGCCCATACAACTCTCAGAGCCCTCATAGCCCACACAGCTCTCACAGCACACACAGCTCTCACAGCCCACACAGCTCTCACAGGCCTCACAGCCCTCACAGCCCACACAGCCCTCACAGCCCTCACAGTCCACAAAACTCTCACAGCCCACACAGCTCTCACAGCCCACACAGCCCACACAGCTCTCACAGCCCACACAGCTCTCACAGCCCACACACCCCGCACTCTCACAGCCCACACAGCTCTCACAGCCCGCACAGCTCTCACAGCCCACACAGCTGTCACAGCTTTCACAGCCCACACAGCTCTCACAACCCACACAGCTCTCACAGCTCACACAGCCCTCACAGCCCACACAGCTCATATCCCACACAGCTCTCACAGCTCTCACTGCCCATACAGCTCTCACAGCCCACTCAGCTCTCACAGCCCACACAGCTCTCAAAGCCCACACAGCTCTCACAGCTCTAACAGCCCACACATCTCACAGCCCTCACAGCCCACACAGCTCTCACAGCACACACAGCTCTCACAGCCCTCACAGCCCACACAGCTCTCACAGCACACACAGCTCTCACAGCCCACACAGCTCTCACAGGCCTCACTGCCCTCACAGCCCACAGAGCCCTCACAGCCCTCACAGTCCACAAAACTCTCACAGCCCACACAGCTTTCACAGCCCACACAGCCCACACAGCTCTCACAGCCCACACAGCTCTCACAGCTCTCACAGCCCACACACTTCACACTCTCACAACCCACACAGCTCTCACAGCCCGCACAGCTCTCACAGCCCACACATCTGTCACAGCTTTCACAGCCCACACAGCCCACACAGCTCTCACAACCCACACAGCTCTCACAGCTCACACAGCCCTCACAGCCCACACAGCTCATATCCCACACAGCTCTCACAGCTCTCACAGCCCATACAGCTCTCACAGCCCACTCAGCTCTCACAGCCCACACTGCTCTCACAGCCCACAGAGCTCTCACAGCTCTTACATCCCACACAGCTCACAGCCCACACAGCTCACAGCCCACACAGCTCTCACAGCCCACACAGCTCTCACAGCTCACACAGCTCACACAGCTCACATCCCACACAGCTCTCACAGCCCATACAGCTCTCACAGCCCACACAGCTCTCACAGCTCTCAAAGCCCACACTCTCACAGCCCACACAGCTCTCACAGCCCACACAGCTTTCACAGCCCACACAGCTCTCACAGCTCACACAGCCCACACAGCTCTCACAGCCCATACAGCTCTCACAGCCCACAGAGCTCTCACAGCTCTCACAGCCCACACAGCTCACAGCCCACACGGCTCTCACAGCCCACACAGCGCTCACAGCCCACACAGCTCTCACAGTCCACACAGCACTCACAGCTCTCACAGCCCACACAGCCCACACTCGTACAGCCGACACAGCACTCACAGCCCACACAGCACTCACAGCCCACACAGCTCTCACAGCCCACACAGCTCTCACAGCCCACACAGCCCTTACAGCCTACACAGCCCTCATAGCTCACACAGCCCTCACAGCCCATACAGCTCGCACAGCCCACACAGCTCGCACAGCCCACACAGCTCTCACAGCCCACACAGCCCTCACAGCCCTCACAGCCTACACAGCTCACATCCCACGCAGCTCTCACAGCTCTCACAGCCCATACAGCTCTCACAGCCCACACAGCTCTCACAGCCCATGCAGCTCACAGTCCACACAGGTCTCACAGGCCTCACAGCCCTCACAGACCACACTCTCACAGCCCACACAGTTCTCACAGCTCTCACAGCCCACACTCCCACAGCCCACACAGCTCTCACAGCCCATACAGCTCTCACAGCTCACACAGCCCTCACAGCCCACTCAGCTCACATCCCACACAGCTCTCACAGCTCTCACAGCACATATAGCTCTCACAGCTCTCACAGCCCTTACAGCTCTCACAGCCCATACAGCTGTCACAGCCCACACAGCTCTCACAGCCCACACAGCTCTCACAGCTCTCACAGCCCACACAGCCCACACTCTCACAGCTCACACAGCCCTCACAGCCCACACAGCTCACATCCCACACAGCTCTCACAGCTCTCACAGCACATATAGCTCTCACAGCTCTCACAGCCCATACAGCTCTCACAGCCCATACAGCTGTCACAGCCCACACAGCTCTCACAGCCCACACAGCTCTCACAGCCCACACAGCTCTCACAGCTCTCACAGCCCACACAGCCCACACTCTCACAGCCCACACAGCTCTCAGAGCCCGCACAGCTCTTACAGCCCACACAGCTCTCTCATCCCACACAGCCCTCACAGCCCACACAAGCCCAATGAAACCATTAGCACTATCCCTATACCAGCATTGAATTCAAGCATGGGAAACACTTTAAAAAGAAGTCTACTGTATAAGGTAAAAGATACAAACTGTAAGCACACACAGCTAACATTAGGGAAAAAGATGAAAATATAATTCCTTAATTCACATACACACTCAGTGTGATGCTTGTCAAAAATCCTAAAGCCAGTCACTTCAGCAAACAACATTTAGCTTGTTAACTCGTTTTAGGCACAGAGAGTGAGATTACACACATACAAACAGAGAGATGGCGAAAGGAGAGAGTGAGATGAGGCATGCAAAGAGGGAGATAGTGCAGGCAAAGAGTGATATGAGACACACAAAGAGAGATGTGAACTAGTGTTTATAATGTTTAGTTAATGTATTTGCTATCTGTTATGTTAGTAGTGGTCTATAATATGTCACATTTTTGTTTTCAACAGATTGTAAATATCTACAGAGTCATAATAGATTATGCCTACGAAAGACCGCCAAAAGAGACTTTATAAGAAAGTTTTATCGACCAAGAGGAGTCAATTAGAAGATTCATGCAAAAGACAATCTTCAGAGAAAAGAAAAAATGCTCCTGGTAAGCAAACAAAGAATTTTTTTTTTTTAAATTTTTTTTTTTTCCCATCAACATCAGAAATACATATTCATAATACATTGCCAGAGAAACAGAACACACAAAAAGAAAAAAAAATATATATATATACATATATAATCTTACAATTCAAAAAGCATTATCGCCAAATTTAAAACAAATAAAGCATTTTTTCCAAATACGCAAAGAGTTTTAGACTGGGAAGAGTAAGTAAAAAAAAAAATAAAAAAAGAAAAAATGGGAAAAATTCATCTCAGACACAATAGAAAACCATCATTAAAAAATATCACATATTCTTAATTGCGTCTGCCCTTCCCCCTATTTCATCTTAAATCTCTCCCAGCCTGCTTTTCCATTCAATTATTGGGGCCCATATCCTCCGTCCAGCCTCTTTTTTTTCCCTCCCTCTTTTTTCATATAGGGTCATTTCTAATATGTATATGGCCAGTACACGAGAGATCCATTGCTGTAATGTTGGGGGGTTAGGGTCCTTCCAGAGTGTAGCTATGCATAGTCTGCTAAGAGTCATAGCTAAATACAGAAACTCATGGTGAAGAACATCTACACCCACCCTCACTACACCCAAAATCATAACTTCATCTGTCAAAGTTAGATGTATCCCCAGAGAATCGGAAAAAAATTGTTCCAAAGATTTTTTATATATGTCCAGATAGGGGCATGATGCAAACATATGAATTGTATCTGCTTGCGTGGATTGGCATCTCGGACAGATGCCCCCGTTATTTCCCCCCCACTGCGCTATTTTATGAGGAGTGTAATAAAGTTCAAACATAGTCTTATATTGCTGAGATTGTAGATTAGCCACTCTTAAGACCGAATTTGACAGTTTTAATGACTGCTCTGCCTCATTTCCTGTTAGACCTAGTTTGACTCTCTACTTCTCATACATTCTATCACAATCATCCTTTTTATATTTACAAATTTCTTCGTATAATTGCGAGATGGAGGATCCCCCTTCATCCCTTACACATTCCAGCAGTTCGATTCTTTGAAAATTCATATCCCCTCCCTGTTTCTTTACCAGAACTGACCCCACTTGTAGGTACTTAAAAAAAGTCTCTGCGCCCTAGATTATATAAGCGTTGTGCCTGCTCAAAAGAGATCAGACCGGTTGCCCCTGTAAGGTCCCCGATAGTTTTAACCCCTAATGCATCCCATCCCCTCATAACTGGGTCGTGAAATACCCCCGGCAGTGATGGGTTCCCATACAGAGGGGTATAATAATTCATTCTCCCTAGTTTAAATTTTCTCCTTATCCCAGACCAGACTGATCTTGCGGCCACCAAGGTCTTAAGCCTTACTTTTTTGTGATAGCTCCTCTCCTCATATGTGAGTAACCATTGATTAGAGTTTTTCACTACGAGTTCATATACGTCTGGGACCCCATCTCTACCTCTCCATCTGTCTATAACACTCCCCCCCAGCATACCTCTGGTGTATTGCAGGACTGTTGCCCAATAATATGCCTTAAAGTCTGGTAGCGCCAGCCCACCTCTCTCTCTTGGGAGAGACAGAAATTTTTGGGAGCGGCGTGTTTTGCCCTTGGCCCAAATAAATCTGTTTGTTACCTTTTCTAGCTCCCTGAACCAGCTATTGGTAAAAATTAGCGGTATGGTCCTAAATAAATAAAGCACTTTTGGCATAAACACCATTTTGATAACATTGCAGCGACCAATTGTTGTTAGGTGTAGGTTGTTCAATTTGTCAAAAAAAATTTTGGCCTTATCTATAATGGGGCTTAAGTTCTTCGATACCACTTTCGAAAGGTCTGGGGTTATGCGAACCCCCAGATATACTGCTGTCTCTACCACTCTTGGATCGACCAGAGATTCTTTCTGATTTATTACTACTTGGGTCTTATTTACATTTAATTTGTACCCAGAGAGTCTTCCAAATGCAGCCGCTTCCTGTTCTATTTCTGTTAGGGCTGACCGTGGTTCGCTTGATGTTTTGGCCAAGTCATCCGCATATCCTAGTATTTAAGTTTCATGCCTGTTCAATGCTATGGGCAAAATGTTTCTGTTCTGCTCTATCCTCCTAATGAATGTGTCTATGTATAGAGCGAAGAGTAGCGGGGAGCAGGGACACCCTTGCCTAGTTCCTCGTCCAATATCTATTATACCACTCAGCTCCCCCATGGTTCTAACCCTTATTCTTGGATTGTGGTATAAGGCTTTCAGAGCTCCCACATAGCCCTCCCCCAGATTCAGCTTCTCCAACGCGGCCCAGAGAAATCCCCACGAGACCCTATCAAATGCCTTCTCAGCATCTAAAAGGATCAGCGCCATAGGGTCTCGTGAGGATGCCGTGCCATCAAATAACGTAAACACTCTTCTAACATGTTCCGCTGTTCCTCTCCCAGGGATAAACCCGTGCTGCCATGGAGAGACAATCTTGCCAATTACTGCTCCTAGCCTATTTGCCAACATCTTTGAGTAGATTTTCACATCGCTGTTCATTAGGCTTATCGGCCTATAAGACCCAGGATTGGTTGCGGGCTTGTCTTTTTTTAGAAAGACTATCATAGTTGCCTCTCCCCATGACTCCGGAGGTATCGCACCCTCTTGTATATTTACAGCCAACTCATATAGTTCTTCTTCTATCTCAGCAAAAAATGTTTTGTAAAACTCCAATGGTATAGAGTCTGGGCCTACTGCTTTACCAGATGGTAAGTCATAAATTGCCCTCTGTATTTCTATTTTATTAAATGCCGTCTCCAATGTCCCCCTGTCCTCTGTCGTTAGTTTCTCTAGTCTGACACTCCCAAAATAACTATCTATTTTTTAAGGAAATTGTTAAAATGCAGAAAAAGTCAAGAAAGTGTTTCTACGAAAAAAAACAAGTTGTCTACGAAAGAAAAAGCAGAGGTCACCAAAAAATGGTATAATGGTACAAGGAGATCATAGTGTGTCTGGTAATCGTAGGAGAAGTCAGTTTATTGACATTCGTAGATGAATGTTTCGTAACAGAGTAGTTTTGAATTTATTAAAAAATCTTAAGAAATATAATAGGAAAACAACTTTTTACAAAAAAAACAAAAGAATAGAAAAGTTTGTTGATCAGGCTTTTGAAGTGAAGAGAAAGCTGTATATTTTAGTAATCAATAGAGTTTGTACACTAGATAAGGCAATCAATGATTTGAAATCAAAATGTAAGTGGAAAAGAGTAATCAATCGAACTAATTTTTGTGATGTTTTTTCGGGAGAATGGAAGCATAGTTCAAGTAGTGAGCCATTTTTTTATGAAGAGAGTTACTTTCAGGATAATGATTTAGTGCATGCAGTTGACACCAGTGGTCGACCATATGAGGTGAAGGACGGTTGTCTAGTTGAAAAAGAAAAATTTTTGCCTAGAAATGCAGATGTGGTGTTAGCTGATGAAGTTTTAGGGAGACATGCTAAGGGTCCGATGTATACTTGGAATTGTAGTAGTATTTGTAGTGTGTGACAGGATTCTAATGATTTGTTTTGCAATTTCTTACGTACATATAGTAAGAAATGTCTAAAACAAAAGTTTAAGATGTTACAAGACTTAGATCCTTGCAGAGTGAGGGAAAAACAGGTTTGCATGGTCATTTATTGGCTTGTCTTTCTAGAAAAGTATGTCAGAGCACTTTTCACCATTTTAGGATGTTAGGAGTGCATCAAACTAAAGTGAGGAAAATAGTGAGAAGGCTGTATTATGAAAAAAGTCCAGCTCTTAGGCTAAAACAGTTAAACAGTGCTCTTTTGCATGGATCTGCATTAGATGTGAAGAAGATTTGTGGAGAAATAGAGTTTTGTTACTTTGGTGAAAAAGAGGACACTGCCGTAAATGATACAGTAATAGAAAGTAATGTTGAAGAGAATGCACAGATTGTAAGTACTCAAAATTTTGATCATGAAATTACAAAGTTTAAGATCATTTCAAGTGAAAGGCCACATTTTTCTTGTGTGTGTTGTCGACGAACTCATTATAAGAATCAGACTCGGTTAGTTGATTTATATGTTAAAAGTGAAATGGAAAATAATAATGAATGGAAGGATTTTGCAACTTATTTGTTGGTTGAGAATTATTTTGATTTGGGTTCTGATCTGCGTATTTGTAAATATTGTTATAATAAATTAAACGAAAACAGAATGCCTGCTAGAGCTGTACATAATAATCTTGAGTTGGTAAAGGTTCTGTCTGAATTGATGGGTTTAAATACCTATGAGTGTATTCTGATTCGATGTGTGCATCCTTTTCAGGCTATTGTTCGCTTGGAGCCTAAGACAGGGAAATTGCCTCCTTCAGATTTACAGAGAGGATTAAAGGGAAGAGTTGTTTATTTGCCTTTAAATTTAAAGAAAAATATTGACACCATTGGCGTAGAAAAAGTGGAAGAGGAACCTCTAGTTATTCTAGTTAATGGCGTTCCTACAAAGAGTAAGAAAATATGGCAAGAATTAGTGGATGTTAGGAAAGTCAAAAAGGCAACGTTGTATTTAGTAAAAAACAATCAGTACTACTAAAATGTATATGTAGGAGAAGAGGAAACAGCTGTAGAAGAGGACAGTGATTCATCAGCTGGACAGATTGAAAAAGTAGATGTGTCTAGAAGTGAACAGATTTATGAGCATTATAGTGTTCATCCTTTGCATTCCAAAGAAGTAATGGGGAATGCTATTGAGTTGTTTCAAATGAAAGAAGCCAATGGAAGTCCCATAAGTATATGGGAAGAAAGCTTGGAAACTCGTTGTTTTCCTCAATTGTTTCCAACAGGTCAAGGTGGAAGATATGATGACCGACCTGTTCGAATTCCTGCATCGGAATACCGGACTTTAAGATTATATGCAGAAGATCCAAGATTTCGTCAATGCATTCCATATTTGTTTCATCTTCTGTTTGAGAGTGACTTCTCTGGACTATCTTATGCTGTGAACCATGTACTGAAATCTGGAGTACTTCTTCAAAATGTTTCGGCAAGGGACTTTATGGATAAAGTCCAAGTGGAAGACCGTATTTTGGAATCTCACCTATCAATCTCATGGCATGTCAGTGTGGTACGAATGAGTATTGGTACCGTCGTCATGGGGAATTGAAATCTATGCTAAGAACCTTAGGAACACCTACATGGTTCCTCACTCTTAGCTGTGCTGAGTATGCCTGGGAAGACTTACTTGAATTTCTTCGAGAGGCAAATGGAAACATAGAAAATATAGAATTCAAGACACCTGGAGAACTGTGCTCTTTGGATCCAGTTAATGATTGTAGGTATTTTAATCATCGATTTGAAGCTATGATGTCTTTCATCACATACAAAAAAAATCCTCCACTTGGAGAGGTTTTTGATTTCTTTTGGAGAAAGGAGTATCAAGCAAGAGGTGCTCCTCACATACATATGCTGTTATGGATCAAAGATGCTCCCAAATTTGGAACAGATTCGGATGACACAGTGATGAGTTTCATTGAACAATATTCCACATGTGTTGTTCCGAAAAGTACAGAAGAAGACAATTTACGACATCAAGTCTTACGCTTTCAAACCCATCGCTGTGGAAAGTACTGTCGTCGAAAGTTCAAATCCAAGGAGAAGTTCTACACAAAATGTCGTTTTGGATTTCCACGACCAGTAATATGTAAAGGAAGAGTGAACAATTTTATGTCTTCACTGCGACATACTGCGACAAGAAAATCACCGAAAAATACGTACAACTTGAAAAGAAATGAAGAGTCCAAATACATAAATGACTACAACCCAGTCATTTTGTCCATGTGGAATGCTAACATGTATATTCAATATGTTGCTGACAACTCTATTGCTGTGGCTCGATATGTAACATCTTACATCACAAAATCAGAAAAGACGGAACTGAAGGAAATGTGGGAGGATATTTCGCATGAAAAGAGCCTAAGTAAGAAATTATACAGTTACAGTCTGAAGATGTTGTTGCATCGAGAAATTGGAGCATATGAATGTTCCGATTGGTTATCATCAGCAAGTCTGTACTCCAAATCGAGATACATCATTTGGGTAAGTCTAGGTCTTGCTGCAACACGAAACCGAGTTTTGAAGTCTGCACAAGAAATTGAATATTTGGCGGAGTTTCAACCAAATAGTACAGGTATTTTGAAGACAAACATGTTGGATACATACTATCCAAATAGAAGTACTCACCTTGAGAACGTTTGTCTCTATGAAGTTCTGCAAACCTATACTTTTAAGAGGAACATCACAGAAGATATCAATAAAGAGTATATGCTTTAATTGGATGTGAAGGATGTCTGGTGAAACAAAGAAAAGGACATTTGATTTTTCATTGTAAATTGAGTTGCGAATCTCCTGATAAAAGGGAATTTTAATATATAGCTCTTTTGCAACTCTTTAAGCCATGGCGTTCAGAAGAGGACCTACTTGGAGATTTTCTCAGTTTTGAAGATTCTTTCAATGCAACCAAGGATACCATAGAATGTCCTGTTTTTTTCAAATTATCTGCAGATGTTGAACGATGAAATACAGCAAGAAGCTATCATTGCAGCCGAGATTGCTAGAGACAGTTCTCAAGACAGTCAGAGTTCTGCTTCATTGAGTCAGGATCCACTAGGAGGACCAATTATCCAAAATGAAGCTGCCACTGCCATGGAAGAGGTGGAAAGAGCCATGGAACAAGCTCAGGAGGATGTAGATAATTTAGAAGAACTAAACGTGGAGCAGAAAAAAATATATGATGAAGTCACAGAACAGATTGAGCATGGTTTACGTCATGATAAAAAAGAGTGCTCATGTATGTCATTTAAACCTGTCCGACTGTATGTGAGTGGAGAAGCCGGAACTGGGAAAAGTTTTCTGATTAAATCAATTGCAAGTTATCTGCAGAAAAGAACAGAGTCATTACTGTCTTGTGTTGTTACTGCTCCAACTGGGTTGGCAGCACATAACATTAAAGGGATTACTTTACATTGTTTATTGATGCTGCCAGTAGAGCATGATAATAAATTACAATACCACAAGCTATCTGGAGAAGCTTGTTGTGAAGTTGGTAGAGTCCTGAAGAAAATGAAACTTCTTATTATTGATGAGGTAAGCATGGTTTCAAATGTGATGCTTGCTTTTGTGCATTTAGGAATGCAACAAATTCTTAAAACAGAGTATGATGTGTTATTTGGAGGCAAACACATCATTGTCTTTGGAGATCTACTGCAGCTAACTCCAGTGAAAGGACAACCAGTGTTTAAGATGCTTACGCATGAAGATACAAGAAAGTGCCTAGGAAGCATTGGAAATGTGAATATCTGGTTATATTTTAAATATGCAGAACTGCTTCAAAACATGCGACAGGCAAAGGATGAAGATTATAAAAATATTCTACAAAATGTAAGAATTGGAAAAGTAACTGAACATGGCAAAGAAGCTTTACAGTCACGATTAATTTCAAATTTGTTTCAAAAGGAAAATATTCTCCCAGAGATTATTTATCAGAAAGTTGCTGAAAACAAAACTGTAATATGCTTGATGCCAACTCTTCGAGAATGTTCAGTCTTCAACAACAAAATGTTATAGTTAGAACATCAAGAGATTGTGAAACTGGAAGCTATTGATAAAATAGAGCACGAAGGAGTTACTATTTTTTTATCAGAAAAGTTGAAATCAAAGTTGGATTCTTTAGAGAAGACAATTTCTAAAACTGCTGGTTATGAAAAGACTATATGTATGTTTAAATTGTCGTATAATTTTACGACGGAATTTAAATGTGGAAAGAGGTTTAGTAAATGGAGCAATTGGTCATGTTGTTGATTTTGTAAATTACCGAAATAGAGATGGAATTGAATTTATAAAAATTACATTTGATGGTATTGATGAAGCACAACAAATAAGTCGTTGTTATGCCCGATTTTTGCTTGTGAAAGATTTATATGTCAGCAGAAAACAGTTTCCTGTTTCTTTGGCATATGCAGTGACTATTCATAAATCTCAAGGTTTAAGTGTAGATAGTGCTTTGGTAAATATTGGAAGTTCTGTCTTCAAGGAGGGTATGACATATGTTGCTTTATCTCGAGTCAGAACTTTATCTGGATTGTACTTTTGATTTTGATGAGACAAAGATTAGTGCAGATCTAAATTGTGTAAAGGAATATAATAGGTTAAGAAGAGAGTATGCTCCAAATTTACCTCAATATCCTCTATTTGAAAAGCGTGTAGTAGGCCGAAAAAGAAGAAATTAGAAAAATTGTAGCAAGGCTGGAGCAAAAAAAAGAAAACTAGATGAACCAGTAATTGTAAGCAGAAACAAAGAGGATTCTGTTGAAGATATTGTTGGATTTCAGTTTGAGAACAGTTCTGGTGTCAACTGCTATGCTAATGTAGTAGTTAATGTTGTTTTTTTTCTCCAAAGTTTGCAAGAACAGATTGTTGAAAATCGGGATCAAAGTTTTTGTTGTTTGTTGAATACTGTGTTTGAGAAATGTAGCAGTGATAGAACAAATATAGAAAGTGTTTCTGATATTCGAAATGATTTAGACATATGTTCTGGTATAACTCAATTTTCTCAGGATATTCAGCAAGATTGTCAGGAATTTCTAATGTACATGCTTGTTGTATTGCAAGAGGAAGGTATAGATGTAGAAAATATTTTAGGCCTTTCTTATAAATGGCAACATGTCTGTGATAATTGTTCCTTTTCAAGTAGTACAACAGTAGATATTGAAAGATTTATATATTTGACTTTACCAGACTGCAAATCAGTGTCTTTTAATAATCTAGTTAGAGCATCTGATCAAAACATTGTTTGTACCCAATGTAACTGTGCAATGCTATCAACATTATTTATACAACGTTATGGACAGTACATAATTTTAATGTTTCAACGATGTAGACCTGATGGAACTAAATTAACAACTTTAATTAAAAAAAATGTGGCTTCTCAAATATCAATTTCAGGAAGAACCTTTGTAATAGTAGCAATTGTTTTCCATGATGGTCCTTCAACAACATCTGGACATTATACAGCTTATTTAAAATGTCAAAACGGTAGGACTTATTGTAATGATACTGTTTTGACTTTTAAAAAACGTTTGCCTTTTGACTTTAATTCCTACCTAGTGTTTTTACAACCCTAAATTTTAGGAAAAGTAATTGGCCTAGAAAGATTAGAGCAATTAATAAAAGTTAGTCATCAGGATACTATATGATGTTCAGATTCTGATAGTTTACTGGTTGTTTAGGGTTTTATGGACATGATACAGATCCTTGGGTGGAGATATAAATATTGTTAGGTGTTACGAAAGACGTTGGAGCTTTTCATGCAGAAGGTCGGGAAATGGAAGGTCAAGAGTATTATTAAGTATTCTCCAAAACAAGGAATTTTTACGTACTATTTGGCTATGTGGGAAAGTACATCAATGAAAAATTAGTTTCTCGGGTAAATGTTGATAATATATGTTTTTACATAATTTTGTAATGATACTCAATTGATTTTCAAACAACGTTTGCCTTTTGACTTAACAAATCCTTATCTAGTGTTTTTAGAATCCAAATTTTAGTGAAAGTAATTGGACAATGAAGATTGGAGCAGTTAATAAAAGTAAGTGTGTTGTTCAAAATTAGTTTTGTGACTGAAAGTGATCAAGATAATGAGTAAACTGGTAGTTGTCACAGAGGTAGTATAAGTGTATCACATAGTGAGTGATATCAGTATAATAGGAAATGTTTATCAAGAGTAAGTCAGAGGTGTAATTATAATGTTTGTTAGATGATGAAATAGATGTTGAACTTTTCATTCCGAAAGTCGGGTAAATGGAAGTTTAAAACTACTAATAAGTAATTTCCAAAAAATGGACTTTCTGTATACCATTTGGCCATGTGGAAAGGTATGTAAATGAAGATTACGTATTTCGGGTAAATGTGGTTAATATATGTTTCTATATCACTTTAGTTTGAGAGTATAATAATGAGATACTGTATCTTAGAAATTGCTGTTTGGAAGAAAACATTTAAGATATGTTTTTCTACGTTTTATGTTTTTTTTAAACACAATCATTTTGATTGTGGTTTTTTTTGCCCGCTCTGATATGATGAGTAGTATTGAACTCACTGTTTTTAGTGAAAATCAATATATTCTGAGAACAGCAAAAATAAACCATATAACATGTTGTACAAGTTAATTTGCATTTTGTATTGTGAAATATATATTATAACTGATTTATTTACTCTCTTCTACAGATATTAGATTTATAAGGTAAGTACGACTAATAAAAAATACATTTTGATTACTTTTTTATTTCTGTTTCTCTCTATCCTTCCCTTACTGCCTCTCTCTTAACCTCACTGCTTTCATCCTTTCAGTTTCTCACTCCCTTTCTCTTATGTTCACTCCCTTTAACACATCAACATTTTGTCACTGACTTTTTTTTGCTCCTTCACTCAGTCCCCTTCTCTCACTCTTTCCTTCACTCCGTCTATTTCCTCACTCTTTTACTCTTCTTGTCTCATGCTCACTCACCTTTATTCATCCTCTATCACCTCTGTTTCGTCAAACTTACTGTCATTCTTTTACCCTACGTCACCCCTATCCCTTTATTTTGCTTCCCTTACTTATCCTTATTCCCTATACTTCACTCCCCTTCTTCTTAGTTTTCTCACCCACTCATGTTAAGTCAGTCCCTCTGTTTCACTCCCCTTCACCTCTCGTTCCTTCCTTTGCTCACTCACTAATTCCCCTTCTGTCACTCACCTAACTGCACTTCAAACACACCTTCATAAAACTCCCTGTGTCTTCTTACTTTCTCTGTACTCTTCCATCACTCCCTCTCTCTTAGACTCACTGTTGTTAACACACCTGCACTAATTACCCCTTCCCTCTCCCTCATTTCCCTTCCCTAACTCCTCTTTCCTTTTTCTCCTGTTTTGTCTCTTGTATTGTGAATAATGTAATATAACTGATTTGTTTTTTCGTTTCCACAGATATTTCATTTATAAGGTAAGTACGACTGACCCCAAAAACGTTTTTTGTTCTCTTTTTGTCTATCCTTCCATCACTCCCTGTCTCTTAGCGTGACTCTCTTCATCACCTCATTCTGTCACTCCTTTTCCCTCACCTACACTACCTCATTTTCCGTTCTTTGATCCCTCACTGAGTGTCCTTCCATCACTCCTTCATTCACTCCCTGTGTGTAGTCAATCACTCACTCCCATTGTCTCACACTCACTCGACTTTATCCATCGTCTATCATTTGTCTTACTTCAACTTCACTGTGCTTCTCTCACTCACCTCACCCTTGTTTCATTAGGCTGCTTCCGTCAGTACCCTTTATTTCTATCCTTCACTCCCCTTCTACTTTCTTGTTTCCCTCACTTACCTTTTCTCAGTTCATCTGATTTACTCCCCTTCACTTATCTCTTTCCTTCTTTTGCTCCCTTACTCATGAACCTTCCCTCACTCACCTTACTCCACTTCACTTACTCCTTCATTCACTCCCTTTGAACTCTGACATCCTCATTTCTCTTTCTTCACTGTCTCTCTGTTAGCCTTACTTCCTCTGTCCCTTCACTGTCTCACTGCCCTTCCCTTACACTCAGTCTGTTTAACTAACCCACACTCCATCACTTGTCTTTCTTTGCTCCCCCACTCAGTCCCCTTCTCTCACTCTTTCCTTCACTCCCTCTGTGTCCTCACTCTCCTTGTCTCACGCTCATTCGCCATCTCTCTTTTGACTGTGCTATGTCTTCCTTTGCTTGTTCCATGTTTCTCTGTGTGTGTGTGCCATCTTACCCTCTGTCTGCACAATATATGCATGTGCGTATGTCATCTTACTCTTTGCTTGCACCATCTCACCCTCTACTTGTTCTATCTCACTCTCTGCCTGCATCATCTTACTCTCTACCTGTGGCATGTGTCCCTCTGCATGTGCCATCTATTTTTTTACTCTTAATCTCCTTCCTTCTCTCTTGTATTGTGAACTATACATTGTATGCATTATAATTTAATTGTTTCTTGTGTTTTACAGATATTATATTTTTTTTTAATAATTTCTTTAATTTTTTTATATCTTAGAAGGTAAGTATAAGAAATAAAAAACTTTTTTCGCATCAGTGTCTAAGTTTTCATTATTTATAAGGTAAGTATGAGAATCAAAAATAAGTTTGTTATCACTCTCTTATTGTGACAGAATAACTGCCTCACTCTTTCTCAGTCCCTTGCTCCCTCTACATGTGTCTCCCTTACAGTTAATCTTCTTTGCTCTCTCTTTCTACCACTCCTCTTCTTTACCTCAGTCACTTTCCCTCTTTCTTTATTTTGTTAGGTCTGATCTTATTCTCCTTCCTTCACTCTGTTATCCATTTCTTACCTGTTAGTAAACCTTCATTTATTGGCACTGCACTTCCTCCAGTGCACCTCCTTTTCTCTGTTTCTCACACCTCTTCCCTTTTGTGTTCACTTTTGTTTATTTATTTATTTATTTATTTATTGCTGAGTTTTATATAGCGCGAACTAGACCTGAACTGAATCAGGTATCAGAGTGCTTTACATAGCACCAGTTACGTTACATGAGGACGGACACACATTCATTTTTAGGCACGGGGAGATTAAGTGATTTGCCCAGAATCACAGGAGGTTTTGGCGTCGTTACCGAGTCTCGAACCCAGATCCCCATGTCCGAGGTCGAGCTCCCTAGCCGTTGGGCCAACTCCTCTCCCCTCTCTTTACACTTCTTTGTTTTGAAAACAGTGCCACAGGCCCTTAAATATTCGTTAGTTACCACCGAATACTATACGGCCTCAAGGCCCATAGGAATCAATGGCGATTCGGTAAAATGAATGAATTATATAGATTCAGTAATTTCAAAAGACAAATTACATACATCCCATTTACCTACTCTTAAATATTGAAGTGGTATGATTTGGGACGCGATGTAGGTAGGCATTTACTGGTCGGTAACGGCTGAATTTGGCCGTTACTGACCGGTAAATGCCTTTTACTATGTAGGAGGCATTTATTTAAAGATTTGTTTTTTACCGATTCTGCATTTACCGAATCGGTAAAATTACCGAATCGGTAAATACAGACTCTGTAAAAATACCAAATCTGTAAATTCTAATGTAGGTAGCACTGTTGATAGTGCTGGAGGCATCTAAGAATCCGTTATTTACTACTCAATACAATTGAGTGGTAAATAAAGAATTCCAGTGTACATGCACATCTTTGCATGTACACCTGTGCCATGTGGCACACATACATTCCCAAAGGGCATGTATGTGTGTCACACTGCACACAAGTCAAAAACAGGGGTGCTACAGGGTGTCAAAGTGACACCCTGTTCCCCCTGGCAGGATTCGGTATTTACCGATTCGGTAATTACCGAATCGGTATTTGCCATTGATTCCTATGTGCTTCAATGCCCATAGGAATCAATGGCAAACACAGATTTGGTAATTATCGAATCGGTAATTACCGAATTTTACCGAATCTGTAATTAATTCTGTAAAAATACCTACATCCCCATTGCCAGTTCTTAAATACCGAATCGGTATGATTCGGTATTTGAAAAGTGGTAATCTGGGATTACCTACATTGGGCCCTCTGTATTTATGAGTAGGTAAATCGAGATTACGTACATCTGGCCCATTGAGTTATAACATATTTATATACATATATTACATTTCAGTGCTTTGGAAGTAGTACAGTATACTATAGGTAAACACCTTATAGGTTTATGCTGTACCACATTCTTATAGTTTTGCACTTTGACATTCACTATGACAAACTTTTACATACAAACATAGAAATGTAGTTCTTTCTTTAACCAGTAGAGGTAGTTCTAAAAATAACTGTTTTTTTGTTTGTTTTTGTTTTGCTTGAAAAACGTAGAAAAATGAACTTTTTACACAAAATAATTGTTCAACAGGAACAAACTATGAAATTGAAAGAAAAAAGTATTTGGTGCATCTGTGGTTCCTGTTCTTCTGTAAAATTACTTCAATGGACTGTTGTCCGAAGGCTACTAATTTACTGCAATTTATGCATTGCATCATTAAATTTTTCAGTTCTGGCTGAATGTTCGCCACCATTGATAATGGCATTGGTGGTACTCCGGTTCTTGCTGTAGATGTACTAGGAGAAGAGTCCTCCTCCTGAGATCTTTGCACCCCAGCTCTACTCCAATTGTTGGGGTGCATATTTTTTACATGGCGTTCCATGGTGTGGGTTCCAAATGAATATTTCTTATTTGGATTTCCTCTTGATAACACTGTGTCACAGATCTTGCAGGTGACCAGTGGTGCATTTACCTTCTTTTGATGTTCTGGAAAACTGAAAAATTTCCAGACTATGGACTCCTTCTTCTTACTTGGGTGAGGGTCCTCTTCAACAAACTCTTCATTAGAAGAATGGTCAGACTCTGGATGTTCAGCCATTTGGAAGTATTTTTATGTAGCTAGGAGCTGTAGAAAAAAGGTGTTGCTTCTCTGAAAGCCAAAGAAGAATGAGGAACATGGGAGGGGTTTTTCAACAATTGGAGTAGGAAGTATTATAAACCAATTAAATCTTTTGGTTTAAGGTCACATGGTTGGACGTAAGCTTACGTAAGCTTACATTGCATTTACGGGGCGCTTACGTCATCTTAGGGAGCGTTTACATAGTACGCACCCTCGCGAGATTTATAATTGCTTAAATAAAGGTATATATGGTCTTTAAAAGTTTAAATTAACATGTTCTTTATTATCCCAGATAATGTGTACCTTTACATTGTGCAATGAATACGTAGATATAACGATTTAAAGTTTATAAAACTTTCGGGGGGTAAGAGCTCGGAGCTTTTACGGTGCGCGTACGGAGCTCTTACATTGCATACACGTGCGACGCACCCTCGCGAGATTTGTTACTACTTTAAAAAGTAATATACTGTTGTTAAAAGTTTGACATTTTTTTTTCTACATTAAAGCAAATATTGTATACCTTTAAAATCAACGTTAAAAAAGTAGATATTATGTTTTAGAATTTTTTTTAAATTTGTCGGGGTAAGAGCTCAGAGCATTTACGGTGTGCTTTCGGAGCGCTCACGGTGCGCGGACCCTGTAATCATATAAAAAAAAAACTTGAAAATAAAAATATATATATTCACTGAAAAAACTATAGGTTTGAAGCCTTACAAAGTTAGGTATTAGCAATTAAAAAACCTTGCAAATTCACTGAAAAAACCATAGGTATCAGGTCATATATAGTTAGGTATTTGCATTTAAAAAACCTTGGAAATTCACTGAAAAAAACATAGGTTTCAGGTCATATATAGTTAGGTATTAGCATTTAAAAAACCTTGAAAATTCACTGAAAAAAACATAGGTTTCAGGTCATATATAGTTAGGTATTAGCATTTAAAAAACCATTGAAATTGCTCCTATATAGTTAGTTGGACTAACTATATTTCGCGCACCCGCAATCCACTGCTAATGATGTCACATATTACATCATTCATGACATGGTCAGTGACATCACTGATGACATCACTGATGACATCTCAAATGACATCACTGATGACATCTCAATTGACATCACTGATGACATCATTCATGTGATAATACGATGCACCTCCTCACACTCTAATCTAACCTTTGATACACCCAGTCTTAAATACAAACTACCATTCTTCAAACCATTGACACACCAATATCAGTTACTACATACGCACTCACTGATTCCTAGGTCTACACACACATCCACTCATTCACCCATACAATCACTCATACATACAGTCACTCATCAATACAATACTATCATATGCACTTATACACCTATAGAGGCACTCACACACTTTCACTCATCCATGGAGTTTCTCACACACCTAGTCAGTCATGCAAGGACTGAATCACACTCCCATTTCCTCATCTATACAGTTATACACACAACACCTTACTTATTCAAACATATACTAACACATACTTACTCTCTTAAACAATCACTGATACAAGTACACATTGATCCATACAGCCACTTGCATAATCACTGGCTCTCCTGTATAGTCATTTATATATACCTTGGACATGTAGCACTGAGATATACATTCACTCACCAACACACCAATGCACACAGTAAACCGCCCATACAGCTGTTTCCATATGCACTCTTGAACTCATACACCTAGTGAATCAACTGCTCACACATTTATGCACAGAGTCACACACCTCCCAGTCATCCACACACACTCAGTATCACATACAAATACTTGGGCAACCAATCAATGACCCATATAGCCACTCATATAGCTACTGATCAACACATAAAGCATCTTACACAACAACAGACATACTGATGCACACATTCAGACAATTTAGTCACTAACCCATGCATTCAGTAAGACACATTTTATCACTCACTCATACAGTCAGTCACACGCCTACTAAATTCTTCATCCAGATACTTATACATCTACTCATTCTTCAATATGTAAAACATATTTAAACTTTACAGAAACACACAGTCACTGGATGATGTCATCAGTGATGTCATCAGTGATGTCATTTGAGATGTCATCAGTGATGTTATCAGTGATGTCACTGACCATGTCATGAATGGTGTAATATGTGACATCATCAGCAGTGGATTGCGGGTGCGCGAAATATAGTTAGTCCAACAAACTATATAGGAGCAATTTCAATGGTTTTTTAAATGCTAATACCTAACTATATATGACCTGAAACCTATGGTTTTTTCAGTGAATTTGCAAGGTTTGTTAAATGCTAATACCTAACTATATATGACCTTAAACCTATGGTTTTTTCAGTGAATATATATATACATAATTTTATTCCAAATGAAACATTTAATAGATACATCTCATCAAGGTATTCTGTTGTAGATATGGGTACATGTGTTTAAAACTGATTTATCAGTTGATTTCACCTACAGTGGATCAATCATGAAGGGTATATTAGGAATGTATCAAGAAAAGGCTCTGCGCGAGTACTTTTCCAATTATCTTTTATGAGTGTTCTCGCATACTCTGAAGCCTCATAAATGTTCTGTTAAAATTTAATTTGGCAATGTCCCCTCTCTTCTTTAACGTACTGTTTCATTATTGTTCATGTGCTATCAAAAATTGATATTCAGGATGACTCGTCTAAAACTAATGAACTATTAGATACAATAATAAATACAAATCTTCATACATTTTACTTGATGGTGTTAAGCAGTTAAAAAGAAGAAGAACATTATTTAGGTGAGGAGGATTTAATTGACAAAAAAACATCTGATAGGAATTTTTACTGCAACTGTTTTCTTTAACCTTTGTCATGGAAACGAAAAGTAAAAAATTCAGCAATTGTCAATCACCCCACAAAACCGACATTCCGAAGGAAGTTAAGTTGCATTCTACAAAAAGAGTTGCTAGCACTTGTGACTCCTATTATATATTTCTTAACAGTTATTGTAGCGCTACAAAAGTGCACTAGATGAACATATGTCAAAGAGTGAAACACATTATAAGCTTGGAGCATATTACAAAAAAACTGGGCCCGATTTACAAACTGCATTTTGTAGTACATAAAGTAATACTACAGTTTTATTACTTCTATAAGAGCCTTCGGCCATAGATTTCTGCCTCTGCCGCTCCTATTTTTTTTGTCCAGCGATCTCTGCCACAGAAGTGGAATTCTCTGTTTACACAGGCATGCAATTAGTATTAAATATGAGGGCTATCAGGGGAGAGGTGAGGAAATGAGGAATAATATGTATTAAGTGGCAGGAGTTTGGAAGGGAAAATACTAATCTGAGACGTACACCCATGAAGACAATTGCAATTCAGAAAATGTACTTCAATGGGTATTGCAGTCATAAAGGAGGCAATGCAGACTCAAATAGACTCTATCCTAGCCTGGAGCACACCTGGCCACTTTTACTACAGCACACTCCCATAGTAAACAATGCTACACCATATCCAAATCATTTCCCCATATGGGATGCTCCATTGATACTGGAATGGCTACAACTGTCTGCCTATTTGTAAATGACTATTACCAGCAGTTGACTTGTAATATAAGTCAGTAACCAATTTTAATTCTACTTCAATTATGTCCAGGGGGCATGGCCTAACTGGGAATGGAGTAGAACCTGCTCATCCAAGCTTTGGTTTCCAGTGGGCCTTCCAAGCAGATCTGCAACTTTCTGTGTGGCTCCAACTTCGGCATGTTTCATGGTGGGCCTTGATTTTTCTTTCCGGCCCTCTCTCAACAGCTGTGGCGTGGCCTAATTCTTCACCAGGCTGGAGTGTCAATTCCATTTTGAAAAAGGTGGAAAGGACCAATCATTGCAACGCTGAGTGCAAACAAACCCAGGGGTGAGCTATGGAGACTGATGACACTGGCAAATGGAGCACGCCCCTAGGCTAACAGGGCCCAGGTGTGACAAGAGAGCAAAGGGGTGCTCAACCCAAGGTACTGGGTGCTCCTGGGAGCCCACAGAGGAGTGGGCCTCCATCTTGATGGTGGACCGGCTTGCATCGTCAAGGCCTTGTCAGCATGGAGTGGCTGGTCCCGGGAGCAGCTGTCTGATATTCCGGCCCCTGCAACATCTCGTTAATACCCCGCTGGGGGAGATTGTGAGATGAGTGGCGCACTACTCCCAAGGTCAAGGTCTGGCTTGTTGGGGAGTGGCTGATTGGGACCAGTAGGGCAGGCAGACATGATTTGCCCCTCATGTGGGTTGCCAGGACAGGACAGCAGTTTGAGTGTGAAATCCTCTAATCAATGGGCAGCAGCCTCGTCTTGGACATCAGCCGCACCCTGGCTGTGGTCCCCAAGGGTGCATTGGTCGGGTGTAAAGCCTATCTGGGTACCCCAAGATTGCCGGGGTCATGCTAAGAGGTGTTGGCTGCAACATTGCCCCCCGGCTGCTCTTCTATGAATGACATAAGGGCCTGGCTGTTGCTGAACTCTGGGACCCTGGCGTTTCCCTTCCTGCACTCTGAGTAACAGCGAGCCATAACCGGCGGGGGACCTGGTTGCTTCTCCCAGGGGCCATTGGCTGAGACCTGCACCCCTTCTCGTTGAAATTGCTCCCTGACTGATCCTCTTGACTCACCACAAGACTCCAGCATGCATGAACAATTTGGTACCTGTCCAATTGGGGTAGTCTGATCCAAGTGGAGCTGTTCCACACACTCAGCATCAATGATTTATCCATCCCTCACTGTTATGCCTGAGGCAAAGCTTTCAGGTATAGCCCAGTCATCTCTAGTGGACATGAACAGCAAGTGTGAATTGTCTTCACAAGCCTTAGGGGCACCCATTCCTCAGCTTATAACCCAGGAAAATTCTTGAAGGACATCAAGCTCAAAATTTGCTCCCTCTATTCTCACTTTAAAAGCTGCCTCCAGGATCTCCAAAGAGGTATTGCAGAGGTGGGTACATGAGTGAATGATCTCAAGAGCATAATGGACTCCTGCATGGAAGATCAGGAAATGCTTTGGTGTTGAATGGCTGCCTTGAGACCAACAGATCGAACTGCAGACCAATTGGGAGTACTTGAAAATTCACAGCAGCAGAAATAATATCTGCATCCGGGGGATGCCCCGGGCTGGGGAAGGGGATGACATAATCTCTTCCTTACCATTCTCTCACAGCTGTAACCATTTGTCGGCAGTGTTCTTTAATTTATGAGTATTTGCCAGGAGTGCCCCTTTCTTTTCGCAATCACACTCTGCATGCCTCTGTGTCCATACCTAAATGGTCCAATATAATGGTTTCATGGGTCTCATATGGGGATGTTTCCATTTGGAGTTCACAACTTGATATGCTGCCTGGGCATCTCCTGTAAGAAAAGAAGCCAAGAAAAATGGGCATTTACTTACAGGCCAACCACACGTTTTGGCCGCTCTTTGAAAATTCAGTGAAACAGGCATCTGGATCTTCACCAGGAATGTACTTTTGAAGAACAACATTGGGGGGACCAGGCAAACTACCTTTGTAACCCTGTAATCTAGATGTCATTTGTACCTGGTCCTCAGCTACTTTCTGTATGCATTCCACCTGTGAAGATATAGCGTTTTTGAATACGTCTCAATCGAGGACATTTGTCATTCTATAGCCCATTCTAACTTCTCCTGTCCTTTAATTAACTGTTGAATAAGGTTCTCCATTACTCGTTATTAATGGACAGTGGCCCGCATTCTCCACCACGTGTCATCTACTGAAATGACCAGGCAGGGACAGTAAGGAAATTTCCAGTAATATTTTTTTTATTTTTTTAGTACTTCTTTTTGCTTTCCTATGAGTTCTATATAGGCGGTTCGGTCATCCAGTTTGTCTGTCCGTCTTCCTTTGACAGGGAATTCAGATAGCCAGTCAGTGCCCCTGAAGGAAATAGAACAGATAAAGGTAAGTGTTTCTAGAACGCTACCTATCTCTTATTGGGGAAGGGAAGTGAGGGCTCACCCAAAGTATGGCCGTCCACCACCATGTGTGTTTTTAGGTTGAAGGGGGGGGATTGTACATGAGGCGGTTCTAGGGGTTGTTTCCCCTGCCATGCCTCTTGCCTCCCTCCTCCTGAATAACCCCTGGAAACACACAAATACCTGTGTAAGCCATGCTTTTCTGTGAGCATGGTGGGATGATATCTTGGTTCGTTCATCTACTGGCTTCTCTGCAAACGCTTCCTCTATCCTGAGGTCTTCTCCCAGTTTTTGGAGGTTGATCTCCTCTGGTTCGCAGTCCTGTCTCCTGTCTTTTGAGGTCAGAGGTACCCTCTCTGTGACAGCTGTACAATTCACATACTTACTTCACTGCCTCACACCAACCATGTTGGTGGCAGAAATTGTACTGTTCCCCAAACCAGACAAGGAATCTATTCTTTTCTCCTCTTTTCTTCCTATAGCATTATTGAAAACAGATGCCAGGATTCAGAAAGAGATGCTGGCCAACTGGTTAGAGTCCCTCCTACGAGGCTTGATCGACCCATTTCAAGGGGGTTTCATCAAACATCGGCAAGGCCCAAATAACACTATATGCCTTGCGCACCTAGAGGTTAAGGCATACTTGCATAACACCCTTGTTCTCCTTCTTTCCCTAGATGCCTAGAAGGCATTTGATAGGGTCAGTGGGCCTTCCTATGTGCAGTCCTCCTCAATATAGGTCCCAGACCTCATATAATTAGCGAGATTATGGCATCAAATACCAAGCCCACTGCAAGCATCAGGGTGAATAGCCAACTCACCCAACCTTTTCTGCTCAACAGGGTACCAGCCAGTGTTGTCCCTTATCCTCTGGTAGTTGAGCCTTTAGCAATTCACCTTTGGCTCACCTGGGACACATATTGTGTCCAGTTTTGGAGGCGAGAACAAAAAGCTCTGCTTTTTGCTGACAACCTCCTTCTGACATTAATAATACCTGGTGTCCTCTCTCTCAGCGAAAGTTCAGAGCCTGCGGGTATTCGGGACAGTTTCAGGGTATAAGATTAACATGAACAAATCATAAGCACTCAATCTTACCTTCCAGCCACAGCAGATAGTGTGCTTGCAGAGCCTGGCCCACTTTTAATGGGTGACTCACTCCATTCAATACCTAGTTCATTCTATCCCCAATTCCTTTCAGACTTATACACGGGCCAACTCGCCCGCTACAGCAGGGCCATCCTGGAAGACATACGCCACTGGAAATCATTGCATGTCTCCTGGCATGGCCGCATAAATGTTGTTAGAATGAATATCATGTCTAGGCTGCTTTACCTCTTTTAGCCACTTCCTTCCCCTATTCCAGCAAAGGAAATCAAACATCAAGTTCAAGATCTTAGATGCTTCAAATGGAAAGGGAAGCAGCCATGCATTTCTAATACCCTGTTCATACTCTCCAGGAATCGCAGTCCCCTTGCCTGCCCCAACCTCCTAAACTCCTACCAAGCAACCCATCCGTGCTTCATCTCAGAGTGGGTGGTCAGGGAGAGCGAAGAGCAATGGTTGTTAATGGACCAGATGGTAACCTCTACACCGCTATCGAACCTGGTCTGGCTGCTAAAACACCATCATCCCAGTAGTAGGTACATAGCAACCCTTACCCAGACAGCCATTGAAAGTGGGATAGGGGTGGTGGTGGTAAGAGGCTTGACTACATTCCCTTCCCAAACACCCCAATAGCCCGTAATCCTGATTTTACGCCTGCACTCTGCTTGGGCCCCTTTCCTGGCTGAGAGGGAGGTGAGTTCTGGATCTTGAAACTGACTTAAACATTCCTAACAAGCTGCAACACAAATATTTTCAACTACGCCATTAGATTTTGTTTCCTCACAATATTCTAGGGTTTACTCAGCATCTAACACTCTTTGAGACCCTAGTCTGCAAGTTTGAGGGTTTATGTGGCCTAATATCCCAAACATGTGATGTTTTTGCAGCAGTCACACCTCCTCCCTAGTCACCCATATCAGACAAAATGGGAGCTTGAGAATATGCAAGGCATCTCCAGGAAACAGTCGGAACTTCTCCAACGTGAGATTCCCAAGACTTGCAGGAGCATCCCACAGCAACAAATGGCATATAAGCTTATGTGACAATGGTACTACACTCCCATCCTGATTTGCACTCCATGTACCCTTCAGCTTCACATGCCGGTTGGAGATGTGGTGTGCAAGTAGGAGACTTTCAACATATCTGGTGGCTATGTCCCCACCTCGCGATCTTTTCGATATGAAACTCTAGGGCATATCAAGAACAAGAACAAGCTATTGTGCAATAGTCCGCAGATCCCAGCGGACTATTGCACAATAAATCTACAAGTACGCCCAAGAATACTCAATCACTGACTCAAGCAGACTGGTACCTAGTCCAGCATATGACAGGTGCAGTAAAGTAGCTCATAGCCTTGGCCTGGAAAGCCCCTGCTACTCAGCCCATGGGGCACTGATTCAAATGGCTGTAGCACGTCTCAGGCATCAAACACCTGTCCTACAAACCTCCCTATTCGGGCAAAAAATTAATTCACCCCTGGCAGCCTCTAATAGATTTTGTTGTCCAGGTCGGAGTACCTCTGCTTCCTCCCGACTAGCCTTCATGCTCTCTATTTGTTTGAATAAATGCTTTGGGGATGGCCTTGGATGCCCTGAACCTTCCTCCTTGCCTCTCTCTCTCATCCCTTCTCCTTCTCCTCCTCCTCCTCTCTTCCTATCCTGTTGATTGCAGCCTATGATGGCACTATTTCCTTATCTCCAGGGTTTTAAACTGCAATTTCCCTGTTCTACCCTGTTGGGCTCATTGGCCTTGTTGCTCTTGCCTTAGGGCAATACTGTATACAAATTCATCACCATGCCACCTCCACTTCATTGCTGCCTTAGGGCAGTTTTTATGGGCTAGGCAGGTAACACATGGCAAGTTTTTATTCCCTTACATGTAAGACAGGTGACGTGGAATCAGAGTTCCCCCGACACTCATTGCATATACATACAATGGTGTCCATATCCACCCTTTGTAGATGCTCTTGCCTGTGATCGCTTTGTTGCTGGTCCATCTCCTAGCTGATGGAACTTTGTGTATACACCACGGCTATGGCATAATGTAACTGTGAACATATGCACATGCTTAAATTTAAATGTCTTTTTACGGCTTGCTTCCTACAGTTCTACTGCTGGTATTTGTCTGTAACTCAAACAAATTCTGAGTAAAATTATCATGTAACGATATATCATAAAACATTGGTCAATATACTATTGTAAAAGCAGTATTGCATATTGTGACTGTAGTATGTTTTTACGTTGCTTCTTTCCATGAAACCTGTAGAAAGTGTCTTCACTTTGTATAAAGTTTTAGTTTGTAAAAGGCAGTTTTGCATTACTTTTTCACGTATCCATAATGAAAGCACAACTTGAGAAGATCATTTCCCTCTTGAGTGGGGACTTCTTCTCTGTTAAGGAGACACAAGATTACTTGTTCACCAGGGAAGTACAAACTTTCCAGTTGACAGAAAAATGTCAGAATATAACTCTTTGTCAAAAAATCACTGAATTATTCTTTCTATATGTTATAGTGGGGGCTTCTGATAGCAAACTTTTGAGATCATCATGTATTTTAAGGAAGTTCCAATTCTGTTGCAATAGTTCCCTTACTTCCCCATTCGATGTATCAAAATCTGTGATGTACCTGATGCTGTGTATCATTACCATTAAGGGCTATTCTAGATTTCGCTATTAGCAATGTTTTACGTTTATCTCTGGCTTCAATCAAGACAGTGTCTGGGTAGCCTCTTATTTTGAACCTTGCATACATTTCTGTGGCCTGTTGATTAAATGCAAGCTCTTCCGAGCAGCTTCGTCTGGCTCTAAGAAATTCCTCATATGGAACACTCCATTTCAACTTGAGTTGCCCACTATTAGTGTGTAAAATACTGTTTGTACTGGTGGGTTTTCTGTATACTTTCTGCAGATCTTTTCCTCTTCAATCTATATTTCAGTACCAAGATAACTGATCTCCTTCTCATTGATCTCAAAATTTAATTTTAGGCCTTTTTTAGAGATCTCAAAAAACACTCAAATCTGATCTTTCACCTTCCCAAATAAAAATTAAAATAAACCCATAGTATGATCTGCTCCATTTACCTTTTGTTTAGATCACTCAATGCTGTCTACCCCTCTCACCAACCCATCAGGTTTGCATACATTGGGGTAAATGGAGTAGCCATTGCACTTCCTTGCACCCATAACAAGTACTTATTATTAAATAAGTAAACATTATGGTAGAGTTAGAACTCAATCATCTCATTTAGGATATTGGAGTGTTCCAGGAGCGACACAGAACAGGTTTGCAGGAAGTACTTACATGCTTTTATACCATTGGCATGTTGGATGGATGTGTACAGGAAAATTGTGCCCACCGTAGTCGTGAGATAATTTGATTTCCATCATGAACGTTATAGTTAGGAAATAGAATTTTAAAAAGCTTAGAAATTCACTGAGAAAATCAATGGTTACAGGGACAGTAGAGCTAAGCTCAGATTTCACCTATACCAAACCTATGAAATTCAGCAGTCATACTTACCTGAGCTAACTATAAAATTAAACCCCCACAATACGATGCTTATGACCTTACATATTTCTTACCTCAAGACATGTCAGTGACATAACTGATCACCTCGCATCACTAATACCATCATTGATTTCATCATCCATTTTTCAAAAATGTATGGGTGTAATAGTTATATACAGTAACCTACTACATAACTTAAATTAGTATACTTTTGGGTATATTTACAATGAATGTGGCAGAGCGCGGCATTAAGCCAAGAAGGCTAACTCCAAGCTCTGTAACATTCAAAATGCATGGATTCCCCATATTTACAAGATTGTGACACACTCCTGCATTTTTCCCTGCGCTTGTGCTAAATTTAACTGCCTTTTATGCAAGAAGGTTCCCTTCCTGCACATAAACAATCACCAATGGCGATTTGTAACTTCTATGTGTACTGCATTCTGCAGCACACACAGAAGTTGCAAATCTTCATTACCTAATTATTTTTTGATGTGAAGGAAGGACACTTTCTATTTCCAATATATAATTTGTGATTGGGTGTGTGACTGCATTTCTGTATTTGAGTGAGTGTCTGAGTTGCTGTATTGGTGTGTGAGTGGGAGTGGCTGTATGACTGAGTGATTGGCTGTGTGAGCGGCTGTATGGGTAAGTGAGTGGCTGTATAAATGAGTGGATGTTTCAGAGGCTTTATGGGTAAGTGAGTTGGTGTGTATGACTGTATCGGTGGGTGAATGTGGGTATCAATATCTGAGTGGCAGTGTCAGTAGCTACAAGGGTGAGTAAGTGGGTGTGTTAGTGGTGTATGGGTAAGAAAGTAGTTATGCAAGAGGCATCTAAAGGTGAGTGATGGGGTATATGAGTGGCAGAATGGGTGAGTGAGTGGGTGCATATGTGGTGTATGGGTTAACAAGTTGGTATGTGAGTGACTGTATGGGTGAGAGAGAGGCTGTATGGGTGGATGTGTGCTTCTATCAAAGATTGTATATTTGACTTTGTACATGTGTTAGTATCTGTATCAGTACGTGAGTGGGTGTGTAAACAACTGTATGGGTGTGTGAGATGCTGTGTGAGTGACTTTTATATAATCATCATATGATCTTGGGCTTTTAAGATATACAACCATATTTACAAGTCTTGCATTATTGGTGGTTCAGCACTCAGGATTTGATAATTACATCAAATAGGATGCATTTGTATTTGAAAATATATTCTTTACACAACATAAGTGTTCATAACAAATGCAAATCATGCATGTAACAAAGACATAGCAAGAATGTTTCTTTGTTCAATGATTCATTATTCATTTTCTTCTTTTAAAAACCCACACCAACAAACAACAGCCATAATAGCCAACGTTTTTCGTCCTACAATGACTTCTTCAAGGCTATAAAATATGTACAAAACATAAACAAAATATTTACAATATGTACACAAATTGTAAAACAATGCGTGTTTACAAAATTACATACATTGACACGGTAGTAGACAATCTAACATATATGTTTATTTACAAAAAAAACACATGCGTGATAAGAGTGTTTTACACACTTCCTCTGTCTGAATTGTTTTTGTTCAATGGAAAGCTCTAGACTGTTTATTTTCTCAGCAACTCACTGGTCTAATGGCAAGAATTATGGCGGAATACAAAAGTATATTTTATTAGGTCCTTAAGAACATTACTAGGAGAATAGATTATTACAAATCTAGGTAGCAACATACAGGGCCGGACTGGCTATCGGGCAGTTTGGAATGCTGCTGAGCTGGGGGCTGATTTCGTTCATGGAGACCTGCGTGTGCTAAACAACATTTGTTTTGCTTTAATTATTTCGAAGCACAGGCAGGTCTCCATGAACGAAATCAGCCCCCACTGCTCGGCAGCATTCCAAACTGCCCGGTAGTCAATCCGGCCCCGACAACATACTACAAGTATTATACAACGAAGCATACCTCTGAATCGTATGTAAACAATGTTTTTTGTTTTTTTTTTACATTTTTATTGAGCGGAGCAAGGACAAGGTACATGACGGATAAAACCAATCTTAAAATACTGGAAACAAATTACAAGATGAATAAAAACAGCTTCTTCTCAAAACCATAAGCAGTCAATGTAACTGTCTAACAATATATTCATATACAGGAAGAAAAAATGCAAAGTCCATTTATTACTTTTCCATTCTAAAGTGCAAGTACAAAGACCATTAACTCATTTTCAATTTTCTAAAGTGCAAATACAATATAATACAGTACAGTCTACCCAGCAAAAACCACATACCCCTACTATTGAAAAGTGCAATTGTAGTACAGTACAAACTTAGCAATCATAAAGTGCTAGTGCTTATTGCCCTAAAGCGTTTGTGCATACCAGCCCATTAAATTCGAGCTTACCCACACCTCAAGACTGCTTAATAATCCTGGTTTACGTTCTTGATTAAGCCCCCCTTGCTTCCTCTAGATTCTCCAAATAATACCAGTTCTTTTCGAATCTCCTAATAGCCCCCACCCTACTAGAATATGCTTTCTCAAAATTTCGTGACCGTCTCATTTTATTAAGCCATTTTAAGTGAGATGGGACTTCCTTTGATTTCCAATTTTGTTGGATTAATGATCGTGCCACCGTACAAGAGATAAATATAAATGTTTCCTCAGCATCCTTCAGCAAGCCTCTATTAGGACAAATCCCAAAAAGCGCCATTTCGGCAGAGGGCAAAAGTGGTTTCCCTGTCGCCACCTCAATGTCTGCGAGAACGGTCTCCCAGAAAAGATTCAAATGGGGACAGGTGTAAAAAAATATGAAGCCAGCCCCCCTGGCCGTCAGCTAGGCATCTGAAACACTTATTTCCTATCTCCGGGAACCTTTTACCCAATGCCTCCGGAGTCCAGTATGCTAGCCAACGGGACAGGAAAGACATTCTTTTGAAGTTAGCGGCACGCAGTGATTTATTACCCAACCAGCTGATGGTTTCCCAATCTTTGCGTGTTAGGTTGCATTGTGTTAAGCTGTTAATTTTAGCTAAATGGCTATCTATAATTGGGAGTTGCCCCTCACACAGAAGCTTCTTGTACCAATTTCCTACCCACAACTTTTGTCTTCATATAATAATTTCACCATCCCATTTATCATCATCCCATTTATTAAATCCAAGAATCCACCTATTTTATCCCGTAAAAAATGTGCGATTTGTAAATATTCGAGAAACAGTGGACACCCAGGAGTACTTGCTCTCCCCATCACTTCTTGCCATGTAATTATTCTATTCTGGAAAATGAAGTGCCTTATCTCCACGAATCCCATTCTCTCCCAGTTCATTATATGGCTACTACTAATTTGAAGGCCCAGTATGGCACATTCTCGCATAGTTAAAAACTGAGATGCTGAGGAGCTGGGATTTTTCTTCAAGAAGGACTGTAATCTAAATACGTAATCTTTAAAAGTCTTATATCTTGTCCTTTTCGGGAGCTTTGCCATCTTTAAAAATACCTGAACTTGTGAATCAGCCTCCTGTACCATTTTTTCCAAGAAGAAGCTATCATGATTATTTTTTGGTCCTATCAGGCCTGCCACTATGTCAAGAAAGGCTGCTTCATAGTATGTTTTAATGTGTGGAAGAGCAAGACCCCCCTGTTCTACTGGTAGTTGAATTACAGATAACTTGACCCTCGATGCTTCCCCCCCCAGACGAAACTCCTAATCGTTGATTCAATTTCTTTAAAAAAAAGGGAATTCAGTTTAATTGGAACGTTGCTAAACAAAAATATCAACAAGGGTAAAATTGACATTTTTATCAGTGATACTCTGCCAATCATTGTGAGTCGAAGAAGTAACAATTGGGCAAGGAGATTCTTGATTTTATTTTTCATCCTCACATAGTTTAGCAGAAAAAGCTGATGGTAGTCACACGTCACATATATTCCTAAATACCTTACAGGGTCTTGATTTGAAGCTTGCACCCGTAACAAATATGGAAGAGAGCTAAGGCAAGTGTTCAAAGCAAGAACCTCTGTTTTATTGGCATTTATTTTATACCCTCCTATTTGTTCATAAGCTTTAAATTCCCCCAAAATACTTTCTATGTTTCCTTTTTCTGGTTTCAAATACAGGATGATATAATCCGAGAAGAGTTTAAGTTTCGCCATCCCTGGAATAGGGGGGAGAATGACAGGGTTATTTCTAATCTTAATCACTTGGGGTTCAATAAAAAAGGTAAAACGTAAAGGAGACAGCGGGCAACCCTGCCTGGTCCCGCGGTTAATTTTAATTGTACCGGCCTTATTTGAATTTATTATTACCTGCGCTGAGGCATTTTGATATATATTCCGCAACATTCGAATTACTTGTTCCGGAAACCCAAACATAGCCAAAGAGTGGAACAACGTTGCCCAGTTAACAAGGTCGAACGCTTTTTCCGTGTCAACCATTAAAATACATGCAGGGGTTGAATAAATGTTAAAGTAATCCAAGGCCTGAATTAAAAATTCCGTATTGGAAGCCATTGAGCGGCCTGCTATAAATCCTGACTGGTCGTTGTGTATAACTTCTTGTGCGGCCCACCCAAAACGAAGATCCCAGATTTTCATTAGGACTTTATAGTCAGAGTTTAGCAGGCTGATTGGGCGATAAGAATTAATGTCCTCTGGATTTTTATCTTTTTTGACAAAAGATATTATTGTGGCTTCTTTAAAGGACGAGGGTACCAGTCCTCCTAGTTTTATATAATTATATAAGTTCTTTAACGGTGTCAAAAGATCTTTTAAAAATAATTTATAGAACTCGATTGGAAACCCATCTTGCCCACAGGCCTTTGCCCCAGCCATTGAATTAATAGCTACTGCAATTTCCCCTGTAGTAATTTCAAGTCCCAGTTGTGCTGCCCGGTTGGCTGAAATGTTTGGAGTTTCTATATTTTCAAAATATTTCTGTATGTGTTCTACCCCTACAAGATATTCAGTAGAGTAAATTCGTTCAAAATGCTCCAGAAAGGTCCTTTGAATTAAGTCCTTTTTCACTATTTCTTGGCCATTTAAAGGATCTTTTATTTTAATTATTGAGGCGGATTCCTGTCGTTTTCTTACGGAATTTGCCAAGAGCTTTCCAACCAATTGACTATCCTCATAGACTTTTTGCCGAAAAGTTCTGGAGCTATTAATTTCTTCGAGAAGAAAGAAATCTCTTAGTTCCGCCTTTGCTTGTTCCAAATGATTCGGGCATAGATGTAATTGTGAGACATATTCTTTATCTACAGCCCTTTGAAGTGTGGTTATTTTCTGTCTCCTCTCCTTAGCCACGACAGAGGCAAAGGATATTATTTGACCACAAGCGGCCACCTTAAATCCCTCCCAAACCGAAAAAGGTTCAGCCGTACCTTCATTTATTTGACAGTAGTCCGTAATCCACTCTCTAAAAGCTGTTACCCAGTTTTGATTCTGGAGCAGGGTGCGGTCCAGCTGCCACCTGGACTGATCCCTGCACCTTACTCCAATACCCATCTCCAATTCTATCTTCCCATGGTCTGAGAAGGGATTTCCTCCTATGGATGAGGCTAGGGTCTGGATGGATTTTGAAATCAGGAAAAACTCGATTCTAGATGCTGTTTGAAAACGATGTGAAAAGCAGGTATACAATTCGCCATCTGGGTTTAAAGTACACCAAGGATCTATTAGCTGGTATTCAGAGATAAAGGAACCCAGAGCCTTTTTGGTCTTAGGTTTTAACTGTTTTTTGTTTTTGTTGGAGGTGTCTTTTTTTATGTCTTGTATATAATTGAAGTCTCCTCCCACGATGATCTGCCCGGGAGCCCCCCTCAGAAGATCATTGATCTCAAGAATACTAGATACCTCATCCGCAACCTGTCCATAATAACTCACAAAGTTCATAACTTTCGCCTGAATTTTAGCACTTACCCATAGCCACCTCCCCTTAGGATCCCTTCTGATCTTCACTATTTCCCAAGAGATTCTTTTAGACAAGAAAATAGCAACACCTCTCTGTGCTACTCCAGCTGATGCAAAAAACGCATGAGAGAAATATCTCGGAAGAAATAAATGAGGGGTATTGGACTTTAGGTGGGTCTCTTGGAGCAGTAACACATGTGGATTCTGGGATACTGCCCATTTGATGAGAGCACCATATTTCTGTTTGTTCAAAACCCCGTTGGCATTCAGTGATAGGATACTACATTTAATCATTTCCATAGATAATTTTTCTCCATTTTAAACCAAACATCAACATTTTTTAGATTCCGTCCCTGCCTAGCGCTTCTGCTCTTTTTCACTGCATTTTCCCCCCAGACTCCCCCCACCCCAAAAACTCCCTCCCCTGAAATGTGGAGCACCCCTTCCCCCCCACGCAGCCCACATTCCCCCTCCCTCCTTGTAAACTGGGTGTCTTCTTATCACACCCTAAATGACCCAGTGAAACCACACACCCCCCTCAGCAAAGCTGTGCAATTTTTACTGTTCATACATAGAGAAGGCAATTTGGTATGACACCTTCCTAGGCAAAAACCTTCTCGAGTCCAACAAAGCACCTACTTAGAACCAGTTCCGTTTTGATTGAAATTGCAATTCTTGCAGTATCTCTACCACTAGTCAGTCCCCTGTTACCAACTGGTTACGTTAGACCGAAACAGATGCCTGTGGTGAGATCTCCTTAAGGAGAGATTGAGCTTCCACAATATCCGAAAACATATAGAATTTTCCTTTCACAAGGACTTTTAAGTTGGATTGTTGTGCTATTGAAGCTTGAGCGCCATTTGATTTAAAGAGATGTAGCATTTTCGCAAATTCTTTTCTGCGGCGTGCCGCTATGTCTGTCATATCGGAGAAAATTCTGCATTTTGTTGTCTCTGTAACTGAAAATTGTCTCTGTTGGAATGCTTTAGAGAGGATTTTTTCTTTAATTCTATAATCCGCGAAGTTCATTAAGATAGTTCTAGGGAATGCTGAGTTTGAAAATCTCTGTGCCGGAACCCGGTGGGCTCTCATGATGGTTAAATCCCTTTCGAACTCCGGTAGTACATTTCGGTGGATGAACGAGTTAACCAACTGCAGTGTGTCGTCCCCTTCAAGACCCTCGGGGACACCTACTATCCTTAAATTCTATCTTCGAGAGTGGTTCTCAAGTTCCTCAAGCTTATTCTCGAGCTTTTTCTCCACGTGGCTTTTTTTACTTGCTGCCTCTTTGGCCTCTACATTTGCTCGATTTATATGGTCCTCAAGAACTGAGATTCTCTCCTCTGCCTCTTTTAATCTTATTGGAAGTCCCAACATTGACTCTTCGAATTTTTCCAGTCTGGAGTGCAGGGCGGCTATCTCGGCCTGTTGGTTTACCTTTATCTCCCGAATCTCGTCAAGGATTAGGTTCAGCATCTCACGAATATGCATTTGGTAGCTCCTACCCTTATCCAGACTGCCAGCACTCCCTGTCTGAGGTGGTGGAGTTGCAGATGTTAACTTTGAAGGTATAGGGTCCCCTATAACATCTTCTTGCAATAGAATTGAAGGAGACTGAATGAGTACTGTTTCCGGCCTTAGCTCTTCGCTCGAGCTTGCATCTGCCTCACTCCCAGATATTGCATTGCTTTGATCGAGCCTATCAGCCTCTTCCGCGTGGTTTACCATAGTTAAATGGTGAGTTTCAGATAGGATAGAGTTCTCAGGTGCTTCCATGGAATCCGTTTGTGCCTGTTCTAGCCCAATTACTGGGAATGAGAAAGGCATTGAAAGATTATTTTCCGAGAGGGCAGACACTATTTGAGGCGTGATAGGGATATTTTTCTCAAACAAGGGAAAAGCTCTTCTTTCTTTTAATCTACTAATGCCCGAAGGGGACTCAACTTCTGCTTCTGTCGCCGCCTTTTCCACTGGACTACTTTCCGAGGCAACATTCACAAAACTTGCCACCGGGGGTGCCACCGGGGTTGCCTCTCGTGTCCTTTCGTTTGGCGGGAGGTCAAATTAGCTTGAGAGTCCTCATCTGAGCTATCCATCACCCTATCCTTTTCTTGTAGGGGGGATATCGGATTTCCTTCTCCCTTGTTAGCTTTCGCTCTTTCCTTTTCTTTAGCCGCCATTCGTGCAGCTTTCCTAGCTCGTGCCAAGCGCGTTTTACTTTTCAGGCGAGCTGTACTTTCCATCTTGGTAGTTTTTTTTTTCAAACTTGCTTGCTTACTGCCGCGCTCACTTTTTTTTCTCCCTTTTTTTTTTTGTTGCTATCCCTTTCGGAAATTGGAATTATTGTCGAAGAAAGCCAGAAAGAAAGTGGTTTAAAGTCCTTTTCACTCCCACTTGTGTCACCTCTTTCCTGCAAATAGTAGAGGTAGCAGGACTGTCTATTTTCACCCTGGCGGGTTTTGCGATAAACAGTGGTCTTGCTCTCCCACTCCTGCAGTCCCGAACCAGATCCTACAAGTCTAGGAGCATTTGGCACTCCCCTCGCTATAAAGCCAAGAAGCATCTCTCCACATACATTAACCTTCCATTGTACTTCCCAAATGCTCCAGGGGTAGCAGGAAGGAAAGCTCCAGCGCCAGCAAGCCTCTATGAGTCTTTGCACATTAGGGACGCCTACAAACACTTGGGACTCGTATTACTGTAACCCGCCAGTCAGCGTCTATCCTCGGCTGCTGCTTTTGCGCTTTGCAAATCGCGCTCACCTTTCGCCGCCAACTACTCCTGCCAACCGCTGCCAATTTCCGACTCTAACTCTCTTCTTTTGGGCTCCCACACATTTTCATTTTCCGCCGATTTTAGCTGCTGCCGAGTTTCGCCACACACAAGCGTCCGGCACCGTCCACTATTACAGAGAAACTTGCTGAGGGAAGGTGGGGTCACGGGTCATGACGGCTATCCGGAGGCGTGGAACACCGGAGCCCTCCGCCCGGTGTTCCACTTATGTTGTATGTAAACAATGTTGATTCTTCAAAGTGTTACTATATAGAGATGATTAAGAATTTTGACATCCTGTAAAAGTATAAGAATTTTGTGAACAATATCATAAAAGCCAAATTAAAATATATATCTTATTTTAAATCATGTTGCATAATGCATGAAAAAAGAGAAAAGAGAGAGAAAAGGGCCTCTATATGTACATTAACTTTGTATTAACTCTTTTATCAAAGGAGGTCATACATATTATGTTTAATTCTTTTTAGCCTATTTGACATCTACACCCAAAATTAGCAAAATAAATCATAATAAATCATAATAAACAGTAAAATCAATATATGTTCAAAATCTTCAATGTATTTTTTGATCATGCACATATTTTATGGAAGAATTGTGAAATATGGGTACATCTCCACATACTAGATCTTTAAAGCAGAGCAACATTAGTGGCAAATCAAGCTATCATATAACCCCATCGCTGTTGTCTTAACCTTTTACAAATACTGTCATTGCATGGAATGGAAAACCACATATAGTATTTTAAGAGAGTGTACAACACAATACTCTGTCTTGATGGGGAATTAGATCAAAAAAACTACATGTAGCAAAATAAAGTCTGGCTTGTACGTCGGTAGGAAATATTTAACTTATAAAGATAACACAGTGAAAACTCGTCACTTCGATATTTAGAGCTTAATTGGCCATCATGTTACATCAAACCATATAAAGTCATAACGTGCAAAAACAATTGTGACAACATTACTGTCAAGCTACTGTGAACTAACATGAGTGCTGTCATGTATTCCTATAGGTTCTGAATCGATCCCCCTATTCCTGACCCTATTCTGGTTAAACTTACTATCAAGTTAACTAACAGTCAGCCCATGAGGCAAGAAAAGCCCCCATGATGCAGATACCGTTATCTGACGCAGTCACACTACGGCACAGGAACGTGTTATCTGATTAGGTCATAACGCTTGAGATCTAATTAGACAAGCGACATTCCTCCAGCCCCTGATAAGGCATACGACGTTCTCATAACAAATCAAACCTATGACAACCTGGAAAATCCGTGCGGCCATTGTTTTGATTTCACAGAGAACTTCAGTAAAAGAATGTGCTAACGAGCAAGTCGTATGACATCTTTATTGACGTATCTATGTCCATCCTTACGTCAATCTCGGCACCTTTAAGGTATAAATATTGCCGATCTTGCCCTATGCAAACACACGCGTGGTGACGAGACGGAGCAGCCACACTTGCCGAAGCCGAGAGCAGAGCAGACCCCGCTGGCAGCAGCCCCGCCTTCCTGACACGCTGAGAGACGCGCTGCTTTCTCCTGCCGAGAATCCAGCACCGGCGTTTCTGGGCAGCCCTCGCAGGCGGCCTGGAATATCGAGAGCAGAGAAAGAGATACCATTCCTCATTCATCCTAAATTCCAGGTACAGAACTGAATAACCCCTCACAGAGAATTCTTTTAGTTATTCACTTGGCAAAACAAACTTAACTTAAACTGTAACTTTCTATTCCCGCCCACGCATTAGACTTAGGTCAGGTACACGGGGTAGGCGTATTTAGAAACACCAGTTGAGTACGTTTAGTCAAATGTATATGTGTATGTAAATATATTTTAATCATTTTAAACATCATATGGCTCAGAAACCATATCAATGTTTCTACAGTATTATTTTATACTATTGCTTTTAATGTATGCACTTTACTTAGCTATAAGTATTGCAATAATATCGATCCATTTCTCTTGTACGAGAAAAGAGACTGATCAATAAATAACACCTTTTTATTGAACACGCCCGTCTCTTCCTTTTCTCTACATTCTGATGAGACTAAGAATGCACGTACTGACTGAGTAAAATAATTGCCTTGTGCTCACACGACTCTGGAGATACACTCTTGATTAGGGGAGAGCAAAGTTGTCATGTTCTATGGTTGTCAGAAACTAAATCCCTTCTTGTCTAATCAGGGGAGTTAATTCTTTCCTGAACATTCGAGAAAGTTTCTAGCGAACTCTGAGCTACGCTGGCAAACCCAAAACTTAAGTCTAGTATCGACAGTAGTAGACCTAGTTAAAGTCTGGCCTAGGCCTTTACTGCTGTAGGTATTATTCCAATGCGCAGAGCCTATTGGGAAGATAGGAACTACACTACATGGCGCCCAACGCGTTTGGAAAGGGCGATAAAACTAACGTAAGACATTTAGAGTAACTCAGTCGTGCTTTCTCACTCAGACCCCTTTTCCCAAATACTCCAAAGACGTCTGGAGTGGGTGAAAGATAATATCCTCCAAGACCTCGTAGGAGGGAACTCCTATGTATGGTTCTTGGTATAGTCAACGTTGAAGGATAAACAGTTCCAAAATATTGTGCATCTAATCTCTGTTTCCATAAGAAACCTGATCTGCAAACAAACAAAATAACCTTATTGACAGTAAAATGTCTGACAATGAGGATGAAAGAGCGGCAGTTAGATTAGCAGCTGAAATAGCAGCAGCTGATACTGCAGCACTAGATGCGGACAGGGATATAATACTCATCCCGGTCGCCAAAAGGAAATCTATAACCTTAAAACTTATAGAAAATGGACTGACACCTAGAGGTGGCACAGTCATATTCGTAATTGAGGCACACGAATATCGGCAGACAGAGGTATACTATTCATGGATACATTTTCCAGCAGCAAATGCTGTAACAAAGTACTTCCACTATTACAAAATAGAGGTACCACCTGACATTTACACTCCTTTCGAGGAGGTGGAAGTACCACTCAAATTCCAAGAGCATTTGCTCTTATTTGATGGCGCCCTAATACATAACAATCACATTACAAGGCTCGGTCCTTTAGGTAGACCAGGAGCAACGTGGCCGGTCTTAGCCGGATACACACCACACCCAGACATCGAAGGGATGTCTACAGGAGAGCTGTTAATACAGCTAAAACAATTACTAAAAATTCATAGACAATTAGTCCAGTATGTAATGCGGACTTCAACAATTCAGCCAGCAATTAAAATTCCACAGCTGACCCCTCACCAGGGGAACACAAATAAAATTACACCACAGAACATCCAATCCTGCCTAGGTAAAGTTCCGGCTAAACGGGAACAAATACCATTCTGGTTGGCACAGAAAATCACCCAAATAGAGGCGGTGTTTCCTGACACCACCCCATTAGAAAAACACAGGATTCTGACTATATGTCTCCCAATGGGAATCGCACCACACATAGAGGACTGTGACACTTGGGGTACAGTCTTTGCTTCCATCTACACAAAAACGCACAGTGTTCCATCCATTTCGGTGATACCAGATGTGCTAAAACAAATTCAAGACGAATACGGTCCAGAGCCTGCTTTAACTCTTGGTATGAAATTACTGAAAGACTTCAAGCAGGTCTCGGCTATATTATTAGCCACTATAAAAGGTGAAGCAGCAAACGTGGCGATCCGCCAAAGGTTAAAAGAGACAGATATAGCAGACCAACCAGCTGAAATTGCCAGAATCATAGAAAAATCCTATGAAGAACTAGGTAGAGATAGTTTAGGTGGAATACCCGTAAAACCGCAACTGACTGAAAGTCCAGAAAAAATATTTTTTAATAATTCACCAAAAAAGAACTGGGATGGAAACAAACAATCCAATCCAAAAGAAAAGAAATTCCAGTCCCGAGGAAGGTCTCCTAGGCGAAGGGAGAAATCTCCGAACCAGAGACACAGGTCACCCCAGAGTGACCCCTCTGGGAAAAGATATAACCTTAGAAATAGGGATAATATTAAAAAACCTGATAGATATCAAGACATTGATACACGTCCCTCTCAATCTTTTCAGAATTCCTCGCAGAAATCGGAAAGAAGAGGACGATCAGAACAAAGAGAAGAGCACGCCAAGTCCAAAGACAAGGAACCTGCTCAACTAAAAAAGAAATTACAATTTCCAAAAAAGAAGGTAGCCAGTATCAAGGTAGTTAACAATGCCGAGAATACTGAGGACACAACTGAAAAACGGAGAGTGGGCTCAGACAATGCTAGACAGCGCAGCAGAAGTGAGCCTAGCTCGCAAAGTCCTTATGAATCATCTGGAGACAGTGGACACGAATGAATATCTTCAAGTGGAAACTGCAGACACCAGAGTTAGCAAACCCCACAAGATATACGAGATAACATTACGTATAGAGGGAGATAAGACTAGGAAAATAAGGGGACTATTTTGGGATAATCTCTCCAAGGGCTATGATATCCTTCTAGCTGAAAAAGACTGGCCACCAGAGTTTGTTAGGGAGTGCCCTCATGGCGAAGAAATAATTATGCCTGCCTTCTCGAATCAAATCCCGATTCATAAAAAATATACACTTGCTAGAAAGTGGGCAGTGGCCTTAGCACCTGCTTTATATAAAAATCACGTGGGATGGGATGAGGATTCTCCTCCTCACAAAATCCAGTTAAAATCACAACCTACTGCACAGAGGCAGTACCCAATTAAGCAAGAAGCTAAAAAACAGGTAAATGAAATATTAGATCAGCTAGAATACCAGGGGGTGATTGAAACTTGCACCTCACAAATGAACAACCCTTTGTTTCCGGTCTCCAAACCAGACAATTCATATCGTCTAGTTTTGGATTACCGACACCTTAACACATGTTGCAAAACCTTTGCAGTGCAAAACTCACACAGTGCTGCACTAATGAATAACATAGTGCGCAAAAAATACAAAACTACCTTGGACATCTCCAATGGATTCTTTTGTCAAAATATAGCACCAGAGAGCAGATATTTAACTGCATTCTCAGTAAATGGCACTCAAAAACAATTCTGTCGGTTAGCCCAGGGGTACAAGAACAGCCCGGGGGTATTCTCAGCGAGAGTAACAGAATTACTACAACTATATGATGATGAAGCATTATCTTATGTCGATGACATTTACTTAACAGATGATGACTTGGATACTCACTTGAAAAGAGTGAACACCATAATACTTGGGTTCGCAGCAGAGGGTTACAAATTCAACTTTAAAAAATCCAGAATTGCCCATCTGACAGTCCTATTCTTAGGATATGAGTTATCAAGTGAAGGCAAAAGCCTGGCTGACAATTTCCTAGAGAAATGTGCCGTACTCCAAGCACCTAGAACACTAAAAAACTTACAGTCAATTCTAGGCTTCCTAAATTTCGGAAGAACTTACATTGCGAATTACGCAGAAAGGGTCAAACCCCTTTATGATCTAATTAAACCAGACTTTAAAAGATCCAATTGGACTCAAACACACACAGAAATTTTGAGATCCTTACAAACAGACATGCTAATTAAAACAAAATTAGAAACACGTGATAACACACGCAATCTTGTGATTCGAGTCATCCCAGGGAGATGCGGATTCACATACCTGACCTCTAATGAGGAAGAAAAGGTACCAATTGCATTCAAATCACACTTGTACACTAAGGCTGAAATGAAATTTAGCCCAACGGAAAAAATTCTTACAGCAACACAGACAGCTATAGCAAAAGAACGAGCCCTGGCACAAGGTAAACAAATAGTAATCGTGACACCAATACCAGCCTTAGAGGCGGTAACAAAGGCAAGCATTCCAAATGCTAAAGCACTCCATCCGAGATGGATACAATGGGCTAACTCTCTTGCTGCAACAGACGTGGTGTACGAATTTGATCCTTACTTAAAAACACAGGAATTTCTCCAATATGAATTTGAATGTCCTCCGCCAACCGAAATTCTGCCTCTAGATCACTACGGCTGTATAATATATACAGACGGATCAGCACAACCCGCAGTAGGGGGTAAACAAGCTTACAGTGCTGCGTGCGCGATTGTTAAAGGTCGTTGGCATGAAGGGAAATTTAAACCAACCCTCACTAAAACACAATCCCTAGGAGATTGTACAGCTCAGCGAGCTGAACTACTAGCATTCAAGATGGCGCTTGAAAATACCGATCGAGAATTCCCCACACTCATTGTGTGCGATTCGTATTATTGCGTTCAGTCTTATAATGAATACTTGCAGATCTGGCTTCAGAATGGTTTCAAGGATGCGAAAGGTGGCACGATCAAGCATAAAATGCTCTGGGAACAAATAGTTCTTTTACAGAAAGAACTACCAAAGACTCACGTGATACACACGCTGAGTCATCAACGTGATGGCGTTCACGTTGCAGGGAATTCATTGGCTGATGAGGCCGCGAAGGCAGCTGTGCAAACGGCTTCCGTAGCTGCCGTCACCCGGTCAAAAACTAAAATAGACAGCGAAATATTACAAGCTGTCAGCGCTTCAGAAAAGGATTCGATAGAACCACTCCCTAAAGGCTTTCCAGTAAAATACTCATACATAACTGATGCAAACAATGTTCCTTTTGCTCGAATCCCTGGAGTGGGGGATAGGGCAATTCCAAACATGGAACATAGGTTAGGACTAATAATAGCGGCACACGAAGGGCTTGCTTCTATCCATGCTGGCGTCTCAGCCACAGTATCATTATTAAAACAGAGATACTGGTGGCCACAAATGAGAAGACAAACGAGGAACTATGTTCTAGAATGTGAAATATGTCAAAAAATTTAAAGTATCAACGGTGAGACGTCCAGCGCAGACGCCCCTTCTAATCTCGGATAAACCATTAGCCTGTGTTTATCTAGACCACTGCGGTCCCTTACAAAGGGATGGTAACTATAAATATATCTTGGTCGCAGTGGATTCATGCACGAGATTCATATGGATGTGGCCCCAGCGAACGGCTGACGCCAGAACTGTTATAAAAGATTTGCGAGACTTTATCGGCACATACGCAATTGGCATGCTGCATTCGGACAATGGTCCTGCTTTTAGCTCTCGGGCTTATAAGGAGGCCATGGTCAGCATGGGCGTGCAATTGCGGTACTCTTGTCCATTTCACCCTGAGGGGAACGGAATTGTTGAAAGAAAAAACCGTGACATAAAGCAATCTATAACGGCAAAGGTATTAGGTTCGGGAGCTGGGTGGGTCAAACATCTAATAAGTGTCCAACGTAGTCTAAATAACTTGCCAAGAAATTCTCTGAAGGGATTCAGTCCGTACGAATTATTATTTGGAACTAGAATGATTATCTCTGACCTCGACAGTCAGACTTCAGTGGTTAAAGAAAAAAGCTTTGATGTCAAAGACCGTTTGGCTATTTTGCAGGACTTAAACAAAACAAGAAAAGACCTGAGCAACATACAGTTGAAACAACAGCCAACAACCACTGAAGAATCACCACCTGTCCCAGCAAGACCTGTCTGGATTCCAAAAGTCGGGGATCTAGTCAGGGAGAAGATCGCGGTAAAGAAGGAATTTGGGCCTTCTTACAGAAAAGCAGTTCCTGTCTTGTCTGTCAACGGGACAAGATCAGTTGTACTACCGCCACTTGCTGGTAAAAAGGAGAACCGAGTTGTATCCATCGACCTGGTAAAACCACAACATGTGGCCGATAACAAACAGTAGGCCAAGTGGACTCCCAATAAGTAGCAGAACACCAAGGTTAGCTACCAGTACAGAGGTCCTAACGAAGAGGCTCATCACATTCGAAACGCCTACAGAAGAACAACAAGGACTATGCAACAATGCAATAGAACTAAGACCTCTGAAAACCCAAATAAAAACATTTAGCAGAGACACACCAATCTACAATGAAGTACCAAGTGAAAATGCAAGAAACAAAAATCCTGAACCAATTGGAACAATTGACAGAACTGCATCCGGCTACTTCATAAACTTCTATGATTCCTCTGAAAGCCTCAGTGAATCAAAGACACAGCCATCATCAAAAACCTTTAAAGACAAAGCTAAATAACTTTTGAACCAACTGAAAGAAACATATCTGATTTCTCCATGGATTGAATTTTGGGTGGGTTTTGGTGCATTTATCCTCATACTTTGGCTCATCATGGTACTCACTTTGGGACGCTTCATTGAGGGAAAATATGCTAAAATGGACACAGCAAGTCAGAACATCAACTTGATCCTCAAACCACACACATCCTCACACGTCGAGAAAAGAGAACTTTCTTCAGCCAACTTCACAGCCAATCCGATACCTGGTGGGGTAGCCTGGGACAACACTGACTATGAAATTTATGGTCCGGTCGAGATTCTGAAATATCCACACCAAATTAAGATCTCATTGAGTGACTTTGTAAAACCAAACTCATTTGCTGATGATTGGGACTTCGAAAGCATTAATAACATGATGTCTGACTTAGTAATGTCTGCTAAATTTACCAAACATGATTATTTGCAGGGTTCTACAAATTATGACAGTATGTATTGCTATAACCACTATGGTAATCACTTTTTACATAGATCTGCACAACCTAGAAATGTTTTAAATTATAATCAATGGAAACATTGTGCAACACCTCCAAAAGGGAGCTCAAGAACCGTTTACGACAAATATTCATATTTTTCAGGTTTTAACACAAGTAATGCTGAAACATTTTATTTTAAATTGTCAAACAAGACAGGAACCAAAACCATGATAACCAACACAAAATTGTTATATTCAGACTCATTCTTTGAAAAAATGAATACTTTTGGATTTGATTATTGGGACAAAAATGTTGATTTGAAAAGTGTTTGGGGTACAAAAGAATGGCAAGTACAGGGTTTAGAAGCTTTGTTTAGAGCTTGCATGATCCCAGAACAAATGATATTTTTAAATGACACTGTTCAACAAACCACCTGTCTTGGCTTAGCCAAAATCAAAGATTTAAATAAACCGTCTATTCCAAAGCCAACAATGTTTAGCAATAGCTCTGATACAGATGAAGAGATAGACGTAAACCATATATTATACCAAAACAGAACACATCCTGATTGGAAACAATGGTTGATCTGGCCCACAGATACAAATAACTGTCAAGACAGATTCCTGAATAAAACACAGGGGTTCAAAATGACCAGGCCAGACCCTAGATATCCCCAAAGACATCACCCAGGGATAATAACAACCTACAGTGTGGGCAAATTATGCCTTCAATGGCTACAAACTTCCACACTGCCTGAAATTAAGCAACACCTAACTTTACTAACTGATGGTGCTGACTTGCGTGATTTCATTTTGGGACCACGCAAACAGCGTCAGAAGCGTTTCATAGCAGCCTCTGTATATGCAGCATACAATGAGGCCTGGAAGGTTAATCAAATTGAAACAGCAGAGAGAATACGGGAAATTGACCGTATTAATTTGGAAAAATCACTTTCTGTAGTGGACAATGGGTTAATGACTGTCCTCCAGAATTTTTTCATTGGACAGCATTGTGTCTTCAGCAATCGATATATTATCGCAAGACTTACTGTTATTGGTACATGGTCAGTCACAATTGCGTTCTATTGTACAGCTTGGCTGGATGTTACAAAATCTGCGTTCAGGTTATGTGCCTTGGCGTTTAATCAACACAACGTCACTATTCCAAATCTTTAACCTTACTGGTAGACAAATCGGTATGGCGCAAAAGGGTGCTGATTATACAATCTTGAGCATTGAAAAACTAGAAAGATTACCAATGACAATGTCAGAACGACCTGTCAGTGAATGGATAATCCACGGAATCATAAATATTCCAATCTCAACCTTCAGGTTTCAATACTGCCAAAAATATATACAGGCTGGCATGTACGAGAAATTGGGAAAGGGGTACCTTAAAACAACTTGGAACCTGCCCTATTCACATGCATGTGTCAGTAATAAAGGACAGAAAGTGTTTCTTAGTGGCAACAATTGTGCTATGTCACTAAGCGGCACGCTTCTGTGTAACGGAATTAGTTTGCATGGAGCCTGTGAAGGGAATTCATACAACCTTTCATGTCACCAGCAAGGCGCACCTGCAACTGAAATAGAACCATTCTTTCAAAGACTCTATAATGGGAGTTACATTCTTATTGTAGACCGCAGATGTTGTAGTCTTATGCCCGGGACTCCTTATCTAGTCACTACGACTGCGAAGGTCAAGTGCTGTGGACGTTCTTTGTTCCCCAGCTCCTTCCCAGACAGGGAGGCAAGGGCATGGCCCAATTTGAAAATTACTTCTATTCGAATAGATACTTTAAGCAGAATGAAAACAGTCCTTCTTCAGACGCCTACAAGGCTCTCGTCATCAAAAGAAACGTATGATCTACAAGTCGCAAGGACGACTGCAGAGATACATACATTATTATCAACTAATTCCCCCGTACATTTCGCGGAAATCCTGAGCGAAATCTTAAATATTTCTGATACCACTGGGGTCTCAAAGGTATTTAAGACAGTATTTTCAATGGCATTAACACCATTCAAAGCCATACTGGGTATTTTTCCAGATTTCGTCCATTCGATTTTTGGCGGACTTCCCCTGATCCTGGGACTAATTGCCGGAATCCTATTCTTAGTCCTTATTTTTCGTTATGGCAACCCATGTCACAGATCAAACTCTCGCGACAATGGAAGATACAATCCTAGCCATTGGATACCGGGACCGGATATCAAAAATCCTGGGACTCTCCCGGCTTAGAGACCTGAACATGACTTGGTTTCTATCATTTTGACCAATGTGGCAAAGGTGTGTTTTACCTGTATTGAGGTGTCTGCTATGCGGAGAAGAATGCGTGTTAGACACCTGTCTGACGCTACAATCGGATGCGCCAGTGGATGCAGATACATTGTTGGTTCCTACCAAGGTTCACGCTTTGTGCTGCCCTCAAAGGCTGCCAATCCTGATGACGGCATTCGTGGAATCTTCACCACTACGATTGAAGAGTTGTGAAGTTCAAGATGAAAGCAGCATCAAACAGGTACGACCTTCTGTCAGCAATGCGAATCTGAATGTCAATGGAGACAATCATGCGCACGAATGCATGGTTACACCTATTTCCGACTTAGTGGAACTTTCCCATGAAGCTGTTGACAGTTTTTTCGAAAGCCTTAATGATATGATGTTCTCTCCAGAACAGAAATAGAGACTTTTGAGCAAGCTCGCACACGGCGTTCCCTGAATTTGGCCTTCAACTTTAAAAATAAAGTCACATGAACAATTTTTCCCACCAGTTCACGGACAGCAATTTTTAGCAGCCCCAAATTATTTTTTACAAAATTTTCGGGACACTATCTTCTGCTTAAAGTAAGAAACTATTCCTAGAGAACTAAGATTTCTATTTTTAGATACTTTATAAACTTTAGTTGCCCGCTGGTATGTTCACAAATATTTTATTATGTGATGAAATGGTCTCGAACTTTCTTTCTGTATAGCCATATTAAGAGCCATTTCATGTGTATTTCTCATATACCAAATAAGCAATAATGTATACAAATGCGTGTTTACTTTAGCATTTAATTCATAGCTTGAGTGCATACAATATATATGACTGCAATTTTTCACTATATTTGAAAGTTTCAAAATGCATTTATGTATTTTGGGGTGGTAAGGTATACACTATACTCTATAGTATGTTGTACTATGTTATACTATGCATAGATTAGTAAATATGACCATAGTTAGCGTGGAGTGGGTGTCATGTATTCCTATAGGTTCTGAATCGATCCCCCTATTCCAGACCCTATTCTGGTTAAACTAACTATCAAGTTAACTAACAGTCAGCCCATGAGGCAAGAAAAGCCCCCATGATGCAGATACCGTTATCTGACACAGTCACACTACGGCACAGGAACGTGTTATCTGATTAGGTCATAACGCTTGAGATCTAATTAGACAAGCGACATTCCTCCAGCCCCTGATAAGGCATACGACGTTCTCATAACAAATCAAACCTATGACAACCTGGAAAATCTGTGCGGCCATTGTTTTGATTTCACAGAGAACTTCAGTAAAAGAATGTGCTAACGAGCAAGTCGTATGACATCTTTATTGACGTATCTATGTCCATCCTTACGTCAATCTCGGCACCTTTAAGGTATAAATATTGCCGATCTTGCCCTACGCAAACACACGCGTGGTGACGAGAGGGAGCAGCCACACTTGCCGAAGCCGAGAGCAGAGCAGACCTCGCTGGCAGCAGCCCCGCCTTCCTGACGCGCTGAGAGACGCGCTGCTTTCTCCTGCCGAGAATCCAGCACCGGCGTTTCTGGGCAGCCCTCGCGGGGTAGGCGTATTTAGAAACACCAGTTGAGTACGTTTAGTCAAATGTATATGTGTATGTAAATATATTTTAATCATTTTAAACATCATATGGCTCAGAAACCATATCAATGTTTCTACAGTATTATTTTATACTATTGCTTTTAATGTATGCACTTTACTTAGCTATAAGTATTGCAATAATATCGATCCATTTCTCTTGTACGAGAAAAGAGACTGATCAATAAATAACACCTTTTTATTGAACACGCCCGTCTCTTCCTTTTCTCTAAATTCTGATGAGACTAAGAATGCACGTACTGACTGAGTAAAATAATTGCCTTGTGCTCACACGACTCTGGAGATACACTCTTGATTAGGGGAGAGCAAAGTTGTCATGTTCTATGGTTGTCAGAAACTAAATCCCTTCTTGTCTAATCAGGGGAGTTAATTCTTTCCTGAACATTCGAGAAAGTTTCTAGCGAACTCTGAGCTACGCTGGCAAACCCAAAACTTAAGTCTAGTATCGACAGTAGTAGACCTAGTTAACGTCTGGCCTAGGCCTTTACTGCTGTAGGTATTATTCCAATGCGCAGAGCCTATTGGGAAGATAGGAACTACACTACAGTGCCATTCCAAAAGAGTTAACATCGCGGTATGTCACCACACACTATTAACCTAATATAGGAATCAATGCTGAAATTTCAAATGTCATGAATAGTATTTGCTATGATTTAATCTTACAATACGAGCAAAGTAAAAACAAAATCATAGAATGTATCATATTAGCATGAAGCCCATGTGCAGACTATCATAAACGCCAATTCAAAGGAATTTACATCGATTACCTCGTATGTCATATGCACATTAAAATCTTCAGACAACTTTTATCACTAAGCAAACTGAACAGGCATATAATGCTCTGCAAATGCTTTTTTAAATTGTGCAAGACTTCACTTCTCTGGCATGTGCACAAGTCTCCATAGGATCTCAGGAACTCTGTGACTGACTGGCCAATTTCTTTCATAAAAACATCTTCAATTTCTATTTTTAATTAAATACTTCACTATAACTAGCAATACTAGCAGTGACGATGATCTGATAAAAGAAGGGAATTAGCAGTAAGGCAAAAAATCTGAGCAGTACGTGGCACCTGCTCTCTCTTGAAGCTTTTAATGAATCATTTCACTTTGGCTTGCCAAACAATAACACTCTGTACATGTATAACTCTGCTTTAACCGAAGCCCTGGACTTTACAGTACCCTACATAAAATGTTGCTCTACCTAACGGCATCCTTCGGCACCTTGGTTTACCCCTGAGCTAAGCCTGGAAAAAATCAGTGTGCAAGAATTTTGAAAGATTGTGGCGTAGAACCAAAAAGCCTTATTATAGGTATCTCTATAAACAAGCATTTTCTCGTTTTCATCTAAATGTTAAAATCTTGAGACAACTTTTTATCATTAGGCAAATTGAACAGGCAGCTGATGCTCTGCAAATGTTTTTTAAAATTGAGCAAGACTTCACTTCTCCTCTGGAATTTGCACAACTCTCCATAGGGTCCCAGGAACTCTGGGACACTATCTAGATGGCCATTTCCATTCACAAAAAAATCTTCAAATCTATTTAGATACTTCGATCCCCACTATAACTAGCAATACTAGCAGTGAAGTTTGATCTGATAACAGATGGGACTTAGTCCTTAGATAGGTTTGAACCCTTTACCTTAGAGGAAATCAGTAGACCTCAAACTGCTGTCAAATCAGACTCTCTCATAGACATCTGCCCTCCTGAAGTGGTGGCATCGTCATCTTACTGTCTTGCCCCGGCTATCTTAGCAATTTTTAATTCCTTGTGGAAACAGGCACCATCACTACTAAATGAATGGAAGCCTGTCTGTGTACTACCTATTTTGAAAAATCCCACTCTGTACCAAAAGGCGTAAGCAAATTACTGCCCCATATCGCTAGTACCTCTTTTTGGCAAACTGCTTGAAGGTTTAATTAACAAACAATTAACAGCCTACCTATTGTTATTGTTATTGTTAGTTTCGGTTTCTATAGCGCCAACTCACCGGCAGGTCTCAAGGCGCTCGTCAATGTCTATATAGGGATATTTATATAGCACAAATGCTACTCCTGGGAGTGTCCTGGCACTATTGCCGAAGGGTGACAGCAGGGTAAGAGAAGGAACTAGGGGCTGGAAAATACATCTGAGGGTCAAATGTAGTTTGTTCCAGATAGAAGAGCCCAATAAAGAAAGGGTTATTTCCCCATACCTTGTGTTGCTGATTCGTGGGATTCTGGCAATGCAGAAACTGGCAGAGCGAAATTTTCTCTGAGGCTCATAGAACATAATCCTGCTTTGTAGATGGGCCAGTTCCATATAGAGCTTTCTGGGTCACAAGCAGAGTCTTAAAGATAATCCTCTTCCTTACCGGCAGCCAAAGAAGCGTCTCTTAAGAAGATTTGACACATGAGAGCCACGGGGAAGCCCAAAAATGTTTAGTGCTGCTGCATTCTGGACCAGCTTCAGGCTATCAATCAGGTATTTGCCTTAATAGAGACTATTCCCATAGTCAAGATATGAGATGATCAAGGCTTGATTCACTTGTTGTCTGGCCTCAAATGACAATAGGAACAGAAACTTCAGCAGAAGTCAGTCGAAGGAGGCCAAAACAGGTATCCACTCCTGTGTTTACTTGGGTATGTAATAGCAATTGATATTCAAATTTGAAGCCCGGGTGTTTAACCACCCGATTTTTGATAAGAGGGGGGGGGGGGGGGGGGGGCGTCAGATGGCCAAAAATACTGCCAAGGTGTCTCAGCATCTGAACCAAAAAAAGCAGTTCTGTCTTTCCCGCATTGCATTTAAGTTGGTTCAAGGACGGCCACACAAACACCGCTGAAAGGCAATTGTGAATTTTACTGACTAGGCAAGGCTCGTTATTGGTCCACGAGAACAGCACCTCGGTTTCATCTGCATATTACACAATTTTTGCCCCTAAAGGTTCTGCCAAGTCAGTCAAAGGAGTGACGTTGATATTAAACAGAGTCAGGCTCAGAGCATAGCCCTGAGGAACTCCTACACTTAGATTGCGGGATTTGATCATGTAGGGGTGGCACTATACCTCTTGTCCTCTCCCCTCTAGGAAATATGCCAGCCACTTCCAAGCCTGAACTCCAGTAACTATAGAGTTTAGACGGGCTAAGAGTATATGGTGTGAAATCATATCAAAATCAGCCAATAGATCTAAAAGAACTAACAGCACCCTGGCACCCACTTCCAGACCAAAGTGAATGGAGTCAAAAACCTCCAGCAGAGCTGTTTCTTTCGGTACTGTAAATATAAGGCTGGCTTCAGCCAACACAGACTCCATGGAACTAAGCATTTTTTAAAGAAATCGATCCGTCCCCTTGGATCTAAGGCTGGCTCCAGCTAACGACTTGTGGAAGAAATTGCCCCCATGGCTTAGCTACTAAAACTTTACTTCTCCTAGATGACTTTAAATACCATGAGGAAGACAATACAAACACAGAAATGGCAAAGTTAACAGCAGACCTGGAAATGCTTGGTCTGTCTCAACAGATCCGCGGCCCTTCTCATATAACATGTCACTCGCTGGATTTACTATTCACTAATTCCGAACACATTATATGTGGCGCTCCAATTCCTCTAGCCTGAACAGACCACTTTTTAAGTCTCTTGTATGCTCAGTCATCTAAATTACTCAATAAAAAGGGAAATAGCAGTAAGGCTAAATATCTGAGCATAACTTAACACCTGCTCTCTCCTGAAGCTTTTAATGAATAATTTCATTGCAGCTTGCTAGGCAAATTTTCAGAGGTCAATAACTCTCTGTACATGTTTAAGTCTGCTTTAACGGAAGCCTTTGACTTTACAGTACCCTACAATAAATGTTGCACTACCGAACGGTGTCCTTAGGTGCCTTGGTTTAACCCTGAGCTATCCTTTAGATGATAATGAGATAATGCGGGCTTATTGATATCCCTATCATAAGGCTTTTTGGTTTTATGCCACAGTCTCTCTAAATTCTTGCACACTGATGTTTCCAGTTTTAGCTCAGGGTTAAACCAAGGCACCTAAGGACACCGTTCGGTAGTGCAACATTTATTGTAGGGTACTGTAAAGGGATGTATGACGTTACAACGCATACTTTTACTCCGCGTACCATTACAACGCGGTATTTACAACGAATACCGTTACAACGCATAGCGCTTTGGGGTGCTGGATAGTGGTAAGTATAATTTACTATTCTAACTCCAGTCCCCGTGGACCCTAGGGAAGGTGTTGGATAGTAAATTAAACTTACCTCTTATCCTAGAGCGCCCCCCAGCGCAATGCGTTGTAATGTCATGCGTTGTAATGCCCGCGTTGTAATGGTAGTGCGGAGTAAAAGTTGCGTCGTAACGGGTGTATACCTCATCTAAATATTAAAATCTTGGGACAACTTTTTATCACGAAGCAAATTGAACAGGCACATAAAGCTGTGCAAATTCTTTAAAAAATTGTGCAAGACTTCACTTCTCTTCTGACATGTGTACAACTCTCCACAGGGTCCCAAGAACTCTGTGACTCACTGACCAATTTCTTTCAGAAAAAAATCTCCAATCTCTATTTAAAATGAAAGACTTCACTCCCCACTATAGCTAGCAATACTAGCATTGAAGCTGATCTGATAACAGATGGGACTAATTCCTTAGATGGGTTTGCACACTTTACCGTATAGGAAATTAGTAGAGCTCTGACTGCTGCCAAATCAGGCACTTACATGGACATATGCCCTCATGAAGTGGTGGCATTGTCATCCAACTGTCTTGCCCTGGCTATCTTAGAGATTTGTAATTCCTCGTGGAAACAGCCACCATCACTTCTGAATGGAAGCCTGTCTGTGTACTACCTATTTTGAAAAATTCCACCTGGACCAAAAGAAGTACGCAAACTACTGCCCCATATCGCTACTACCTCTTTTGGGCAAACTGCTTGAAGGTTTATTTAACAAAAAATGAACAGCCTACCTATGTCAATGTCTTTGTAGGGATATTTATATAGCGCAACTGCTAGTCCTTGGAGTGTCTTGTCACTATTGCCGAAGTGTGACAGCGGGGGAAGAGAAGGCACCAGGAGTGTGCTGACACTATTGCAGAAGAGTGACAGCGGGAGAAGAGAAGGAACTAGGGGTTGGAAAACAGCCAAATTTTCAGATTTTTGTGAAATACAAGCATGGCTTGATACTTCTGACGGTCAAAGGCAGTTTGTTCCAGAGAAAAGGGCCCAAGAAAGAAAGGGCTTTTCCCCCTGACCTTGTCTTCCTGATTCGCAGGATTGTGGTAAGGCAGAGACTGGCAGAGCGAACATTTCTCTGTGGGGCATAGAGCACCATCCTGTTTTGTAGATGGGCCAGTCTCGTATAGAGCTTTCTGAGTCACAAGCAGAGTCTTCAAGATAATCCCCATCCTTACCGGCAGCCAATGAAGACTCTTAAGAAGATTTGACACATGAGAGTAATGGGGTGCCCGTAAATGGTTCAGGTGCCTGCATTCTGGAACAGCTGAAGCCTATTAAGTAGTTGGACATGTCTGAATAGAGACCATTCCCATGGTCAAGTAGTGAGATTTTCAAGGCTTGAATCACTTGTTGTCCGGCCGAAAATTACAATAGGAACAGAAGCTTCAGCAGAAGTCAAAGGAGTCTAACACAGGTGCCCAATACCAAGTTTACTTAGGTATGGAATAGCAACTGATCATCAAATTTAAAGCCCAGGTTTTTCAACACCTGATTTTTGAGAGGGGGAAGGTGTCAGATGGGCAAAAAGACTGCCAAGGTGTCCCATCTGAACCAAAAAAAAGTAGCTCTGTCATTCCCGCATTGCATTTAAGTTGATTCATGGACAGCCACTCAAACACTACCGAAAGGTAATTGCGAATTTTACTGCCTAGGCAAATCTCATTATTCTTCCATGGGAACAGCAGCTGGGTTTCATCTACACATAAAAAGATTCTGCCAAGGTAGCCAAAGGAGTAGATATTAAACAGAGTCAGGCTTAGGGCATAGCCCTGAGGTACTCCTACACTTAGGTTTTGAGATTTGGCCAAGAAGGGGTGGCACCATACCTCTAGTCCCCTCCCATACAGGAAAGATGCCAGCCGCTTTCAAGCCTGACCCCCTTACCTATTGAGTGGAGACAGGCCAAGAGGATATGGTGTGAGATCATATCAAAAGCAGCCGATAGACCTAAAAGAACCAACAGTGCCCGGTCACCCACTTCCAGACCAAATTGAATGGAGTCAACAACCTCCAGCAGAGCTGTTTCGGTACTGTGAATAGGGCAAAAGGCTGATTGGCTGGCATGCAGTATGCAATTCCTTTCAAGATATGATAGTATTTGATGGTTTACATGTTTCTCCAGTTCCTTAGAAATGGTGGGGAGAATGGAGATCGGCCTGTAGTTGGTCGGGTCGGAGGGGTATGCCTGTTTTTTTTTTAAGCAACGGGATAACTTTCGCCTGTTTCCATTTTGTAGGTACAGTGGCTGACGAGAGTGAAATATTCATTAGCTGATTCACCAGCAGATTAACAGTCTCTGCCCCCTGAGCACGAATAAAAGAGGGGGCTGGGTCCAGCAGGGAACCCGATTTGAGGCACTTTAAGGCTAGCAGTAAATTATCCAGAGAGATCTGAGAAAAGGAATTCAGAGAGCTAGCTTAATCGTTAATGATAGATTTAGAAAGGGAAGGATCATCGCCAGATTCTGCCCCATTTCCTAACATCCTTTTGGGTGTCTGCTTCTATGCCAGAGCTCAATATACCTCCTCCAGGTCAGGGAGGTGGGAGGCTGGCCTGAATAGTGTCTATTTTTTCATGGAAGAAAATGGCAAATGCCTCACACCATTCCATGGATGGAAGTTTCTGATTGGAGTCTACTTCAGAAGAAGAAATTGATTTAACAATTTAAAAAAATTCTCTGGAGTGGTTTCCAGCCTATAACATTTTGGACTCAAAGTATGCTTTGTTTGCTAATTTGATTTGATTTCCTAGAATCAAATCAAATCATGGATTTTTCGCAATCCTGCTTTTCAGCAGGCCATAGCATGGAAATGGTGCTTTGACAGTGACTGATTCTCTGTGACTTGCACTTGATGCAGGCTGTCCTGCCTTGCACGTGCTATTAGATCTCTCAGTGGCATTCAATGTGATCTCCCTGGTCAGGATGACTGAGAGGCTGCGAGAGATTGAGATACAAGGCCTTGCAGTTAAATGGCTCCACCATTTTCTGCAAAACAGATATCAAACTGTCATCCTTGGCCCATATACCTCTAACAAAATGCAAGACAGGGGTGTCCCACAGGGCTTTTGTTTAAGCCCCACTCTGTCTAATATATATGTGTCCCTCCTTGTTAAGATTATAGAGCCTTTTGGCTTTGAGATAATCTCCCATGCGGATGATACCCAGCTGATATTTATATTTGAGTCAGATCTGGCTGCTACTAAAAAGCGTTTTGCCTTGGGTATGCTAGCTATCTCCAACTGGATGAATGACAACTAAATGTACACATGTAGATCATGCTTTTTGGCAAAGCCTTCTCTGTCTGCTCAGATGAGTGGTGGCCTTCCCAACTGGGGTCTATCCCTATCCCTAAACAATCGATTAAGAATCTTGGGATGAAAATTGACCAGGCTCTTACAATGAAAGTTCATATTCTGACCACTTCTGGATTATGTTATCTAAACATGCATCTTCTGCACAGAATAGTTCTGTATCTCCTTGCATCCGCCTTAAGAACATTAGCTCAAGCCCTAGTAGTAAGCAGATTAGACTATGGCAATGCTCTCTTGGCGGCAGCAAATGAGATACTGGTAGCCAAATTACAGGTAGTCCAAAACATGGCAGCCAGTCTCATCTTTAACCTTCCTCCCTGTACCGCCTCTGTCTGATGTTAAAGGAGCTGCATGGCTGACATTGAAAATGGGTTAATTTTAAGCTCTGCTCTCTTACTTGTATCGTGTTACGAGGCGAAGAACCCAGATATCTTCAACTCAAAATCAAACCATACATACCTAGCAGAAGCTTCTGATCACGTGATAAGGCCCTATAGTGTTCCCTGCACTCTCTTAACAAGATGTGAGGGTAGAACTCTTACCTTTCCCCCTTTATTGGAACAAACTTGCACCACACTTTCGCACTTGTGCTAACTACTGCAAATTTAGGGAATTGTTGAAAGCCTACCTATTCTAAATCCTATTCTCATCTTCCAAATGATACTTAAATTGGCCACAGTGCCGAGATGCCCATGGGTGAGTTGTGTGCAATATTAAAATGAAAAAAACATAACATAGCAACTTGCAAGACCATTGTCTGTGAGGTGTTTTGTCTGCTTGTCAGGTGTGTTCACAGATATAATTTTTTATTTTTTATTTTGGAGTTGCGCACCCATTGCAAACCCTTGCAAAGGGCGAGGCGATTTCAGCATGGTTTTCATAAAACTAAATAAGATATATGCTCACTTGTAAGGTGTTGTTTAAGCTAAGTGCAATATTAACAATCTAATAAAACGAACTGTCATGTCAAAGAAAAAACACTTTAGAGTGTGTTTTAATGGTTTCTTGTATAAAGAACAACAAGGGTACCCATACGAGTCAGCACACGACCTCGGGGAACATATTTTTTACAACAACAGTGGTCCCATGCAAAGGTAATATAAAAAACATAAATATAGACACAATGGAAACTATATTTAGTTATGACTTGTCCAGCCGGACAGAGGTCCAAGATTGTTTACTTTTTCAACAATCACACGGATTAAACCTTCAACAATTCTTTGAAGGAGAGCACAAGCCTGTACCCCAACGTTTACAAATGGGCATGGTGAAGAATTAGTCAAGATAAGAACAAATTATTTAGGCAGAAGCAACGGATTTCTGTAAGTGAGACAGTGACAGAAATTCAGTTCACACCATTACAAGCATATCACAGTATACATTCACAGTATATGGTGTTTTAGAAAAGTCGTCAGCGTTTCGATCCCGTTAAAAGATTAGAGGGATCATCATCAGGACAAAATAATGCCTAAATCATAAAAGCCACAATAGCCTAGTAGGTCAGCATAAACAGTAATTGCCAGACTCGAAGTGGCGCGCCAGCTGGTATCTCGATCGCGTTTTAGGGAAGTGAGCCGTGTCGATGTGCTGAAATGATTCCCTGGCAGTGGCGGTCCTACTTCGAGTCTCCCTTATTACGGGATGACGGCTCAAAGGCTACATATTCCTCCGCCATAGTCAATGTACAGCCGAGCCTTCGCCGGTTGAACTCGCAAAGCCCCCTCATTTCGGATTCCGTGTCACCCCATCATAACGTAGTGTTTCCTGGCAATTACTGTTTATGCTGACCTACTAGGCTATTGTGGCTTTTATGATTTAGGCATTATTTTGTCCTGATGATGATCCCTCTAATCTTTTAACGGGATCGAAACGCCGTCGACTTTTCTAAAACACCATATACTGTGAATGTATACTGTGATATCCTTGTAATGGTGTGAACTGAATTTCTGTCACTGTCTCACTTACAGAAATCCGTCGCTTCTGCCTAAATAATTTGTTCTTCTCTTGACTAATTCTTCACCATGCCAATTTGTAAACGTTGGGGTACAGGCTTGTGCTCGACTTCGAAGAATTGTTGAAGGTTGAATCCGTGTGATTGTTGAAAAAGTAAACAAACTTGGACCTCTATCCGGCTGGACAAGTCATAACTAAATATAGTTTCCATTGTGTCTATATTTATTGTTTTTATATTACCTTTGCATGGGACCACTGTTAGTGGTTTCTTGGGCATCACAGCTCCTCTGCACACCATGGCAGGTCGATCCGCTGGAATCGCCCTGTGACCGCAAATCTGGCATAATTTATTTAGTAGTAAAACGCTTACATAGACACCTTTAAAGTTTTTGTTAAAATAAGAGGTTTACTAAGACAACACAAAAACTACTGTAATTCTAGTGGAAATATGTTTTAAATGTATTTTGCTGCTTCACAATGGCAGCGAGATGGCAGTGTAACGTGAGTGCAAAGGCGTCACCACTGAAGTGCAAATGCATTGCACACCCTGTGTGACTCAAAAACTAATGAATTTGATTGGTTGAAATGGATTGCATTTAGAATGAAGTGAGCCCCATCCATTTCTACTTGATTTTGCAGCGTCTTGATGTGTTTTACAGAGCTTTGCCACACATTTAATTTTGCGTTTCTTCTGTTATTTTTTTTAAAGGAAAATGACAACTCCCCCACTTCCCCTACCTGAGGAGAACAGCATCAGTTCATCAGATAAAGAAGAGGCAAAACACCTAAATAATCAGAACATCGTCAGGGACTTCTTTGCTATCCCTGCAGGTGAGAGGAAAGTCAAGGCTCGGAAAGCCTCATGCACATTGTTCAACAAAGTGTTGTCTAGTGGCTCTGAACAAAAATACTGTTCCAGAACTATGAGCATAATGAAGTGTTGGACTTGGCCCTTAGGGCAGGTTCACCCCTAAACTTTTTGCTTTTATTTGTGACCCAGTGTTAGTAATTTTTGGGTCTCTGCGCACTTTTTCCCTGTGTCCCAGAGTAAAGTGCGTGCGTGTAGTATGGCTGGCCTGCCCTCCCATAGGAATGCATGGGGAATGTGTGTGTCCCTGGTAGTTCCTGATGCGTGGGGAGTGCAGGCTCGAGTTTAGTATGTATGAACTCGTGAGAGTGAATGCTGCGAGATGGTGTATGCAGCTTGTATGTGTCTAGAAGGGAAGTGCTACTTCTGGACATTGATATGTGTGTGCAGTGAGGGTACTGGAGCGTGATTGGCTGGAGCTGGCTGGCATGCCAGGCTCCAGGAAGTCTGGATGGGTCTGCCCGGTGGGGAGTGTGAGATTAGCATGAGTGATGTGTGGGAGGAGTGTACCTGTGTCCTGGATGGGCTGGATTTTCCCCACACAATGCTGGCTCCGCCCCCCCTGTGGTGTGTCTAACGACCCTAGCCTCCCCAGTGAATGAAAGGGGTGGTTGGCCCATCAAGAGTGCTCCAAGACCAGCTGCGACTGGTCTCCCCCACCCTGCACCTCCAAACAAAGGAATGTGGTGTATAAAAATGGGGCTGTGTCCCCACAGAAGTTGTTCTCTTTTTGGATCCTGCCAGAGGGGGCTGCTGCTGTTGCTGGGGCCAGGAGGACCACCACTTGGAGTGTCTCCCTGCCTGGAGACCCAGTGTGCTGGCTCTGGCCCAGCCTTGCCCCCCCCTGCCTGCCTCCAGCCCCTGCTGGAGCTTGTGCTGTGCCTACAGCACTGAGAGCGCTGCTCTCTGCCTTTCAGCGCTGGGGAGCGCTGAAACCCCTTGCCTAGCGCTTGAGAGCGCTTCAGTGGGCTCCTAGCACTGTGAGCGCTGTAATTTATCCTGTGGCGCTTGGGAGCGCCTTTTTCTCGCTGCTAGCGCTTCGAGCGCTGTTATTGTGCTCCTCACGCTGAGAGCGCTGCTCTCTTATCCTTGGCGCTTGAGAGCGCTTCATTTTGCCCTTTTTTATGATTTAATTAGGAGCCGGTGCCCACCCGGCATTGCCCCGTGGTCGTGACTTCATTATCGAGGGAGCCCACCCCTCGTTTGCCCAGGAGATCACCGCCACAGCCCCGGGACCGAGAGAGTGCAGCCGCTGACGTCACCCGGAGAGCCGCGCTGTGATTGGTTACAGCTGCCGGAGGCTCACCGGGTGACTCGCGCCGTGATTGGCTGCCTGCCTGAGAGGCAGAAAGCACCCGAGGAGCCAGCGTTGTCGTTCGTTCCCCCCCCCCGGGCTCCGAGGAGCGAGAGGAGATCCCCGGTGGCGAGCGAGGAGGCCGCGACTGAAGGAGAGTCCTGAGGAGCGGGAGCTCTCCTCCTCCAGCCGCCGTCAGACCCGGTGAGTGGGGCAGGGAAAGCGAGTGCAGGGAGGAGGGCGTCGGGGCACATTGTCGGTGCCCGCCCCTCCCCTGCAGTACCCGGGCCTGAGAGAGGCCAGTAGCGTTCGAGCCCAGAGAGGCTCGTGGGACCTTCCCTTGTGTTCCGAGTCCCCCGTGAGGGACTCCAACGAAGCCCGCCTGTGAGAGCAGGAGCCCCGAGGCTCCTGGGGGGCAATTTGTTCTTTGAGCCCAGAGTGGCTCTCCAGTGGTTCTTGGGTCCCCCGAGAGGGGCCCCCCGCCCCACCAGTGTTGAGGAGCCCGGAGAGGCTCCTAGGGGCAATTCGTTCTGTGAGCCCAGAGAGGCTCGAGGCCATTCCTTTGTTCTGGAGCCCGGAGAGGCTCCGACCCGGCCTCATTGTTCTTTGAGCCCCGAGTGGCTCTCCAGTTGTTCTGGGGTCCCCCGAGAGGGGCCCACATTCGTGACGAGCCCTGAGAGGCTCAGGGCATTTCCGGTTCTTTCGAGCCCAGAGAGGCTCTTGCGCCCACAGTTGCTTTGCGAGCCCCGAGAGGCTCAGGGTGCCAGTTCGTTGTTTTAGAGCCCAGAGAGGCTCATCAGTGCCACAGTGGTGGTTCTTGAGCCATAGAGGCTCCAACGTTGCCCTAACTTTCCCTGCACCAGTTGCCCAGCACTTTGTGGGCAACTGCCACGTTTAGGCCCCCTGACTTTGGGACACAGGGCGTCCTAGCCCTAGAGAGGCCAGTTGGCCTAGGGACAGTCACAGGTGGTGACTTATCTGAGTTTTGCGCAATTGTGTTCTTTTGCTACACCTCTGAATGAATGTTATGCATTGCATCATGTGTTATGTTCTTACACCCCTACAGGTATTGTGATATGTAGGTGGTTGTTTTCTCCCTAGTACAGGTGGTGCTAGTGAGGTCCTGTTACCAGTGATTACTGGTTGTGTGCTCTATTTTTATATTGTGTGCTACAGTGATTTTACTTTCTACAAGTGCTAAGTTCTAAAAGTGCATACCCCTGACAGTGGTCCAGGTGGCCCTGTCCTGTACAATATCCCTTGTAAATTCCGCCCGTGCCTGTTGGCACAGTGTAACAATATGTGTGTTTTATCTGATGTATATTTATTATAATACAAAGGCTATTTTCATATAACCTGGTGTGGAGTCTCCTTTGTGGTGGGCCTTGGGAGTTGTTGCTGGGGTGCGCGCGCAAACACTTAACTTACATGGCCTCCAAGTTTAGCCTTGCTGCTCGCGCCACGTTACCTAGAGGGTGAGCAGGGGTTATCTTGTTGTGTGACTCCCTTGCCCTGACTTGGGAGTGGTGGTCTCTGACTGACTTTGGCGAAAGCCCTGGCCAGCCGGGGATCCCATTTCCAACATTGGCGGCAAGCGGTGAGGATAAGGATTTGTGTTTGCGTTGTACCACAGTAGCGGCTGGCCGCACTTCAAAGCTCTACATGTTTAGATAACCACATTTTGGGGATTATTGTTTTTGGTGAAATTCCATTGTTTCTTCTCCTGAAGAGTGTAATTTGATAATTGTGTCCTGTACATTTGTCCCCCGCCCTGCTTCCAGAGTTTGGTACCTGTGTCGCTTTTGGTCAGGTTGAGAAGTCAAGGGTGGTAGAAACTGCCTTACCGATCCGAGGGGAGGGTGTGTGTGGATGAATGGTGTGTTTCCCTGGACGCATGAGTGAGTTCTTTTTTAAGGAGAGTGTGGAAGTTTTGGAATTGTGTACTCCTACTTCAGATTGCAAGGTCCCTTGTGTTGCACGTGTCTGTGAGCATCCTGTCAAGATGGAATCTCCTTTTAACCTCTGTGGCCTGTTTAGGTACAGTGTGCCTGAGTTGGTACGGTTTTGTGAGGAGAGAGACATCCCAGTGAGTGAGTCAGACACCCAGTCCAAGCTTAGGGATAACATGATCCTGTGGCAGAAGAGTGACTGGGAGCGTGAGCACAGTGAGAGCGAGAGGGCCCGGGCCGCACACCATGAGGGTGGTGGGTCTGAGGGGAGCCCTGAAGAGTCTGATGTGGAGAGTGAGTTTGACAGTGGATGGGCGCCAGCAGAGAGCGAGTACCCCCTAGATAGGGAGTCCCTTGCTGGGTCCAGTGTCAGATGTAGCACCTCATCCCTTTCCCTGTCCCTAGAGGAGTGGGTGGATAGGAGAGAAGAGAGGGAGCACCAGCTGGCCATGGAGAAGCTCCGGTTAGAGTATGCCAGAGAGATGGCGCAGCTGGGTGTGAATGAGCGGATTGCAGAGGCTGAGAGGGCCTTGGCCAGGGAGAAGATAGCCCTAGAGTGTAGGTTATCCCCTGACCGCAGTCATAATTTTCTGGATCCCCCAGGGAGGGTTGAGTCCAGTGGTGGCAGCTATTTAGATTCCAGTATAGGAAATCCCAGTCCCAATTCCCCCAGTCTGGTACCTGTTTCCCCAGAAGAGGAGTATAGGTTGAAATTCAGGGGCAGTAGGAAACTGTCTCACCAGTCTTGGGTAGATTTTGAGGATGAATGTTGTGATACACTGTGGGCTTGGGTGCAAGTTCCCACGAAAGATGATTTTGATGTCTTGTTTGAGCTGATTGTCAAAGAGCACCTGCTCAGTTGTTGTTCACCAGGGTTGCGCACACACCTGTTGGGGTGTGGATTGTCTGAGGCATGTGAGCTTGCAGATGAAGCAGACTGCTGGGAAAGGGCCAGAGGTTCTCTAGAGTCATTAGGGAGTGACTCCAAAAGTAGTGGTTCAGGGATCTTCCAGCCCAGCGTGGTGGAAGAGGCTCAGTGTAGCCCAGCTAGGTCCCAGGATAGCGAGGAGGGTGTAGGGGCTCACTGCCTGGCTCAGTGGAGCAGGAGTGAGGGGGAGACCGAGGTTCCCCAGACGCCCGAAGCCCTGCCTCAGGACTTGGATGGTTTCTTGAGGGAACACCAGGTTGGGGACCTAGGCTGTCCTGTTAGTCCATTTGAGGAGGATCTCCTAGTGAGTAGAGGACCCGGAGCGTCTGTAACCAGAGCTCCTGTGGTTCTAGAATCAGGCAGTACTGCTCCAGTAGGGAGGGTACAGGAGTCCAGAGTGAGGAGTGATTGGGGGAGTTCCCCAGTGGATGCACCAGTGGACCAGGGACTAGCCAGTTGGGCTAGATCTTCTTGGGGGGACCCGGGTGGTGCCACTTCTGGTCTGGGGGATCGTCACGCACTGTCAGGTGGACAGAGGGCGGGAGATCTGCGCCAGACAGACAGTCACACAACAGATGTGTCACTTGTTAGCCTCAGGGGGATTGTATGTGAATCCCCAGAAGTCCTGGAGTGCCAGGCAATTGTTCCACCAAAGGTTTTAGACCGGAGGTTGGATGGCCAGGTTCAGGATCAGCCTGACCTGAAGGGTAGGACGACTGTAAACAGTGTCCTGACCGGTTCTCCTTCCAGAGGAACTTCTCCAGTTGGGAGAGGGCAGACCTCTGGAAGGGGGTGCAGAGGGTGGGAGAGCCCACCTCTGACCCCGGTGCAACCTGAGGGGTTAAACCCTGGGTTGGAATGGCGTTCTAGGTGTACCCCTCGCAGGGGGAGGAGGAACCCTAGAAGAAGAGGTAGGGGGAGGAGAGCCTTCCCTGAGACTCCTGGTCCGCCTGAGGTTGTAGACCCTAGGCTGGAGAACCAGTGGCAGTCTGGCCCTGTCTTGCAGACAGGAACAGTGGAGAGTGGCTATTATGTGCCTGGGGTTACTACCCCCCACTTTGTGAGTAGGCAGGATCCAGTGGCACCTGGGTGGCCTAGGGCCTGGTCCTGGCCGCGGACAGCTGAGGAGTACCAGTGGGGTAGCCCAGCTGGTCCTTACAGTAGCTTTAGAAGGAACCCTAGGGGTTCACCGTGGCGTAAAACAGGAGGGTGTCCCTGCAGTTGCGGGCCCGCGTCCGTGTTTTATCGCCCCAAGCAGGGAAGTCCATCACGGTGGTGATTGGTCTGCCCTGCGTTTTGGCTGGAAGGGGGTTGTGTTGGACTTGGCCCTTAGGGCAGGTTCACCCCTAAACTTTTTGCTTTTATTTGTGACCCAGTGTTAGTGATTTTTGGGTCTCTGCGCACTTTTTCCCTGTGTCCCAGAGTAAAGTGCGTGCGTGTAGTATGGCTGGCCTGCCCTCCCATAGGAATGCATGGGGAATGTGTGTGTCCCTGGTAGTTCCTGATGCGTGGGGAGTGCAGGCTCGAGTTTAGTATGTATGAACTCGTGAGAGTGAATGCTGCGAGATGGTGTATGCAGCTTGTATGTGTCTAGAAGGGAAGTGCTACTTCTGGACATTGATATGTGTGTGCAGTGAGGGTGCTGGAGCGTGATTGGCTGGAGCTGGCTGGCATGCCAGGCTCCAGGAAGTCTGGATGGGTCTGCCCGGTGGGGAGGGTGAGATTAGCATGAGTGATGTGTGGGAGGAGTGTACCTGTGTCCTGGATGGGCTGGGTTTTCCCCACACAATGCTGGCTCCGCCCCCCCTGTGGTGTGTCTAACGACCCTAGCCTCCCCAGTGAATGAAAGGGGTGGTTGGCCCATCAAGAGTGCTCCAAGACCAGCTGCGACTGGTCTCCCCCACCCTGCACCTCCAAACAAAGGAATGTGGTGTATAAAAATGGGGCTGTGTCCCCACAGAAGTTGTTCTCTTTTTGGATCCTGCCAGAGGGGGCTGCTGCTGTTGCTGGGGCCAGGAGGACCGCCACTTGGAGTGTCTCCCTGCCTGGAGACCCAGTGTGCTGGCTCTGGCCCAGCCTTGCCCCCCCCTGCCTGCCTCCAGCCCCTGCTGGAGCTTGTGCTGTGCCTACAGCACTGAGAGCGCTGCTCTCTGCCTTTCAGCGCTGGGGAGCGCTGAAACCCCTTGCCTAGCGCTTGAGAGCGCTTCAGTGGTCTCCTAGCGCTGTGAGCGCTGTAATTTATCCTGTGGCGCTTGGGAGCGCCTTTTTCTCGCTGCTAGCGCTTCGAGCGCTGTTATTGTGCTCCTCACGCTGAGAGCGCTGCTCTCTTATCCTTGGCGCTTGAGAGCGCTTCATTTTGCCCGTTTTTATGATTTAATTCGGAGCCGGTGCCCACCCGGCATTGCCCCGTGGTCGTGACTTCATTATCGAGGGAGCCCACCCCTCGTTTGCCCAGGAGATCACCGCCACAGCCCCGGGACCGAGAGAGTGCAGCCGCTGACGTCACCCGGAGAGCCGCGCTGTGATTGGTTACAGCTGCCGGAGGCTCGCCGGGTGACTCGCGCCGTGATTGGCTGCCTGCCTGAGAGGCAGGAAGCACCCGAGGAGCCAGCGTTGTCGTTCGTTCCCGCCCCCCCCCCCGGGCTCCGAGGAGCGAGAGGAGATCCCCGGTGCCGAGCGAGGAGGCCGCGACTGAAGGAGAGTCCCGAGGAGCGGGAGCTCTCCTCCTCCAGCCGCCGTCAGACCCGGTGAGTGGGGCAGGGAAAGCGAGTGCAGGGAGGAGGGCGTCGGGGCACATTGTCGGTGCCCGCCCCTCCCCTGCAGTACCCGGGCCTGAGAGAGGCCAGTAGCGTTCGAGCCCAGAGAGGCTCGTGGGACCTTCCCTTATGTTCCGAGTCCCCCGTGAGGGACTCCAACGAAGCCCGCCTGTGAGAGCAGGAGCCCCGAGGCTCCTGGGGGGCAATTTGTTCTTTGAGCCCCGAGTGGCTCTCCAGTGGTTCTTGGGTCCCCCGAGAGGGGCCCCCCCGCCCCACCAGTGTTGAGGAGCCCGGAGAGGCTCCTAGGGGCAATTCGTTCTGTGAGCCCAGAGAGGCTCGAGGCCATTCCTTTGTTCTGGAGCCCAGAGAGGCTCCGACCCGGCCTCATTGTTCTTTGAGCCCCGAGTGGCTCTCCAGTTGTTCTGGGGTCCCCCGAGAGGGGCCCACATTCGTGACGAGCCCTGAGAGGCTCAGGGCATTTCCGGTTCTTTCGAGCCCAGAGAGGCTCTTGCGCCCACAGTTGCTTTGCGAGCCCCGAGAGGCTCAGGGTGCCAGTTCGTTGTTTTAGAGCCCAGAGAGGCTCATCAGTGCCACAGTGGTGGTTCTTGAGCCATAGAGGCTCCAACGTTGCCCTAACTTTCCCTGCACCAGTTGCCCAGCACTTTGTGGGCAACTGCCACGTTTAGGCCCCCTGACTTTGGGACACAGGGCGTCCTAGCCCTAGAGAGGCCAGTTGGCCTAGGGACAGTCACAGGTGGTGACTTATCTGAGTTTTGCGCAATTGTGTTCTTTTGCTACACCTCTGAATAAATGTTATGCATTGCATCATGTGTTATGTTCTTACACCCCTACAGGTATTGTGATATGTAGGTGGTTGTTTTCTCCCTAGTACAGGTGGTGCTAGTGAGGTCCTGTTACCAGTGATTACTGGTTGTGTGCTCTATTTTTATATTGTGTGCTACAGTAATTTTACTTTCTACAAGTGCTAAGTTCTAAAAGTGCATACCCCTGACAGTGGTCCAGGTGGCCCTGTCCTGTACAATATCCCTTGTAAATTCCGCCCGTGCCTGTTGGCACAGTGTAACAATATGTGTGTTTTATCTGATGTATATTTATTATAATACAAAGGCTATTTTCATATAACCTGGTGTGGAGTCTCCTTTGTGGTGGGCCTTGGGAGTTGTTGCTGGGGTGCGCGCGCAAACACTTAACTTACATCGCCTCCAAGTTTAGCCTTGCTGCTCGCGCCACGTTACCTAGAGGGTGAGCAGGGGTTATCTTGTTGTGTGACTCCCTTGCCCTGACTTGGGAGTGGTGGTCTCTGACTGACTTTGGCGAAAGCCCTGGCCAGCCGGGGACCCCATTTCCAACATCACGCATCTTTGGATAATTTGTTCCACCTGCTTTTCCAGAGCACTTATGGAGAAGGAGAAGAGGGACAATCCACCAGCATCATCAGATGGTGCTTAGCCAAGCACATCATCAGCTGTCACTCCTGGGCGTCCTGCTCCAACCTCGGTGCCTGAATTTGCATCTGTGGGACAGTTCTTCTTAAGATGCTGCACAATCCTGACAATGGGAAAACAGTGCATCCCTGCACGTGTGTCATTCATCAAGTCACAAATGTTACATTTTATTTTTTGGCTATAACATTTTACAAACAGTTTTGTGTTTAACATTGAAAAGCACTATGTTTTGTTTTTCTGTTTGACATTTAAAAAACACCTAACACAACTGAAAATTGCTTGAAAAAATTAAAAAAAGAAGCAGGATGTAAAAAACAAAGGTTCCTGTCAGAACTGCTTATTCTGGGTAAAGAAAGAATAATTCTATGCATAGTTGTATATCTCTGGCGGACCTGCACCAGGAGGCGCTTAAAAACTGACTGGGCCCCATGCAGCGCGGGACGCGCTATTGTCTTATTTCCTGTTCCAGCCTGACCTGCTTTTGTGGAAAATCCTTGCCTTCTGCTTTGCTGCGGGGACTGCTGCCTCCTTCCTGCAGGGTCCGCTGCTTCTTGTCGGCGGCCGAGATCATTCAGCCAGTGCCCATACCGCCGCGCCAGGGGGGACTACAAAACCCAGAATTCCCGGCGACGCAATGCATCACGGACCTGCACCAGGAGGCGCTTAAAAACGGACTGGGCCCCACGCAGCGCGGGCCAAGGGCGGGCCCGTCCGCACCCGTCGAAGCCGGAGGAGGCTGGGCTGGGCCATCCCCCCTTCACCTCTCAATTGGCCCCTATACAGTGCTGGTTATTGATTGATCTGTTGAAGTTTTTCTTTGTAGTCCCCTGTCTCTTTCTTGGTAATCAGGTCTCGGGTTTAAATTAAAATATGGGTAAGACCACCCAGAAGAGGGTCGTTGGGACACACAATGCTTTTCTCCTGAGAGCCAAATCTGTTTGCATTAAAGAGATCGAGCTCACCCAAAGAAGATTATCTCTTGATCCCCTTAGAGTATCTGCTGGGGCTCCCTTAATCTGTCCCCAAGAGGGGGTGGGTTCAGCTGCAGAACGACCACTGCAATCGTCTTCTGGCCATTCTCCCTCGTTGTTAGTTGTTCCCTCGCCCTCACCTTTAGCGAGTGATCATACCACTACTATTACCTCTCCTGACATGATCTTAACACGTCAGCAGTGCCAAACACAGGCCAAAAAGTGTGAGGGTCGAGTTTCAGCTCCATCTAAGACGAGGAAGGCGGGTGGGCTCCCCACTACCTTGCATCAGGCTAGTAAATGTCATGGTACTTATAGAGCGCACTGTCACCAGATGGTCACCTTGTGGTGTCGCCTATTCGGCTTCCTGGCGCTGATACTCATACCGCTGTGGAACCCCTCCTGGCTTTCCCTGTGAAGTGTCCACTCCTGGGCAGCCCCAGGGTGAAGCCAGGCATCCTTAGCGCTGTTGGGGCCGGTGTGGAGGCTAAGCAAGCTATTGCCCAGAGTTGTAGCGTGGGGCCCGTGATTAGAATAGGCACCGAGGCGAGAATTAACAGGTCCAAGGAAATTGAGCCCGAGACCCCACTGAGGCAGGAATCAAACCCTAAAGTGGCTAAAACCAAAGGGCCCCCCATGGCAAGAAAGGCCACCAACAAGAGGCTGCCGCTCCCAAGATTCCCAGTCCCACATCCATTAGCTCCCCGATCAGTTTTAATCAGATGCCTTGTGATGTGGAGGCGAGGCTCATCGCCAAGTTTGAAGAACTACTGCAGGCAAAGTTTGATCCGTTGGTACTAAAATTGTCAGATATTGGTCAAAGATTAACTAAAATTGAGCACCAATTATCGAGTAATATGCTAAGGTGTCCTACTGCTCCTAGTGAAGCATTGGCTTCAGTTCCAACCGTTCCTGCTGTTTTACCTACTAGCAATAAGGCTTTGGCAGGTACAATTGTGGCAGAACCCCCACAGCATCAAACGGGCAATACATTGGTTCCTGACACAATAGTAACATGCAGAAGAGAAATACAAGGGAGCGGCATTCATAGCAGGGCCCCACAGGGAGGTTCGAATAGTCATTACTATAATGAAACTCTTAATATACCCCCAGAGGCAACGCCCTATACTATTGTCCTTACTAATGTACCCCACTTGCAATCTGGTGCTGAGGAAAACTGAGTTTCTCCGAGGAACAAGGCCCTCCATTTAATAGATTCCAAAACAAGGTTGGGGGGTCAGTTATTCGGGGGCTACAAAATGGCACACGGAATTGCGTGGATAGGCAAATCAAAGAAAACAAGTAGAGGCGAGTGGTTAACTTTGGGTCTCCCCATCTAGTCAAGATAATTCTTGATAGGGCCAGCTCACGGTATTTGAGTGAGTAAGGTATGAACATCCTACCTCTGGGGTACTTCTATCAAGACATATGGTTCGTGCAAACTCCGAGGGTTGTTAGTAACTGTGTACCACCAGCTCAGGGGATATATGAGTACTCTGTCTTAACTTTTAATAGATTTGAATCATTTAACAATTTGGAGGATATTGATTGACTGGGTCTAGCGTCCCAGCCAAGCAACGCCTCCTCACGATGGGTTCAGGAAAGTAGGAGCAATCGAGTGCACTATACCTGTGGTAGGGGAAATCGAGTGCCATACACTAGTAGTTTTGGTAGTGTGGTCACACCGTAATCCTGCAACAACGACATGGCTCGACCCTGTACTATCAGTGATAATGTTCTACCCATTCTTACGCCAATTTCTGATTTAGGCTTACCATTAAGTACACCACTGGAGCCTCCTGCAGTTCTTAAAATAGCATGCTGGAACATTGCGGGGCTTGAAAGCAAACTAGCCTCTACGGAATGGACCTCATTTATTGAGGAACAGGATATCATATTTTTCCAAGAAACCTGGGCAGTGGACAAGGTGTTCTTTGAGGTATACATTATTTTTTCTAAACCAGCGGTCCAGGGAGAAAGGGGTAGACCGAAGGGGGGCTTGTCAATCTGGATTAGGCAGTCCACTCCTACAATTTGGAGGAGATTGTTATTAATTCACAGGACATTCTTATTCTCAAGCTATCCTATGGTAATACCCAGGACATTGTACTTATTAATGTTTATTCTAGGGGCCAGCAAGGTGGGAAGGCGTCTGACACAGTAGACCTTTTAGATGTTTTTTTAACGCAACACAAAGGGAATAGCAACATTATAATCGCTGGGGATTTTAATTGCACTTATGAACCACTTGATTGTGAGGATATGAATTTTAGTTTTGAGGAGAACGACCAGTGGTCAATCCCACCACTGGATCTTTCTCCCATAAAAAAGTGGACCAGAGCAGCACTCCAGTTAAAAGCTCTCTGCCTAGAACACGGGTTAAGAGCAGCTAATGGCCGCACGAAGTCCGGCAAGCTTGGGGTCCCAATATTTAGCAACGGGCACCGCTCTAGTCGTATAGACTATTTTATTATCAATATGAAATTACGGCCAGAATTGCTTGATATGATGGTGGTAGCCCAGCCTGAAAGCGACCACAACCCACTCTTAGTTTCTATGCGGGATATTGCCCTTAAAAACTTTGAAAGACTGCAAAACAGCCCGGATTTCGTAGAAGACCATCTGTAAGGACGTAGAAGTAGCCCTCCTCAAAGTCCCAAAAGGTAGGGCTCCGGGTCTAGACTGCATTCCTGCAGACCTTTTTGTACAAGATCCGGTATCCTGGGCAAAGTATATCCAACTTTTAATGAATGCCATTGATAAAGGGGGAGTAATTCCTAGTTCCTGGGCAGGTGCAGTTATCCTTCACATTTTTAAAAGGGGGGATCACTCATTACCAGGAAACAACAGGCCTATTAGCCTGATTGATTGCATTCAGAAAGTTGTGGCTAGAGTGATACTGGGTAGAATGCAGACATGGATGGACGATTGTCACATCCTGTCAGACCTACAAGCTGGTTTCCGACGAAGTATCAGCACAGTGGACCAGGTGCTAAGGTTCATTCTTTTATATTGGGGTACTGTTACTCTGGAGAGAGGTTCCATCTACACAGCTTTTGTGGACCTCAGGTCTGCATTTGCCCTAGTCCCGCGCTCCAAACTGTGGCATAGCCTTTTAAAGCTGGGCATGCCATTGGAAATCTTGTCTTTTGTTGTTAAATTGCATACAGACAGGTGGGATACGGTAGGTCACACCACTGATAAGTTCCTGGTAGAGAAGGGGGTGGGGCAGGGGTGCGTTCTCGCACCCACCCTATTTTCCATCTATATAAACGGGGTATTGAAATACTTTGACAACTGCCCCACTGATGCCCCCAGTCTAGGTCGAAAAAAGATCTCACTCCTAATGTTCGCCGATGATACTCTTATCGTATCCAAAACAAGACAGGGTCTTCAACGTGCCCTGATAAGATTCAAAGGGTTCTGTGAAGATCATGACCTTGTTGTCAATGTTGACAAAACGAAGTTTATGGTCCTCCAGAACTCCTTTAAACACATCGGTGAAGTATGGATTCAGGGAGGTGTCTTAGAGCAAACAGAGATTTTTTCATATCTAGGGGTAACCCTAGACAAAAAGATGAGCTGGAAGCCCAAAGTTGACTGTCTCACGGTTAGACATGCCCAACTTTCGGCTGTGCTGCTCAGGGAGCATAGTCGCTCCTACACCAAACCTGTGGCCCCAGTATTGCAGATTTATAATTCTAAAATCAGTGAAGCGATTTTGTATGCTTCAGAGTTGTGTGCGTATGCAAATCTGGATGCGCTGGTGGTATCACAAAACACATTTTTAAGATCATTAATGGGTTTGCCGCAATCAACTCCCCTAATTCCTCTTTATTTGGACTTGGGGTGTCACTCCATCAGAGATGTTGCCCGTTACAGATCAGTATTATACTGGAGAAGACTCTGGGTGACTCCTGAACTAGCCAACTATGCGTTGGCCGTGCGGGAAATTTGGGATATGGATGTGAACAATAAAATTGAGTGGTTTAGTGGTGTCCAAAAAATTCTCAGTGAGTTGGGATTGAATCGGTTGTGGACCTCCCCAGAGGGAAGTGTCTTTCCCAGTAAATTAGAGCTAAAGACAGCTTATTGGCACTGGATCTATTCCCGACAGTTCACCTCTTCCTGTAGTCTTACCCTGTCAAGCACCTTCTTATACATTAAATCCGAACCTAATTACGAACAGTACTGGGATCTAATCTCCTCGACTTGTGATCGGAAATTATTCCATCAGTTCAGAGTGGGTACTTTACCCACCAAGGCCTTCATCTCAAAGTGGTCTAATTTGCATGCCAACCTTAGCAAATGTCCTTTTTGCCCGGATAGGGATGAAACTGTGGCCCATATGCTATTTGCATGTCCAGCGTATCACAACCCGAGGAGATGTTGGCTAAAACCCCTGTGTCTTTCTATGGGGACCAGGTCCCACAGCGAGGCATTCAGATTATTTAAAACCGCAGTGTATGGCCCATATGTGATTGCCATAGCTATGTTTTTGGGCTGGGTGTGGGTGATTCGCTGGTCTGTAGGGAGGCACATGTAATCTTCCTCCCCCTTTCTTCTTTTTAAAAATGTGTTACTTCCTTGCATATGAATTTTATTTTACATTTTGATGCTCTTTTTAAAGCTGGACTATTCTCGGCCCACTACATAGGTGGGTTTTAGCATTGTATTAAATTGTTCATAGTTTTAACAAAGTGTATTATAGGATATAGTCACAATCATGTGTGTCGGGATAGTGTAAGGTAATGTTAATTGATGATTTTTAGACCCCGTGCTTGTACTGTGTTGACTTTTGTGATTTCTTTTAAATCAAAATAAAGTTAATAAATGAAATGTATATCTCTACTATATGTTTGAATGAGGGCGTGAATAACTGCCTATATGGATGAGTGTATGGATGTTGAGTACCTGTATGAGTGAGAGGGTGTGTAAGTGGGTGTGTGAATAAGTGAGTGGTTGTGTGAGTGAATGTTGGAGTGAGTGACATGTTGTATGATTGGCTATATTAGTGAGTGAGAGAGTGGATTAGTGAATATATGTGTGAATGAATGGGGTGGTGTGGCTTTATGGGTGAATTAGTATGGGTGTGAGTAGTTGTATGAGCAATTGACAGGGTACCTGTTTGAGTATATGGGAGAAAGATTAGGTGCATGAGTACCTACTTAGCTGAGTGAGCGGATGCATGACCGACTGTATGCATGAGTGAGAGTCTGAGTAACAATATGGTTGATTGAGTGGTTTTATGAGAGGCTGTATGTATGAGTTAGTGTCTTTGTGACTGCTATATGGGTGAGTGAGACAGTCTATGAGGGCCTGTATGAGTGAGTGACTGGGTGTTCAGTGGATGACTGGATGAGTATGTGGATGTGTGAGTGGTTGTATGGGCGAGTGAGAGCATGCACAATTGAATGTATGGGTGAGTAAGTGTGTGCATGAGTTTGTATATGGGTGAGTGAAAATTATTAAGTAACTGTATAGGTGTGTGAGAGAATGCATCATTGTATGAGTGAGTGAGAATCTGTATCATTATATATTTATGTGAGTAAAAGGGTGCATGAGTGTGTGCATGAGTGGATGAGTGGTTGTTAAGTGCATGTATAGGTGTGAGTGACTGGGCGTTGAGTGATTGCATGAATGAGTATGTTGGTGTGTTTCTGGTTATATGAGTGAGCGTCAGGTTGCATGAGTAAATGGATAAATAAACAATGGATGGATGATTGCCTATATGACTAAGTGAGTAGGTGGTTGACTGGTTGCATGCGTGAGGGAGATGCTATACGTGTAGGTATATGTATGAATGAGAGAGAGTAGATAAGTGACTGTATTGATAAAAGAGTGCATGTGACTAATTCAATTGGTTAGTGAGTAGCTGTATGAGGCTGTATGAGTACTTTAGTGGTATGTGAGAGGCTATATGAGTAAGTGATAGGGTGCTTGAGTGTTTCAGTATAAGTTAGTGGTTTAGGGTGTTTCTATGAGTGAGTGGGTGTAAGAGTATTTGTATGAGTAAGTGGCAAGGTATATTATTAACTATATGGGTAAGTGAGTGGGTACATAAATGCCGTCATGAATGAATGAGTTACCATGTGAGTGGCTGTGTGAGTCATTGTATGTGTGAGTGGATGGATCAATGATTGCTATATGGATGAGGGTGAGGGTGTATCAGTGCCCATATGGGCAATTGACTGGTAGTTGAGTGGCTGAAAGTATGGGTAAGTGGATATGTCAGTGGTTGTATGAGTCAGTGACACGTTGCATGAGTGAATATATGAATAAAGAGTGGCTACAGAAAAGACTCCAGCGCATCCAGAACGCCTCCGCCCGACTCATCCTGGATGTCCCCCGACGCAGCCACATCTCCAGCCACCTGAGGAACCTGCACTGGCTCCCCGTCGACAAGAGGATCACGTTCCGGCTCCTCACCCACGCACACAAGTCTCTCCACGACCTGGGCCCCAAGTACCTCAACGACCGCCTGACCTTCTACACGCCCATCCGCCAGCTACGGTCCACCAGCCTCGCCCTCGCAGCCGTACCACGCATCCGAAGAGCCACTGCCGGAGAAAGATCCTTCTCTTACCTGGCTGCCAAGACTTGTAACTCCCTCCTCATCCACCTTCGGCTGACCCAGGACCATCTCGCCTTCAGGAAACCACTCAAGACCTGGCTGTTCGAGCAGTAGCATACCCCTCCCCCCAAGCACCTTGAGACCCTCCCAGGTGAGTACTGCGCTATACAAATGGCGTGATTGATTGATTGATTGATTGATTGATTGGATGAGTGCTTACATGACTAAGTCAGAGGGTCATTGAGTGGATGCATTAGTAAGTGGCATGGTCTATGAGTGGGTATATGCATGAATGAGAGGATGAATAAGTAGTTCTTTTGATGAAAGGCTGAGTCTGTGAGTAACTCAATGGGTGAGTGGGTGCCTGTGTGACTGGCTAAATGCATAAGTTAGTGGATACTTGAGAGGCTATATGAGTGACTGAGAGGGTGCATGTGTGCCTCCATATGTAAATAAGAGGATGCATGAGTGTCTTGTGGATGATTAAATTGCCGTGTAAGTATCTCTATGGCTGAGTGACAGGATATATGAGTAGCTGTATTGATAAGTAAGTGAATATGTGAGTACCTATATGGTGAGTTATAATCAATTTCTAGAGCTTACAAAAAAGGCAAACAGTTATATGGGATTTCCCTAGCTCATACCTAGTAAAAGACACTGGTGGATGGGATTAACATGAAGACTTTCTGCATCACTATGTCAAACAAATATATCTGTAGCAGAAGAATTCAAGAAGCAGAATAGTACACATTACAATGCTGTAGCAGTATATCACTGTCAAGTAAAATATTTTATTTTCACTTTTCACTGTTCTCAGCTTTCATACAATTCCACCATAAGTGATGTACTATATGAAACTTCATCTCTGTACAGCCGGGAAAAAACAATCAGCTGAATTGTAAAAAAAAACATATTAGCACAGTGCACCATTGTAAATGTGTGACACTATGCATTACACTCACTCACTACAATTCATTAAACAGTTGTTTTGCCAACACTGACTACACTAATTTAAACAAATGTAACTTAAACAGTACAGGCATCTTGTTGCTCGTACTGTTCTGCCAGTGACTAAATGTTGGAGCAAATCATACAGTGCAGAACTGAATATCTTATCTATTTTTTGTTCAATTTGATTTACAGGATGTTGTAAATGAAACAGTACATTGAGAACAACATTTGCATAGCAGTTAACACCTAAGCGGTTTTCCAACTGGTATCCTGCAATATCTCCCTTATTTTCAAGTATTTTCTTCTTAACACCTTCTAGCTTGTCTATTTTGTTTTGTTTTCTTTATCTTCAGTCAGCAGTTTTGTAAGTGTCTGATTTGAGCCGATTGCTCAAAGGAGGAGCGTATAGACTTCTTAAACCAATTGTACACTCTCACACAGTTAATACATTCAACTAAAAACAAACCGGACAGTGTTCTAACTCTGGACATGCAACATAACTTCTTGAAATACTGTACTTCAAATATCATTAAAGGCTGCATCTACAGAGCGACCCTTGACGCTTCCAGGTAGGTTGCTCTCCCTCCGCACAGCACCGCCTGTGCCCGTTCGCTCCCTCGCTGCCCCCGTGTCTCTCTGCCCCGTTTTTCCTACTGCTCCCCTCGCGGTCCCGTGTCTCTCTGGCCGTTTTGCCTTCTGTTGCTTAGCTGCCCCTACATTTCTGTGACCTTTCTGCCCATTCTTAGGACCTTTCTGCCTCTGTGCCACTAGTTTCCCCCTGTTTTTTTTGTGACCTTTCTGGCCTTTCTTGTGAGCTTTCTGCCTCTCTGCCACTCATTTCCCCACCGTTTTTTGTGACCTTTCTGCCCTTTCTTAGGACCTTTCTGCCTCCTGTGCCACTCGTTTCCCCCTGTTTTTGTGTGATCTTTCTGCCCTTTCTTGTGAGCTTTCTGCCTCTGTGCCACTCGTTTCCCTCCGGTTTTTGTGACCTTTTCTGCCCTTTCCTGGCACCTTTGTGCCTCTGTGCCACTCGTTTCCCCCCGTTTTTTCTGACCTTTTCTGCCCTTTCTTGTGACCTTTCTGCCTCTGTACCACTCATTTCCCCCGTTTTTTCTGATCTTTTCTGCCCTTTCTTGGGACCTTTCTGCCTCTGTTCCACTCGTTTCCCCTGTTTTTTTGTGACCTTTTCTGCCCTTTCTTGGGACCTTTCTGCCTCTGTGCCACTCGTTTCCCCCTGTATTCTTGTGACCTTTTGCCTTCTGTTTCCTTCATCGCCCCTCGCCGCTGCGTCCCCTGCGGCCCCGCCCCCTGACTGCCCATTCGCTACCCCCACCTCCCGCCTCCCAGATGCTCCATCCTCCCACGTCCCCATATAGGCCGGTCGCTGTGCGGTGAGCCACCTTTTTCTATTTGACAGATGGTATTGTTGCAGCCCAGGCTCCAGAGGGTTACATGGGATTGTCCCCTTCTTTGTTGCATGCTCCTCAAGCTAAAGCAACGACCACGAGCAAAGTTCTCCTCAATGCCTCCTCACCACAAACTGCACTCTTCGCATCACACATTAAGAAGGTACCTTCTTCAGCTGGTTTATCCTAGTTCGAGTATGCAGCCTGCGTTTCATCGCGGTCAGCCAGAGTTTGTGACTTTGCCCTGTCTAGCACAATCAGATAATCACGTGTGGCTCTTAACCCTTTTGGTGCGTCGAACGACCCCCGCCATGCAATGTCATGGTGGACGTGTGCAGTGGATGGCCGGGGCCGTCCGAACCACGCCCACCCTTTATTTCACCCGCACCGCTGCAAAATTTGCACCGCGGTAAACGGGTTAAACACTATGCTTACCTAAATATTTGAAATTACATATCTTTGGTTCACCTTTTATTTATTACATTGTACTCTAGTTATCTGAATTGATGTTGGATTTTTATTGTGTTTAGTTTTCCCTTTACTACTATTTGTGTGCTGAATGAATAATTTACACTTTACCTCTAAATAAAACCTGACTGCTTTTGTGCCAAGCTACCAGAGGTTTAAGTACAGGTTAATTTAATGACTTGTGTTGTTCATTTTGATAGGGATTGTGGTTGTTGCTTGGCGAGGTTCTTGAGCCCTCTCAACCAAAAAATAACTATTTTCTTTACTGAAGTTGTAGTATGTGGATTCATATTACTCGATTCCACTGTTTGGAATAGATAGAAACAGGTCTACACAAACCTGATATCTTTATTCAGTTGTTGACATATTCAAGTTTAGTGCATGACTAAACTTCCACCATAAATATTTTACAGACATATCATAAGGAATAAGATTGTTCCTACATATGCACCAAAGTGATGAAAATAAAGCTTGAATTAATCTTAGCCAATGTGGAATGCACCAGTCCACATTCCAGTACATCGTTCTGCACCCACTATTTAACAACAGAGAGAGAAGAACCATAAGCAAAACAGTATTGGACCTGCTCCTGCAGTCTCCTGAAGTAAGGAACGCAAGCAACTCCTATTGGAGCAGGACCAATACTGAATTTCATACCTGTCTCTGGAGTGGCAATATGGACAATAAATGATGGACTGCAATGTAAGCTGAGCTATTCCTAGCTATTCCTAGTGGCTGAAATTGGTTGAACCCTCCCTTCCATCACCTTATTGTTTGTTGCCCTTTGTGTGCTAAATGTACCAATTATGCACAGATATGGGTCGTGTACTCATCATGCAACAGGATTCAAGCTATACCTCACCAACGAAGCCTAAGTAGGCTGAAACCACTTTGGGATTGCTTGTGTTCCTGTATGGAAGAGATCTGGCCTGCCAGTTTGGGTGAACTCTCCTTGTCAGAACAGGAGTAGATTAGTGGGTAAAAGATGGTGGAATGTAATGCAGCCCTTAGTGATCTCCTGTAGCAGAGATTAAGTCCATCACCTTTTTGTTTGTAGAGCCAAAAGATGCACCACAAACCATTTTGTACAGAGAGATATGAAGATTAACAAAGCACTGCAGATCATAAAAGACGAATTTACTTAATATTGACAATGTATATAGTTGTCCAAAATCTTGCAAATGGGCATAAACAGCAGTCAATTAATTTTTTTATGGGCCTCCAGAACAAACCGTCAGTGTGCTGGCACCCCTAACTAATAGCTACAGCACAGAACCTGGTGGCGGGGATTATTGCCGCACTACCTTTCAGTTTTTGAGAACCGTTCCTTGGTTGAAAGGTAGTGCGGCAATAATCCCCGCCACGAGGTTCTGTGTTGTAGCCTCCAGAACAATCAATTATTGTACCACCAACATTTTCAAAGGCATCTTGCCAGTATTTTGTTATCCAAAGAGACATCCCGCATATGCAGTGTTTTTGTGAGTCATCTCAATCATATGTAATGCACAGAATAAAAACCCTTAACCTTGAAGCTTCTGAATGTATGTCAAGCGAACCTTCAATTGTGTATTACCAAGATATCAGGCACACCCTCATTGGAAGCATATACTGGGACCATGTGAGTCTGGAAGCCAGTGCATGAGCACCAACATTTTTCAGTAATGAACAATGAAACAGTGTTACCTATTATGTGTTCAATATGTTGTACCCAATATCTCTATGCCCAGTTATGTGAAACAATAACTGTACTTTTTGCTAGGTGACACACAGAGGTGCCTCTTAAGAATATTTTATACCTTGCGCCCACATCTCTATTACAGCACCGATTGATAGGTAAAGGCATTCTCTTACTTAAATGGGGTTATTTTTCTATGCAAATGATTGAAATTTAATTTACATTGCACTGGCATAAAATGTGCATTAGCACACTAGGTATTATACAAAGTGCTTTACAGGCCCTGTTGGTTCCTTCACTCTCAGGTCAATCCTATAATCTGGCTCCACAAGTCATATTATATTTATTAACCCCTTCGATGCTCATGACGGAACGGTTCCGTCATGAGCTACGGTTGAGCTGTGCTCATGACGGAACCGTTCCGTCATGACCACGCCCGTTTTTATTAGGGCCCAGCACCGGAGGGGGAATCGCGGTCGCGCTGAAAAGATGTTGCAATAATATAGTTGTGTATACAATTCAGAAAAGAAGCATTCTAGCTTGTAATTTATGACAGGTATTATTAATTCAATTAACCTGAAGGAGTAACAAAATCTACTAAGAAATAGGTGAGTTCAAATATAAATAACTGACATGGTTGAGCATTAGCAAGCTTGTACTTAAAATGTTGTTTTAGGCTGCAACAGTCACTGGATAGTTGGTAGCCCTATTAGCAAATGAACAATTTGCATTACATTTTGGGAAGGATGGTGCTGTCTTGAAACTAAATGCTGTTTCAGATCTATGTAGCCCTTCTTCTGCAAACTCATCACAGTTGAATTTTCAGAGTCTTTTGTGATGGAGATAGTGGGATCATGCTGAAGATAGGTACATCTTCATCATTTTTGGTTATAGCAATCTGAATTCTATTAATATACCACTGACTGGCATGGTAGGTAGAAGACATTTGGCAAATACACAGTTTGCATTGTTAGCATTACATTTGGTGACAGAAATGTTAAGAGGAGTTTCTTAAGGAGTCTTTTAAATGAAAAGGAGAACAGCAATTGAGCGCTTCCAGAACAAATTCCACTCATGCTCATAGGGTTTCTTGCAACACCCTAAAATGTGATCTTGTGGCCTTTATTATTGAAAGGAGTCAATCAACCTTCTGAAACTAATGTCCCCTGTTCAGATAGAGGTCAGTCCTGAAAGTCATTCCTGTTAACCCGATAAGCATAGGTGGATATTTAACAAGAGGCAACAGAAGCTGCATTCTTAAGATACTACAGTCACTGGGCTGGTGTGTACAAATTGGGAGTTTGTATCTAAAAAGCAAAAAACTAATGACCCTAACACCAGTGCCTTCTCCCAGGATGCGGTGGTCATTATGGTTTTCTCCTCTCCCACAAAACCAGGATTTTCCTGCCAGTGGCAGACAAGAAAAAAAGATATTCCACCATCCACCTGAAATAGGGCAGGCAGGTAATGACTTTCAAACATGCAATAAGGTGATGGGAGGAATACTTGCAAGAATTCTAACAATGACCTTCCTCTGATGACCCCTACTCTGTTGGGCCACTGGAGTAAACCTTCCTTTGACAGAGCCAATGGGGTCTTCTTCGATGGACGTTGAAGCTTGCCCATTTGTAAATTAGTTTGGGGGACCAAGGGTTTCAGTCAAGGTACTCTGTTATGATTGTGATGGAGAACTCTATATGCCAGACTGTCAATCAGGCCCTGAGTATCTTTTATGGAGTGCAAAAAATCCTCCAGTGGTGGAAGCCTGCAAGCTGTATCCAATGAAGTACTCTTGAAGTCAGACACTTTGGCCATAAGGATCAACTGAAACTCTGAAAGGTCAGACTGTCCAAACGTTTTTCAAGTCCCAACTTTTAAGACTTTCTGGAGCAGGTCATTTCTAGGTCTCCCAGGACCTTTGGAACAGAATTGCCAGACAAGTCTCACGCTAGCATAGGCCTTCAGTAGGCTCTATTCCAGGTCCAGTTACTACTGGTCAGCTGGACACTTCAGAAAAAAGTCCTCTTGCAGTTTGTTCTGTCCCTATAAGTGCACAGGCGGTCAGCCAACAGACCCTAGGAGCCCACTTTGTCCTGGGTACAAGTGAGAACACGTACAGTCCTCCATGTGTCCACAAAGATCTCAAACAACAAGTCCAGCCTTCTTCTATTTATCCAGAGGCCCAGAGGTTGTTCAATGAGTGTGGGTGTGGTGCCACTTTTGTAGCTTTCTCTAGCCAGTGGTTGGGGATGATTCTTGGACACCCCCAAAGAAATTAGCAAAAAGGTCCTCACTTTTTAGTGCATCCTAGTTACCTCACTTCAAACTATCCCACAGCTCAATTTTCTGAGGCACATCCAAGATGGCAGCAGGTTTCTGCCCTTGAAGGATACTGCTGTGCCAGCCACAGAGGTGTTTAGGGAAATGAGAAGTACCTTATTTGGTAACTACACCAATCTGTTTCTAGGACCAGCCACTATTTCCTCTGGGCATTTGCTAAGCTGGCTCCAGATGGCCCAGGCAATAAAGACTTATCTTTCCCAGGCCTCTCTTTACACAATACACTTAAATAGTAATGGGCCCGCCTCACCCTGTTCTCGTTCAAGTTACTGAAGTTCCTGGACCCTCCCCAGCTGCCCTCGCTGAGCTGAAAGGAATCATGAACCTCACTCCAAAATGCCTAAGCCATTGTTTTATTTTCTCTGGTAAACTATTTTACACCTCATTATAGGAATGTTGTACCAAGGTCCAGCTGCTAGTAATTGCCTCTTAGCCTACTGGAGGACCAAGTAGGCAGAGTCTAACTTTTTAAAAGTCACGTTTCCTAAATGTGTATCTAAAATGTAATTTCAAACTGAATTTGATTTTCATTAAACATTGAAAATAGTGGTTGAGTTATGTTTTCTTGTCAGAGTAGTAGATGACACAATCTGTGCTGAAGTCAATGGATAACAATAAACTTCTCCTATCCTTCTATATTTCCTGCATCCTACACTGTGGCCTTAGTATGAAATTAAACACAAGGAGATGATGGACGGAGCACTGATATTTTTCAGAGACTCACCCCCAGTCACAGATCTGGGTTGAATCCATCCTCATTCTCTAGCTCACTTTTCCACCTCAGTTGAGACCCAGCAATATACAAATCAGTCTTGACCCTGTACCTCATGGGAACAGTCCAACATAAAATGCAAAGCCAGGTCTTCCCTGAACCGGAAACAAGCATCCTGGGACTGGTTCCTGGGTAACACCCTTCATCAGCCGGGCTAGCTTGAATCTAGAGCAAAGTGAGCAAGGGATCCACGTCTGGGCATACCCTGCCATCTAGTATGATATTAAACATGGCAACAAGGAGTTATAAACCTTTACAATGTTTTAGAGGTAAAAGCACATACACTGGGGACTGAACTGCAGTGTCCCGTGTAAAGAGTTAAACAATTCGCAGGCACATACCGCAAAAAATTTGGTTGTCTGGTTGACCTTAGAAAAAGAGGCACTTTCTCGCACTAACCCAGTGATTTGTAAAATATAATTTACATCTGGGCCATAATTTGTTGTAGAGAAAATCCAAATAATTTTTGGTGAGTTTACAGCAGATCAGTCTTCTGCCAAGGCCCTCAGTGGCACTATTAAATAGAGAAAATAAATTCTGTACTGCTCTTATAAACCTCTATTGACATGTCATATCCCTCATTTACAATCATTTCTTTTTGTGGAAATCTTTGGTCATGTTTTAATTGTTTGGGAAATTCAACAACATCTGCTAGTTCAGTTGCCGAAATCAGTCTAGCAAAAAAACTCCTATAGCAATTGTTTGCTCATGGGAGAGGAGTTGGCCTAACAGCTAGGGTGGTTGACCTCGAAGCTGGGGAAACGGGTTTGAGTCTTTGCAATGACCTCAATATCCTGTGATTCTGGACAAATCACTTAATCTCCCTCTGCCTAACAAAAATGAATGTGTCCTCATGTAATGCAACTGGTGCTTGGGTAAAGCGCTCTGATACCCGAAACCCTCGGGTCAAGTTTGTGCATTATAAAACTCTGTAACAAAAAAAGAATGGAATAACTTTGTGTACATAATTTGTTGCTACATCATGTTACATTTTGTCACTTTATTCAATATTCTGACAGCATTTATGGCCAATAGCATGTCAAAACAAACATATCATCCACTTCTGTCCAATACATATTTATCAGTTTCATGTACATGCAGAATTGTTACATGAATAGGGTGTCTTATTTTCATAGGGACCCCAGTGCCCCCCAAAAATTGTTTTACTTTTTTCGGGCGGGATTCGTGCTGCGTGCGCGAATCCGGCCAAACCCCCCCCCCCCAAAAAAAACGATGCACGGTCTCCTCTGCTTCATTTTAAGAAGTCCCTGGGTGGGCCAAGTCCCGTGGGTAAAGTTTTATTATGGTGCGGGGGCCCCACTGACCCGGGGTCCACCACATCCCTGGGGCTTTAATGATAGTGGGCATGGGGCACATGCCCCCCGCAGATCCCCAAGCTTTCTCTTTGAAATGCATGTGGGGCTTCCCCCCCCATGCAGCCCCAGGGACGACACCTCCATGTGGCTTCTAATTGAATGGGGCGGGGGGCCATGCACACCCTCTGAGCCCCAGGGACCGCCACCTCCACGGGGCTTTCTCATTGAAATGCATGGGGGGCTCCTTCCCCCCCCACACAGCCCTAGGGACCGCCACCTCCCTGGGGCCTCCTGTCAGCAACAGGCCATGGTTAAGAACATTTCTCGCGACAAGGGCTCTGTCTGACCGGAACAGATAAATCCAAACTCCTGTTCTGGCAAAAGTCAGGTATGTTGTTCCGAGTGCCCCCTGATCCATTTGGCACTGGGCCCTTGGATCACCCACCAGTGAAAGATGTGTCGCCATGGCAACTCCGATTTTCTGTCATGACATCCAGCTGTCACTTTAGGGGCTGGATGAAGGGCAGATGTAGGTGGCCTAAGACCTCGGGGAGTTCACAGCCTCCCCTTTCTACGGTTAATTGGATTCATCTCAAGGTCAACAAACACTAGCTTTGCAGCTGAGGCCCAGCTCCAGACACTACCCAGCAGTCTGCTCAAAGGTTGGCATGGCCATTTGCTTCGTCAGTGACATGTATCGTGTAATTACAGCACACTCTGCAATCTTGTAAGGAAAGGCCAATAAACAGGCTCCCGCAGAGCAACTTCATTAGTTGTGGAAAGCAACGCAATATGGAGGGGTGAATGAGGCCTGAAAGTGACAACTCTGCCTGCACACAGGATGAACATGACTGGAGGTAGAGGTGGGCAAGCCAATAAAGTACCAGGCAGATAGTCGAGCCAGAGTCGAGCCAAGGGTCTAGCTGGGCTATAAGAGCACGAACTGTGCCCTGAAAAAAGTTTGCCTTGGCCTAGGATCACACAGTTTGGTTATGCGTTGAGCCAGGATTAGTCCCAGGGTTTTTAGTTTCATGATATGCAATTCATCTATTAGGTGGTTACCTTTGCCTCTCATTTTTAACACCAAATGTTCTATGTGCATGATGAGAGAGCGTGGATGGCAGGCAGAATACACATTAAAGCTGCGCTTATTTTGGGATCGAGTATCTGAGAGCATATCTAGCTGGGACAGAGCCAGGTCAATGGCTTGAGCTTTGCTGTAGCCTTAAGTGGCCACCACTAACTGGACTTTCACTCCAGCATGTAAACTAGTGACTGCCCCTGTCCTGGTACCTCACCTGCCCTTTGAATTTCCGGAAATGAATTACATTTGTTGATGAAACATGTGATACCCCACCCTATTCAGCGGATCTCCATCAAGCTGTGACCTAACCCTCATCCTGAAGTATTATGGGGTTGGCATCTTTTGGTTTTAAAGAAACAACCCAATAGAGTTTGGGTTGATGCTGCAAACCAAACAAGCATGGCAAAACCAATAGGTCATATGTTCAAAGAGCGAGTGCTGAGCTATTGTCTGTGCAGTGCAGGAGTACGCTGTCCTGTGATAGTGAAGGAGGTACTGATCTCTCAATGCAGAACTGTAGTCAAAGGAGGCCTTTAGCTCCTGCTTGGATCCTCTGAATGGTGCGAATGGCTGCTGATTTTATCCTCTCCCTGTGAAGCACCAGCATAAAGTTGACAACACCAAGAGTAAGCTAGTCATGCTAAATCTGTGCCAAATTTCATGCAGGTAAATCAATTGGTGACAAACTATTTTGCAAACCAACAATGTTTTGACTCCCACTGTAAATTAGTCTCTTCTTCCTCCCACTGGCTATGCACGAAACCTGAAATCAAAGCACTGGGCGTAACTTGATAACTGCCTGTCACATTCCATGCAGCTTTTGAAAATAATATTTTTCTTTATTGGCAGCTTAAATCACATTACATGATGCAGTGCTGTATAATTATTAGGATATTCCTGGGTAATAGATGTAAATATATGTCTGATTCGTATTTCAGTATACCAATCGTGCAAATCAATGTGTAACAAATACATCGCCACAGTCAAAGTTTATAACATCTGCAACGGTTTGAGAGTCCCGTAAACAACCCCAAGAAAGAAACATGAAAGTATTGCAAGGTTAAACAAGCATTGGAAATGCAATAGGGCTCGCATTAGAAAAGTTTGAGCTATTGGTCTTATAAATCTTTTTTTTTTATTTATGTGTTATTTTTTAAAATAGCTAAATTAATAACTTTGTCATTTACAATGCCAATAGTTATAACCTTCACAAATGTGACACCTATAGCATTTGTAATGCAACATGTTTTGTATTTACGTGACTTAGATGTATTGATATTACAAATAACAATGGCTTTTAATTTTTTTAAATAATTAATACTTAAATAATGTATTTAATTTGTAATGGCACTAGCTTAAACTTTTGTAAATAACTTTTGTGAAGATTATGTTGTGTTTTTTATTGTGACGAAAATCCAAGAACAGAAGTGAAATATTAACATATTTTTGTGATTTGTAATAAAGCGTGAAAGCTTGAAAACAGCTTGAAACATTGAAAGAACATATTTGAACCAGTGATGCTGTGGTCGCGCTAAGTGATGCTGTGGTTGCGCTGAGTGATGCTGTGGTGGTGCTGAGTGATGCTGTGGTTGGGCTGAGTGATGCTGTGGTTGCGCTGAGTGGTGTGTGCATCGTTGGAGCTTAGTGGGTGCATTGGTGGAGCTGTGTGGTGGGTGCATTGGTGGAGCTTAGTTGGAGCATCTGTGGAGCTGTGTGGTGGGTGCATCGGTAGAGCTGTGTGGTGGGTGCCTCGCGGAGCTGTGTGGTGGGTGCATCGGCGGAGCTGTGTGGTGGGTGCATCGGTGGAGCTGTGTGGTGGGTGCTTTGGTGGAGCTGTGTGGTGGGTGCATCTGTGGAGCTGTGTGGTGGGTGCATCTGTGGAGCTGTGTGGTGGGTGCATATGTGGAGCTGTGTGGTGGGTGCCTCGGTGGAGCTGAGTGGTGGGTGCATCGGTGGAGCTGTATGGTGGGTGCCTTGGTGGAGCTGTATGGTGGGTGGCTCGGTGGAGCTGTGTGGTGGGTGCATCGGTGGAGCTGTGTGGTGGGTGCATCAGTGGAGCTGTATGGTGGGTGTCTCGGTGGAGCTGTATGGTGGGTGCCTCGGTGGAGCTGTATGGTGGGTGCCTCAGTGGAGCTGTGTGGTTGGTGCATCGGTGGAGCTGTGTGGTGTGTGCATCGGTTGAGATGTGTCAGTGGAGCTGTGTGGTGGCTGCATCGGTGGAGTTGTGTGGTGGCTGCATCGGTGGAGCTGTGTGGTGGGTGCATCGGTGGAGCTGTGTGGTGGGTGCATCGGTGGAGCTGTGTGGTGGGTGCATCGGTGGAGCTGTGTGGTGGGTGCATCGGTGGAGCTGTGTTGGTGGAGCTGTGTGGTGGCTGCATCGGTGGAGCTGTGTGGTGGGTGCATCGGTGGAGCTGTGTGGTGGCTGCATCGGTAGAGCTGTGTATTGGGTGCATCGGTGGAGCTGTATGGTGGGTGCATCGGTGGAGCTGTGTGGTGGGTGCATCGGTGGAGCTGTGTGGTGGGTGCATCGGTGGAGCTGTATGGTGGGTGCCTCGGTAGAGCTGTGTGGTGGGTGCATCAGTGGAGCTATGTCGGTGGAGCTGTGTGGTGGTTGCATCAGTGGAGCTGGGTGGTGGGTGCATCGGTGGAGCTGTGTGGTGGGTGCATCAGTGGAGCTGTGTCGGTGGAGCTGTGTGGTGGTTGCATCAGTGGAGCTGGGTGGTGGGTGCATCGGTGGAGCTGTGTGATGGGTGCATCGGTGGAGCTGTGTTGGTGGAGCTATGTGGAGGCTGCATCAGTGGAGCTGTGTGGTGGGTGCATCGGTGGAGCTGTGTGGTGAGTGCATCGGTGGAGCTGTGTGGTGGGTGCATCGGTGGAGATGTGTAGGTGGAGCTGTATGGTGGGTGCATCAGTGGAGCTGTGTGGTGGGTGCATCTGTGGAGCTGTATGGTGGGTGCCTCGGTGGAGCTGTATGGTGGGTGCCTCGGTGGAGCTGAGTGGTGGGTGCATCGGTGGAGCTGTATAGTGGGTGCATCTGTGGAGCTGTGTGGTGGGTGCCTCGGTGGAGCTGAGTGGTGGGTGCATCGGTGGAGCTGTATGGGTGGTGCCTTGGTGGAGCTGTATGGTGGGTGGCTCGGTGGAGCTGTGTGGTGGGTGCATCAGTGGAGCTGTGTGGTGGGTGCATCGGTGGAGCTGTATGGTGGGTGCCTCGGTGGAGCTGTATGGTGGGTGCCTCGGTGGAGCTGTATGGTGGGTGCCTCGGTGGAGCTGTGTGGTTGGTGCATCAGTGGAGCTGTGTGGTGTGTGCATCGGTGGAGATGTGTCAGTGGAGCTGTGTGGTGGGTGCATCGGTGGAGCTGTGTGGTGGGTGCATCGGTGGAGCTGTGTGGTGGGTGCATCGGTGGAGCTGTGTGGTGGGTGCATCGGTGGAGCTGTGTGGTGGGTGCATCGGTGGAGCTGTGTTGGTGGAGCTGTGTGGTGGCTGCATCGGTGGAGCTGTGTGGTGGGTGCATCGGTGGAGCTGTGTGGTGGCTGCATCGGTGGAGCTGTGTATTGGGTGCATCGGTGGAGCTGTATGGTGGGTGCATCGGTGGAGCTGTGTGGTGGGTGCATCGGTGGAGCTGTGTGGTGGGTGCATCGGTAGAGCTGTGTGGTGGGTGCATCAGTGGAGCTGTGTCGGTGGAGCTGTGTGGTGGTTGCATCAGTGGAGCTGGGTGGTGGGTGCATCGGTGGAGCTGTGTGGTGGGTGCATCGGTGGAGCTGTGTCGGTGGAGCTGTGTGGTGGTTGCATCAGTGGAGCTGGGTGGTGGGTGCATCGGTGGAGCTGTGTGATGGGTGCATCGGTGGAGCTGCGTTGGTGGAGCTATGTGGTGGCTGCATCAGTGGAGCTGTGTGGTGGGTGCATCGGTGGAGCTGTGTGGTGGGTGCATCGGTGGAGCTGTGTGGTGGGTGCATCGGTGGAGATTTGAAGGGGGAGCTGTATGGTGGGTGCCTCGGTGGAGCTGTGTGGTGGGTGCATCAGTGGAGCTGTGTGGTGGGTGCATCGGTGGAGCTGTATGGTGGGTGCATCGGTGGAGCTGTATGGTGGGTGCCTCGGTGGAGCTGTGTGGTGGGTGCATCGGTGGAGCTGTGTGGTGGGTGCATCGGTGGAGCTGTATGGTAGGTGCCTCGGTGGAGCTGTGTGGTGGGTGCATCGGTGGAGCTGTGTGGTGGGTGTATCGGTGGAGCTGTGTCGGTGGAGCTGTGTGGTGGGTGCATCGGTGAAGCTGTGTGGTGGGTGCATCGGTGGGGCTGTGTGGTGGGTGCATCGGTGGAGCTGTGTGGTGGGTGCATCGGTGGAGCTGTGTGGTGGGTGCATCGGTGGAGCTCTGTGGTGGCTGCATCGGTGGAGTTGTGTGGTGGGTGCATCGGTGGAGCTGTGTGGTGGGTGCATCGGTGGAGCTGTGTGGTGGGTGCATCGGTGGAGCTGTGTGGTGGTTGCATCAGTGGAGCTGTGTGGTGGCACCATCGGTTGAGCTGTGTGGTGGCTGCATCGGTGGAGCTGTGTGGTTGGTGCATCGGTGGAGCTGTGTGGTGTGTGCATCGGTGGAGCTGTGTGGTGGCTGCATCGGGGGAGCTGTGTGGTGGGTGCATCGGTGGAGCTGTATGGTGGGTGCATCTGTGGAGCTGTGTGGTGGGTGCATCGGTGGAGCTGTGTGGTGAGTGCATCGGTGGAGCTGTATGGTGGGTGCCTCGGTGGAGCTGTGTGGTCGGTGCATCGGTGGAGCTGTGTCGGTGGAGCTGTGTGGTGGTTGCATCAGTGGAACTGGGTGGTGGGTGCATCGGTGGAGCTGTGTGGTGGGTGCATCGGTGGAGCTGTGTCGGTGGAGCTGTGTGGTGGTTGCATCAGTGGAGCTGGGTGGTGGGTGCATCGGTGGAGCTGTGTGGTGGGTGCATCGGTGGAGCTGTGTCGGTGGAGCTGTGTGGTGGCTGCATCGGAGGAGCTCTGTGGTGGGTGCATCGGTGGAGCTCTGTGGTGGGTGCATCGGTGGTGCTGTGTGGTGGGTGCCTCGGTTGAGCTGTGTGGTGGGTGCATCAGTGGAGCTGTGTGGTGGGTGCATCGGTGGAGCTGTGTGGTAAGTGCCTCGGTGGAGCTGTGTGGTAGGTGCCTCGGTGGAGCTGTGTGGTGGGTGCCTCGGTGGAGCTGTGTGGTGGGTGCCTCGGTGGAGCTGTGCGGTGGAGGCATTTGTGGAGCTCTGTGGTGGGTGCATCGGTGGAGCTCTGTGGTGGGGGCATCAGTGGAGCTGTGTGGTGGGTGCATCGGTGGAGCTGTGTGGTGGGTGCATTGGTGAAGCTGTGTCGGTGGAGCTGTGTGGTGGCTGCATCAGTGGAGCTGTGTGGTGGGTGCATCGGTGGAGCTGTGTGGTGACTGCATCGGTGGAGCTGTGTGGTGCCTGCATCGGTGGAGCTGTGTGGTAGGTGCCTCGGTGGAGCTGTGTGGTGGGTGCATCGGTGGAGCTGTGCGGTGGGTGCCTCGGTGGAGCTGTGTGGTGGGTGCATCGGTGGAGCTGTGTGGTGGGTGCATCAGTGGAGCTGTGTAGGTGGAGCTGTGTGGTGGGTGCATCGGTGGAGCTGTGTGGAGGGTGCCTCATGGAGCTGTGTGGTGGGTGCATCAGTGGAGCTGTGTGGTGGTGCCTCAGTGGAGCTGTGTGGTGAGTGCATCGGTGGAGCTGTGTAGGTGGAGCTATGTGGTGGGTGCATCGGTGGAGCTGTGTGGTGGGTGCCTCGGTGGAGCTGTGTGTTGGGTGCATCGGTGGAGCTGTGTGGTGGGTGCCTCGGTGGAGCTGTGTGGTGGGTGCCTCGGTGGAGCTGTGTGGTGGGTGCATCGGTGGAGCTGTATGGTGGGTGCCTCGGTGGAGCTGAATGGTGGGTGCCTTGGTGGAGCTGTATGGTGGGTGCCTCGGTGGAGCTGTGTGGTGGGTGCATCGGTGGAGCTGTGTGGTGGTTGCATCAGTGGAGCTGTGTTGGGGGAGCTGTGTGGTGGCTGCATCGGTGTAGCTGTGTGGTGGGTGCATCTGTGGAGCTGTGTGGTGGGTGCATCGGTGGAGCTGTGTGGTGGGTGCATCTGTGGAGCTGTGTGGTGGGTGCATCTGTGGAGCTGTGTGGTGGGTGCCTTGGTAGAGCTGTGTGGTGGGTGCATCGGTGGAGCTGTATGGTGGGTGCCTCGGTGGAGCTGTGTGGTGGGTGCATCGGTGGAGCTGTGTGGTGGGTGCCTCAGTGGAGCTGTATGGTGGGTGCCTCGGTGGAGCTGTATGGTGGGTGCCTCGTGGAGCTGTGTGGTGGGGGCATTGGTGAAGCTGTGTGGTGGGTGCATCGGTGGAGCTGTGTGGTGGGTGCATCGGTGGAGCTGTGTCTGTGGAGCTGTGTGGTGGCTGCATCGGTGGAGCTGTGTGGTGGGTGCATCGGTGGAGCTGTGTGGTGGGTGCATCGGTGGAGCGGTGTGGTGGGTGCATCGGTGGGGCTGTGTGGTGGGTGCATCGGTGGAGCTGTGTCGGTGGAGCTGTGTGGTGGCTGCATCGGTGGAGCTGTGTGGTGGGTGCATTGGTGGAGCTGTGTGGTGGCTGCATCAGTGGAGCTGTGTGGTGGCTGCATCGGTGGAGCTGTGTGGTGGGTGCATCGGTGGAGCTGTGTGGTGGGTGCATCGGTGGGGCTGTGTGGTGATTGCATCGGTGGAGCTGTGTCGGTGGAGCTGTGTGGTGGCAGCATCGGTGGAGCTGTGTGGTGGGTGCATCGGTGGAGCTGTGTGGTGGCTGCATTGGTGGAGCTGTGTGGTGGCTGCATCGGTGGAGCTGTGTGGTGGGTGCATCGGTGCCGCTGTGTGGTGGGTGCATCGGTGGCGCTGTGTGGTGGGTGCATCGGTGGAGCTGTATGGTGGGTGCATCGGTGGAGCTGTGTGGTGGGTGCATCGGTGGAGCTGTGTGGTGGGTGCATCAGTGGAGCTGTATGGTGGGTGCCTCGGTGGAGCTGTGTGGTGGGTGCATCGGTGGATCTGTGTCGGTGGAGCTGTGTGGTGGTTGCATCAGTGTAGCTGGGTGGTGGGTGCATCGGTGGAGCTGTGTGGTGGTTGCATCGGTGGAACTGTGTCGGTGGAGCTGTGTGGTGGTTGCATCAGTGAAGCTGGGTGGTGGGTGCATCGGTGGAGCTGTGTTGGTGGAGCTGTGTCGGTGGAGCTGTGTGGTGGCTGCATCGGTGGAGCTGTGTGGTGGGTGCATCCGTGGAGCTGTGTGGTGGGTGCATCTGTGGAGCTGTGTGGGGGTGCATCTGTGGAGCTGTGTGGTGGGTGCCTCTGTGGAGCTGTGTGGTGGGTGCATCTGTGGAGCTGTGTGGTGGGTGCATCGGTTGAGCTGTATGTTGGGTGCCTCGGCGGAGCTGTGTGGTGGGTGCATCAGTGGAGCTGTATGGTGGGTGCCTCGGTGGAGCTGTATGGTGGGTGCCTCGGTGGAGCTGTATGGTGGGTGCCTCGGTGGAGCTGTGTGGTTGGTGCATCGGTGGAGCTGTGTGGTGGGTGCATCGGTGGAGCTGTGTCGGTGGAGCTGTGTGGTGGCTGCATTGGTGGAGCTGTGTGGTGGGTGCATCGGTGGAGCTGTGTGGTTGGTGCATCAGTGGAGCTGTGTGGTGGGTGCATCGGTGGAGCTGTGTGGTGGGTGCATCGGTGGGGCTGTGTGGTGGGTGCATCGGTGGAGCTGTGTCGGTGGAGCTGTGTGGTGGCTGCATCGGTGGAGCTGTGTGGTGGGTGCATTGGTGGAGCTGTTTGGTGGCTGCATCAGTGGAGCTGTGTGGTGGCTGCATCGGTGGAGCTGTGTGGTGGGTGCATTGGTGGAGTTGTGTGGTGGGTGCATCGGTGGGGCTGTGTGGTGGGTGCATCGGTGGAGCTGTGTCGGTGGAGCTGTGTGGTGGCAGCATCGGTGGAGCTGTGTGGTGGGTGCATCGGTGGAGCCGTGTGGTGGCTGCATCGGTGGAGCTGTGTGGTGGTGCATCGGTGAAGCTGTGTGGTGGGTGCATCGGTGGAGCTGTGTGGTGGGTGCATCGGTGGAGCTGTATGGTGGGTGCATCGGTGGAGCTGTGTGGTGGGTGCATCGGTGGAGCTGTGTGGTGGGTGCATCGGTGGAGCTGTGTGGTGGGTGCATCGGTGGAGCTGTATGGTGGGTGCCTCGGTGGAGCTGTGTGGTGGGTGCATCGGTGGAGCTGTGTCGGTGGAGCTGTGTGGTGGTTGCATCAGTGTAGCTGGGTGGTGGGTGCATCGTTGGAGCTGTTTGGTGGGTGCATCGGTGGAGCTGTGTTGGTGGAGCTGTGTGGTTGTTGCATCAGTGAAGCTGGGTGGTGGGTGCATCGGTGGAGCTGTGTCGGTGGAGCTGTGTGGTGGCTGCATCGGTGGAGCTATGTGGTGGGTGCATCGGTGGAGCTGTGTAGTGGGTGCATCGGTGGAGCTGTGTGGTGGGTGCATCTGTGGAGCTGTGTGGTGGGTGCATCTGTGGAGCTGTGTGGTGGGTGCCTTGGTGGAGCTGTGTGGTGGGTGCATCGGTGGAGCTGTGTGGTGGGTGCATCGGTTGAGCTGTATGTTGGGTGCCTCGGTGGAGCTGTGTGGTGGGTGCATCGGTGGAGCTGTATGGTGGGTGCCTCGGTGGAGCTGTATGGTGGGTGCCTCGGTGGAGCTGTATGGTGGGTGCCTCGGTGGAGCTGTGTGTTTGGTGCATCGGTGGAGAAGTGTGGTGTGTGCATCGGTGGAGATGTGTCAGTGGAGCTGTGTGGTGGCTGCATCGGTGGAGCTGTGTGGTGGGTGCATCGGTGGAGCTGTGTGGTGGGTGCATCAGTGGAGCTGTGTGGTGGGTGCATCGGTGGAGCTGTGTTGGTGGAGCTGTGTGGTGGCTGCATCGGTGGAGCTGTGTGGTGGCTGCATCGGTGGAGCTGTGTATTGGGTGCATCGGTGGAGCTGTGTGGTGGGTGCATCGGTGGAGCTGTATGGTGGGTGCATCGGTGCAGCTGTGTGGTGGGTGCATCGGTGGAGCTGTGTGGTGGGTGCATCGGTGGAGCTGCATGGTGGGTGCCTCGGTAGAGCTGTGTGGTGGGTGCATCAGTGGAGCTGTGTCGGTGGAGCTGTGTGGTGGTTGCATCAGTGGAGCTGGGTGATGGGTGCATCGGTGGAGCTGTGTGGTGGGTGCATCGGTGAAGCTGTGTCGGTGGAGCTGTGTGGTGGTTGCATCAGTGGAGCTGGGTGGTGGGTGCATCGGTGGAGCTTTTTGGTGGGTGCATCGGTGGAGCTGTGTTGGTGGAGCTACGTGGTGGCTGCATCAGTGGAGCTGTGTGGTGGGTGCATCGGTGGAGCTGTGTGGTGGGTGCATTGGTGGAGATGTGTAGGTGGAGCTGTATGGTGGGTGCCTCGGTGGAGCTGTGTGGTGGGTGCATCAGTGGAGCTGTGTGGTGGGTGCATCGGTGGAGCTGTATGGTGGGTGCCTCGGTGGAGCTGTATGGTGGGTGCCTCGGGGGAGCTGTGTGGTGGGTGCATCGGTGGAGCTGTGTGGTAGGTGCGTCTGTGGAGCTGTGCATCGGTGGAGCTGTGTGGTGGGTGCATCGGTGGAGCTGTATGGTGGGTGCCTCGGTGGAGCTGTGTCGGTGGAGCTGTGTGGTGGCTGCATTGGTGGAGCTGTGTGGTGGGTGCATCGGTGGAGCTGTGTGGTTGGTGCATCAGTGGAGCTGTGTGGTGGGTGCATCGCTGGAGCTGTGTGGTGGGTGCATCGGTGGGGCTGTGTGGTGGGTGCATCGGTGGAGCTGTGTCGGAGGAGCTGTGTGGTGGCTGCATCGGTGGAGCTGTGTGGTGGGTGCATTGGTGGAGCTGTTTGGTGGCTGCATCAGTGGAGCTGTGTGGTGGCTGCATCGGTGGAGCTGTGTGGTGGGTGCATTGGTGGAGTTGTGTGGTGGGTGCATCGGTGGGGCTGTGTGGTGGGTGCATCGGTGGAGCTGTGTCGGTGGAGCTGTGTGGTGGCGGCATCGGTGGAGCTGTGTGGTGGGTGCATCGGTGGAGCTGTGTGGTGGCTGCATCGGTGGAGCTGTGTGGTGGTGCATCGGTGGAGCTGTGTGGTGGGTGCATCGGTGGAGCTGTGTGGTGGGTGCATCGGTGGAGCTGTATGGTGGGTGCATCGGTGGAGCTGTGTGGTGGGTGCATCGCTGGAGCTGTGTGGTGGGTGCATCGGTGGAGCTGTATGGTGGGTGCCTCGGTGGAGCTGTGTGGTGGGTGCATCAGTGGAGCTGTGTTGGTGGAGCTGTGTGGTGGTTGCATCAGTGTAGCTGGGTGGTGGGTGCATCGTTGGAGCTGTGTGGTGGGTGCATCGGTGGAGCTGTGTTGGTGGAGCTGTGTGGTGGTTGCATAAGTGAAGCTGGGTGGTGGGTGCATCGGTGGAGCTGTGTCGGTGGAGCTGTGTGGTGGCTGCATCGGTGGAGCTGTGTGGTGGGTGCATCAGTGGAGCTGTGTGGTGGGTGCATCTGTGGAGCTGTGTGGTGGGTGCATCTGTGGAGCTGTGTGGTGGGTGCCTCGGTGGAGCTGTGTGGTGGGTGCATCGGTGGAGCTGTGTGGTGGGTGCATCGGTTGAGCTGTATGTTGGGTGCCTCGGTGGAGCTGTGTGGTGGGTGCATCGGTGGATCTGTATGGTGGTTGCCTCGGTGGAGCTGTATGGTGGGTGCCTCGGTGGAGCTGTATGGTGGGTGCCTCGGTGGAGCTGTGTGTTTGGTGCATCGGTGGAGCTGTGTGGTGTGTGCATCGGTGGAGATATGTCAGTGGAGCTGTGTGGTGGCTGCATGGGTGGAGCTGTGTGGTGGGTGCATCGGTGGAGCTGTGTGGTGGGTGCATCAGTGGAGCTGTGTGGTGGGTGCATCGATGGAGCTGTGTCGGTGGAGCTGTGTGGTGGCTGCATCGGTGGAGCTGTGTGGTGGGTGCATCGGTGGAGCTGTGTGGTGGCTGCATCGGTGGAGCTGTGTATTGGGTGCATCGGTGGAGCTGTGTGGTGGGTGCATCAGTGGAGCTGTATGGTGGGTGCATCGGTGCAGCTGTGTGGTGGGTGCATCGGTGGAGCTGTGTGGTGGGTGCATCGGTGGAGCTGTACGGTGGGTGCCTCGGTAGAGCTGTGTGGTGGGTGCATCAGTGGAGCTGTGTCGGTGGAGCTGTGTGGTGGTTGCATCAGTGGAGCTGGGTGATGGGTGCATCGGTGGAGCTGTGTGGTGGGTGCATCGGTGAAGCTGTGTCGGTGGAGCTGTGTGGTGGTTGCATCAGTGGAGCTGGGTGGTGGGTGCATCGGTGGAGCTTTTTGATGGGTGCATCGGTGGAGCTGTGTTGGTGGAGCTATGTGGTGGCTGCATCAGTGGAGCTGTGTGGTGGGTGCATCGGTGGAGCTGTGTGGTAGGTGCATCGGTGGAGATGTGTAGGTGGAGCTCTATGGTGGGTGCCTCGGTGGAGCTGTGTGGTGGGTGCATCAGTGGAGCTGTGTGGTGGGTGCATCGGTGGAGCTGTATGGTGGGTGCCTCGGTGGAGCTGTATGGTGGGTGCCTCGGGGGAGCTGTGTGGTGGGTGCATCGGTGGAGCTGTGTGGTGGGTGCGTCTGTGGAGCTGTGCATCGGTGGAGCTGTGTGGTGGGTGCATCGGAGGAGCTGTATGGTGGGTGCCTCGGTGGAGCTGTGTGGTGGGTGCATCGGTGGAGCTGTGTGGTGGGTGCATCGGTGGAGCTGTGTTGGTGGAGCTGTGTGGTGGGTGCATCGGTGGAGCTGTGTGGTGGGTGCATCAGTGGAGCTGGGTGGTGGGTGCATCGGTGGAGCTGTGTGGTGGGTGCATCGGTGGAGCTGTGTCCGTGGAGCTGTGTGGTGGTTGCATCAGTGGAGCTGGGTGGTGGGTGCATCGGTGGAGCTGTGTGATGGGTGCATCGGTGGAGCTGCGTTGGTGGAGCTATGTGGTGGCTGCATCAGTGGAGCTGTGTGGTGGGTGCATCGGTGGAGCTGTGTGGTGGGTGCATCGGTGGAGCTGTGTGGTGGGTGCATCGGTGGAGATTTGAAGGGGGAGCTGTATGGTGGGTGCCTCGGTGGAGCTGTGTGATGGGTGCATCAGTGGAGCTGTGTGGTGGGTGCATCGGTGGAGCTGTATGGTGGGTGCATCAGTGGAGCTGTATGGTGGGTGCCTCGGTGGAGCTGTGTGGTGGGTGCATCGGTGGAGCTGTGTGGTGGGTGCATCGGTGGAGCTGTATGGTGGGTGCCTCGGTGGAGCTGTGTGGTGGGTGCATCGGTGGAGCTGTGTGGTGGGTGCATCGGTGGAGCTGTGTCGGTGGAGCTGTGTGGTGGGTGCATCGGTGGAGCTGTGTGGTGGGTGCATCGGTGGGGCTGTGTGGTGGGTGCATCGGTGGAGCTGTGTGGTGGGTGCATCAGTGGAGCTGTGTGGTGGGTGCATCGGTGGAGCTCTGTGGTGGCTGCATCGGTGGAGCTGTGTGGTGGGTGCATCGGTGGAGCTGTGTGGTGGGTGCATCGGTGGAGCTGTGTGGTGGGTGCATCGGTGGAGCTGTGTCGTGGTTGCATCATTTGAGCTGTGTGGTGGCACCATCGGTTGAGCTGTGTGGTGGCTGCATCGGTGGAGCTGTGTGGTTGGTCATCGGTGGAGCTGTGTGGTGTGTGCATCGGTGGAGCTGTGTGGTGGCTGCATCGGGGGAGCTGTGTGGTGGGTGCATCGGTGGAGCTGTATGGTGGGTGCATCTGTGGAGCTTTGTGGTGGGTGCATCGGTGGAGCTGTGTGGTGAGTGCATCGGTGGAGCTGTATGGTGGGTGCCTCGGTGGAGCTGTGTGGTCGGTGCATCGGTGGAGCTGTGTCGGTGGAGCTGTGTGGTGGTTGCATCAGTGGAACTGGGTGGTGGGTGCATCGGTGGAACTGTGTGGTGGGTGCATCGGTGGAGCTGTGTCGGTGGAGCTGTGTGGTGGTTGCATCAGTGGAGCTGGGTGGTGGGTGCATCGGTGGAGCTGTGTGGTGGGTGCATCGGTGGAGCTGTGTCGGTGGAGCTGTGTGGTGGCTGCATCGGAGGAGCTCTGTGGTGGGTGCATCGGTGGAGCTCTGTGGTGGGTGCATCGGTGGAGCTGTACGGTGGGTGCCTCGGTGGAGCTGTGTGGTGGGTGCATCGGTGGAGCTGTGTGGTGGGTGCATCAGTGGAGCTGTGTAGGTGGAGCTGTGTGGTGGGTGCATCGGTGGAGCTGTGTGGAGGGTGCCTCGTGGAGCTATGTGGTGGGTGCATCGGTGGAGCTGTGTGGTGGTGCCTCAGTGGAGCTGTGTGGTGAGTGCATCGGTGGAGCTGTGTAGGTGGAGCTATGTGGTGGGTGCATCGGTGGAGCTGTGTGGTGGGTGCCTCGGTGGAGCTGTGTGTTGGGTGCATCGGTGGAGCTGTGTGGTGGGTGCCTCGGTGGAGCTGTGTGGTGGGTGCCTCGGTGGAGCTGTGTGGTGGGTGCATCGGTGGAGCTGTATGGTGGGTGCTTCGGTGGAGCTGAATGGTGGGTGCCTTGGTGGAGCTGTATGGTGGGTGCCTCGGTGGAGCTGTGTGGTGGGTGCATCGGTGGAGCTGTGTGGTGGGTGCATCAGTGGAGCTGTGTTGGGGGAGCTGTGTGGTGGCTGCATCGGTGTAGCTGTGTGGTGGGTGCATCGGTGGAGCTGTGTGGTGGGTGCATCGGTGGAGCTGTGTGGTGGGTGCATCTGTGGAGCTGTGTGGTGGGTGCATCTGTGGAGCTGTGTGGTGGGTGCCTCGGTGGAGCTGTGTGGTGGGTGCATCGGTGGAGCTGTATGGTGGGTGCCTCGGTGGAGCTGTGTGGTGGGTGCATCGGTGGAGCTGTGTGGTGGGTGCCTCAGTGGAGCTGTGTGGTGGGTGCCTCGGTGGAGCTGTATGGTGGGTGCCTCGTGGAGCTGTGTGGTGGGGGCATTGGTGAAGCTGTGTGGTGGGTGCATCGGTGGAGCTGTGTGGTGGGTGCATCGGTGGAGCTGTGTCGGTGGAGCTGTGTGGTGGCTGCATCGGTGGAGCTGTGTGGTGGGTGCATCGGTGGAGCTGTGTGGTGGGTGCATCGGTGGAGCGGTGTGGTGGGTGCATCGGTGGGGCTGTGTGGTGGGTGCATCGGTGGAGCTGTGTCGGTGGAGCTGTGTGGTGGCTGCATCGGTGGAGCTGTGTGGTGGGTGCATTGGTGGAGCTGTGTGGTGGCTGCATCAGTGGAGCTGTGTGGTGGCTGCATCGGTGGAGCTGTGTGGTGGGTGCATCGGTGGAGCTGTGTGGTGGGTGCATCGGTGGGGCTGTGTGGTGATTGCATCGGTGGAGCTGTGTCGGTGGAGCTGTGTGGTGGCAGCATCGGTGGAGCTGTGTGGTGGGTGCATCGGTGGAGCTGTGTGGTGGCTGCATTGGTGGAGCTGTGTGGTGGCTGCATCGGTGGAGCTGTGTGGTGGGTGCATCGGTGCCGCTGTGTGGTGGGTGCATCGGTGGCGCTGTGTGGTGGGTGCATCGGTGGAGCTGTATGGTGGGTGCATCGGTGGAGCTGTGTGGTGGGTGCATCGGTGGAGCTGTGTGGTGGGTGCATCAGTGGAGCTGTATGATGGGTGCCTCGGTGGAGCTGTGTGGTGGGTGCATCGGTGGATCTGTGTCAGTGAAGCTGTGTGGTGGTTGCATCAGTGTAGCTGGGTGGTGGGTGCATCGGTGGAGCTGTGTGGTGGTTGCATCGGTGGAACTGTGTCGGTGGAGCTGTGTGGTGGTTGCATCAGTGAAGCTGGGTGGTGGGTGCATCGGTGGAGCTGTGTTGGTGGAGCTGTGTCGGTGGAGCTGTGTGGTGGCTGCATTGGTGGAGCTGTGTGGTGGGTGCATCCGTGGAGCTGTGTGGTGGGTGCATCTGTGGAGCTGTGTGGGGGGTGCATCTGTGGAGCTGTGTGGTGGGTGCCTCGGTGGAGCTGTGTGGTGGGTGCATCGGTGGAGCTGTGTGGTGGGTGCATCGGTTGAGCTGTATGTTGGGTGCCTCGGCGGAGCTGTGTGGTGGGTGCATCAGTGGAGCTGTATGGTGGGTGCCTCGGTGGAGCTGTATGGTGGGTGCCTCGGTGGAGCTGTGTGGTTGGTGCATCGGTGGAGCTGTGTGGTGGGTGCATCGGTGGAGCTGTGTCGGTGGAGCTGTGTGGTGGCTGCATTGGTGGAGCTGTGTGGTGGGTGCATCGGTGGAGCTGTGTGGTTGGTGCATCAGTGGAGCTGTGTGGTGGGTGCATCGGTGGAGCTGTGTGGTGGGTGCATCGATGGGGCTGTGTGGTGGGTGCATCGGTGGAGCTGTGTCGGTGGAGCTGTGTGGTGGCTGCATCGGTGGAGCTGTGTGGTGGGTGCATTGGTGGAGCTGTTTGGTGGCTGCATCAGTGGAGCTGAGTGGTGGCTGCATCGGTGGAGCTGTGTGGTGGGTGCATTGGTGGAGTTGTGTGGTGGGTGCATCGGTGGGGCTGTGTGGTGGGTGCATCGGTGGAGCTGTGTCGGTGGAGCTGTGTGGTGGCAGCATCGGTGGAGCTGTGTGGTGGGTGCATCGGTGGAGCTGTGTGGTGGCTGCATCGGTGGAGCTGTGTGGTGGTGCATCGGTGGAGCTGTGTGGTGGGTGCATCGGTGGAGCTGTGTGGTGGGTGCATCGGTGCCGCTGTGTGGTGGGTGCATCGGTGGCGCTGTGTGGTGGGTGCATCGGTGGAGCTGTATGGTGGGTGCATCGGTGGAGCTGTGTGGTGGGTGCATCGGTGGAGCTGAGTGGTGGGTGCATCAGTGGAGCTGTATGGTGGGTGCCTCGGTGGAGCTGTGTGGTGGGTGCATCGGTGGATCTGTGTCGGTGGAGCTGTGTGGTGGTTGCATCAGTGTAGCTGGGTGGTGGGTGCATCGGTGGAGCTGTGTGGTGGTTGCATCGGTGGAACTGTGTCGGTGGAGCTGTGTGGTGGTTGCATCAGTGAAGCTGGGTGGTGGGTGCATCGGTGGAGCTGTGTTGGTGGAGCTGTGTCGGTGGAGCTGTGTGGTGGCTGCATCGGTGGAGCTGTGTGGTGGGTGCATCCGTGGAGCTGTGTGGTGGGTGCATCTGTGGAGCTGTGTGGGGGGTGCATCTGTGGAGCTGTGTGGTGGGTGCCTCGGTGGAGCTGTGTGGTGGGTGCATCGGTGGAGCTGTGTGGTGGGTGCATCGGTTGAGCTGTATGTTGGGTGCCTCGGCGGAGCTGTGTGGTGGGTGCATCAGTGGAGCTGTATGGTGGGTGCCTCGGTGGAGCTGTATGGTGGGTGCCTCGGTGGAGCTGTGTGGTTGGTGCATCGGTGGAGCTGTGTGGTGGGTGCATCGGTGGAGCTGTGTCGGTGGAGCTGTGTGGTGGCTGCATTGGTGGAGCTGTGTGGTGGGTGCATCGGTGGAGCTGTGTGGTTGGTGCATCAGTGGAGCTGTGTGGTGGGTGCATCGGTGGAGCTGTGTGGTGGGTGCATCGATGGGGCTGTGTGGTGGGTGCATCGGTGGAGCTGTGTCGGTGGAGCTGTGTGGTGGCTGCATCGGTGGAGCTGTGTGGTGGGTGCATTGGTGGAGCTCTTTGGTGGCTGCATCAGTGGAGCTGTGTGGTGGCTGCATCGGTGGAGCTGTGTGGTGGGTGCATTGGTGGAGTTGTGTGGTGGGTGCATCGGTGGGGCTGTGTGGTGGGTGCATCGGTGGAGCTGTGTCGGTGGAGCTGTGTGGTGGCAGCATCGGTGGAGCTGTGTGGTGGGTGCATCGGTGGAGCTGTGTGGTGGCTGCATCGGTGGAGCTGTGTGGTGGTGCATCGGTGGAGCTGTGTGGTGGGTGCATCGGTGGAGAAGTGTGGTGGGTGCATCGGTGGAGCTGTATGGTGGGTGCATCGGTGGAGCTGTATGGTGGGTGCATCGGTGGAGCTGTGTGGTGGGTGCATCGGTGGAGCTGTGTGGTGGGTGCATCGGTGGAGCTGTGTGGTGGGTGCCTCGGTGGAGCTGTATGGTGGGTGCCTCGGTGGAGCTGTGTGGTGGGTGCATCGGTGGAGCTGTGTCGGTGGAGCTGTGTGGTGGTTGCATCAGTGTAGCTGGGTGGTGGGTGCATCGTTGGAGCTGTTTGGTGGGTGCATCGGTGGAGCTGTGTTGGTGGAGCTGTGTGGTGGTTGCATCAGTGAAGCTGGGTGGTGGGTGCATCGGTGGAGCTGTGTCAGTGGAGCTGTGTGGTGGCTGCATCGGTGGAGCTATGTGGTGGGTGCATCGGTGGAGCTGTGTGGTGGGTGCATCGGTGGAGCTGTGTGGTGGGTGCATCTGTGGAGCTGTGTGGTGGGTGCATCTGTGGAGCTGTGTGGTGGGTGCCTTGGTGGAGCTGTGTGGTGGGTGCATCGGTGGAGCTGTGTGGTGGGTGCATCGGTTGAGCTGTATGTTGGGTGCCTCGGTGGAGCTGTGTGGTGGGTGCATCGGTGGAGCTGTATGGTGGGTGCCTCGGTGGAGCTGTATGGTGGGTGCCTCGGTGGAGCTGTATGGTGGGTGCCTCGGTGGAGCTGTGTGTTTGGTGCATCGGTGGAGAAGTGTGGTGTGTGCATCGGTGGAGATGTGTCAGTGGAGCTGTGTGGTGGCTGCATCGGTGGAGCTGTGTTAGGGGTGCATCGGTGGAGCTGTGTGGTGGGTGCATCAGTGGAGCTGTGTGGTGGGTGCATCGGTGGAGCTGTGTTGGTGGAGCTGTGTGGTGGCTGCATTGGTGGAGCCGTGTGGTGGCTGCATCGGTGGAGCTGTGTATTGGGTGCATCGGTGGAGCTGTGTGGTGGGTGCATCAGTGGAGCTGTATGGTGGGTGCATCGGTGCAGCTGTGTGGTGGGTGCATCGGTGGAGCTGTGTGGTGGGTGCATCGGTGGAGCTGTATGGTGGGTGCCTCGGTAGAGCTGTGTGGTGGGTGCATCAGTGGAGCTGTGTCGGTGGAGCTGTGTGGTGGTTGCATCAGTGGAGCTGGGTGATGGGTGCATCGGTGGAGCTGTGTGGTGGGTGCATCGGTGAAGCTGTGTCGGTGGAGCTGTGTGGTGGTTGCATCAGTGGAGCTGGGTGGTGGGTGCATCGGTGGAGCTTTTTGGTGGGTGCATTGGTGGAGCTGTGTTGGTGGAGCTATGTGGTGGCTGCATCAGTGGAGCTGTGTGGTGGGTGCATCGGTGGAGCTGTGTGGTGGGTGCATTGGTGGAGATGTGTAGGTGGAGCTGTATGGTGGGTGCCTCGGTGGAGCTGTGTGGTGGGTGCATCAGTGGAGCTGTGTGGTGGGTGCATCTGTGGAGCTGTATGGTGGGTGCCTCGGTGGAGCTGTATGGTGGGTGCCTCGGGGGAGCTGTGTGGTGGGTGCATCGGTGGAGCTGTGTGGTAGGTGCGTCTGTGGAGCTGTGCATCGGTGGAGCTGTGTGGTGGGTGCATCGGTGGAGCTGTATGGTGGGTGCCTCGGTGGACCTGTGTCGGTGGAGCTGTGTGGTGGCTGCATTGGTGGAGCTGTGTGGTGGGTGCATCGGTAGAGCTGTGTGGTTGGTGCATCAGTGGAGCTGTGTGGTGGGTGCATCGCTGGAGCTGTGTGGTGGGTGCATCGGTGGGGCTGTGTGGTGGGTGCATCGGTGGAGCTGTGTCGGTGGAGCTGTGTGGTGGCTGCATTGGTGGAGCTGTGTGGTGGGTGCATTGGTGGAGCTGTTTGGTGGCTGCATCAGTGGAGCTGTGTGGTGGCTGCATCGGTGGAGCTGTGTGGTGGGTGCATTGGTGGAGTTGTGTGGTGGGTGCCTCGGTGGGGCTGTGTGGTGGGTGCATCGGTGGAGCTGTGTCGGTGGAGCTGTGTGGTGGCAGCATCGGTGGAGCTTTGTGGTGGGTGCATCGGTGGAGCTGTGTGGTGGCTGCATCGGTGGAGCTGTGTGGTGGTGCATCGGTGGAGCTGTATGGTGGGTGCCTCGGTGGAGCTGTGTGGTGGGTGCATCGGTGGAGCTGTGTCGGTGGAGCTGTGTGGTGGTTGCATCAGTGTAGCTGGGTGGTGGGTGCATCATTGGAGCTGTTTGGTGGGTGCATCGGTGGAGCTGTGTTGGTGGAGCTGTGTGGTGGTTGCATCAGTGAAGCTGGGTGGTGGGTGCATCGGTGGAGCTGTGTCGGTGGAGCTGTGTGGTGGCTGCATCGGTGGAGCTATGTGGTGGGTGCATCGGTGGAGCTGTGTGGTGGGTGCATCGGTGGAGCTGTGTGGTGGGTGCATCTGTGGAGCTGTGTGGTGGGTGCATCTGTGGAGCTGTGTGGTGGGTGCCTTGGTGGAGCTGTGTGGTGGGTGCATCGGTGGAGCTGTGTGGTGGGTGCATCGGTTGAGCTGTATGTTGGGTGCCTTGGTGGAGCTGTGTGGTGGGTGCATCGGTGGAGCTGTATGGTGGGTGCCTCGGTGGAGCTGTATGGTGGGTGCCTCGGTGGAGCTGTATGGTGGGTGCCTCGGTGGAGCTGTGTGTTTGGTGCATCGGTGGAGAAGTGTGGTGTGTGCATCGGTGGAGATGTGTCAGTGGAGCTGTGTGGTGGCTGCATTGGTGGAGCTGTGTGGTGGGTGCATCGGTGGAGCTGTGTGGTGGGTGCATCAGTGGAGCTGTGTGGTGGGTGCATCGGTGGAGCTGTGTTGGTGGAGCTGTGTGGTGGCTGCATTGGTGGAGCTGTGTGGTGGCTGCATCGGTGGAGCTGTGTATTGGGTGCATCGGTGGAGCTGTGTGGTGGGTGCATCGGTGGAGCTGTATGGTGGGTGCATCGGTGCAGCTGTGTGGTGGGTGCATCGGTGGAGCTGTGTGGTGGGTGCATCGGTGGAGCTGTATGGTGGGTGCCTCGGTAGAGCTGTGTGGTGGGTGCATCAGTGGAGCTGTGTCGGTGGAGCTGAGTGGTGGTTGCATCAGTGGAGCTGGGTGATGGGTGCATCGGTGGAGCTGTGTGGTGGGTGCATCGGTGAAGCTGTGTCGGTGGAGCTGTGTGGTGGTTGCATCAGTGGAGCTGGGTGGTGGGTGCATCGGTGGAGCTTTTTGGTGGGTGCATTGGTGGAGCTGTGTTGGTGGAGCTATGTGGTGGCTGCATCAGTGGAGCTGTGTGGTGGGTGCATCGGTGGAGCTGTGTCGTGGGTGCATTGGTGGAGATGTGTAGGTGGAGCTGTATGGTGGGTGCCTCGGTGGAGCTGTGTGGTGGGTGCATCATTGGAGCTGTGTGGTGGGTGCATCGGTGGAGCTGTATGGTGGGTGCCTCGGTGGAGCTGTATGGTGGGTGCCTCGGGGGAGCTGTGTGGTGGGTGCATCGGTGGAGCTGTGTGGTAGGTGCGTCTGTGGAGCTGTGCATCGGTGGAGCTGTGTGGTGGGTGCATCGGTGGAGCTGTATGGTGGGTGCCTCGGTGGAGCTGTGACGGTGGAGCTGTGTGGTGGCTGCATTGGTGGAGCTGTGTGGTGGGTGCATCGGTGGAGCTGTGTGGTTGGTGCATCAGTGGAGCTGTGTGGTGGGTGCATCGCTGTAGCTGTGTGGTGGGTGCATCGGTGGGGCTGTGTGGTGGGTGCATCGGTGGAGCTGTGTCGGTGGAGCTGTGTGGTGGCTGCATCGGTGGAGCTGTGTGGTGGGTGCATTGGTGGAGCTGTTTGGTGGCTGCATCAGTGGAGCTGTGTGGTGGCTGCATCGGTGGAGCTGTGTGGTGAGTGCATTGGTGGAGTTGTGTGGTGGGTGCATCGGTGGGGCTGTGTGGTGGGTGCATCGGTGGAGCTGTGTCGGTGGAGCTGTGTGGTGGCAGCATCGGTGGAGCTGTGTGGTGGGTGCATCGGTGGAGCTGTGTGGTGGCTGCATCGGTGGAGCTGTGTGGTGGTGCATCGGTGGAGCTGTGTGGTGGGTGCATCGGTGGAGCTGTGTGGTGGGTGCATCGGTGGAGCTGTATGGTGGGTGCATCGGTGGAGCTGTGTGGTGGGTGCATCGGTGGAGCTGTGTGGTGGGTGCATCGTTGGAGCTGTATGGTGGGTGCCTCGGTGGAGCTGTGTGGTGGGTGCATCGGTGGAGCTGTGTCGGTGGAGCTGTGTGGTGGCTGCATCAGTGTAGCTGGGTGGTGGGTGCATCGTTGGAGCTGTGTGGTGGGTGCATCGGTGGAGCTGTGTTGGTGGAGCTGTGTGGTGGTTGCATTAGTGAAGCTGGGTGGTGGGTGCATCGGTGGAGCTGTGTCGGTGGAGCTGTGTGGTGGCTGCATCGGTGGAGCTGTGTGGTGGGTGCATCGGTGGAGCTGTGTGGTGGGTGCATCTGTGGAGCTGTGTGGTGGGTGCATCTGTGGAGCTGTGTGGTGGGTGCCTCGGTGGAGCTGTGTGGTGGGTGCATCGGTGGAGCTGTGTGGTGGGTGCATCGGTTGAGCTGTATGTTGGGTGCCTCGGTGGAGCTGTGTGGTGGGTGCATCGGTGGATCTGTATGGTGGTTGCCTCGGTGGAGCTGTATGGTGGGTGCCTCGGTGGAGCTGTATGGTGGGTGCCTCGGTGGAGCTGTGTGTTTGGTGCATCGGTGGAGCTGTGTGGTGTGTGCATCGGTGGAGATGTGTCAGTGGAGCTGTGTGGTGGCTGCATCGGTGGAGCTGTGTGGTGGGTGCATCGGTGGAGCTGTGTGGTGGGTGCATCAGTGGAGCTGTGTGGTGGGTGCATCGGTGGAGCTGTGTCGGTGGAGCTGTGTGGTGGCTGCATCGGTGGAGCTGTATGGTGGGTGCCTCGGTGGAGCTGTGTGGTGGGTGCATCGGTGGAGCTGTGTCGGTGGAGCTGTGTGGTGGCTGCATCAGTGTAGCTGGGTGGTGGGTGCATCGTTGGAGCTGTGTGGTGGGTGCATCGGTGGAGCTGTGTTGGTGGAGCTGTGTGGTGGTTGCATTAGTGAAGCTGGGTGGTGGGTGCATCGGTGGAGCTGTGTCGGTGGAGCTGTGTGGTGGCTGCATCGGTGGAGCTGTGTGGTGGGTGCATCGGTGGAGCTGTGTGGTGGGTGCATCTGTGGAGCTGTGTGGTGGGTGCATCTGTGGAGCTGTGTGGTGGGTGCCTCGGTGGAGCTGTGTGGTGGGTGCATCGGTGGAGCTGTGTGGTGGGTGCATCGGTTGAGCTGTATGTTGGGTGCCTCGGTGGAGCTGTGTGGTGGGTGCATCGGTGGATCTGTATGGTGGTTGCCTCGGTGGAGCTGTATGGTGGGTGCCTCGGTGGAGCTGTATGGTGGGTGCCTCGGTGGAGCTGTGTGTTTGGTGCATCGGTGGAGCTGTGTGGTGTGTGCATCGGTGGAGATGTGTCAGTGGAGCTGTGTGGTGGCTGCATCGGTGGAGCTGTGTGGTGGGTGCATCGGTGGAGCTGTGTGGTGGGTGCATCAGTGGAGCTGTGTGGTGGGTGCATCGGTGGAGCTGTGTCGGTGGAGCTGTGTGGTGGCTGCATCGGTGGAGCTTTGTGGTGGGTGCATCGGTGGAGCTGTGTGGTGGCTGCATCGGTGGAGCTGTGTATTGGGTGCATCGGTGGAGCTGTATGGTGGGTGCCTCGGGGGAGCTGTGTGGTGGGTGCATCGGTGGAGCTGTGTGGTAGGTGCGTCTGTGGAGCTGTGCATCGGTGGAGCTGTGTGGTGTGTGCATCGGTGGAGATGTGTCAGTGGAGCTGTGTGGTGGCTGCATCGGTGGAGCTGTGTGGTGGGTGCATCGGTGGAGCTGTGTGGTGGGTGCATCAGTGGAGCTGTGTGGTGGGTGCATCGGTGGAGCTGTGTCGGTGGAGCTGTGTGGTGGCTGCATCGGTGGAGCTTTGTGGTGGGTGCATCGGTGGAGCTGTGTGGTGGGTGCATCATTGGAGCTGTGTGGTGGGTGCATCGGTGGAGCTGTATGGTGGGTGCCTCGGTGGAGCTGTATGGTGGGTGCCTCGGGGGAGCTGTGTGGTGGGTGCATCGGTGGAGCTGTGTGGTAGGTGCGTCTGTGGAGCTGTGCATCGGTGGAGCTGTGTGGTGGGTGCATCGGTGGAGCTGTATGGTGGGTGCCTCGGTGGAGCTGTGACGGTGGAGCTGTGTGGTGGCTGCATTGGTGGAGCTGTGTGGTGGGTGCATCGGTGGAGCTGTGTGGTTGGTGCATCAGTGGAGCTGTGTGGTGGGTGCATCGCTGTAGCTGTGTGGTGGGTGCATCGGTGGGGCTGTGTGGTGGGTGCATCGGTGGAGCTGTGTCGGTGGAGCTGTGTGGTGGCTGCATCGGTGGAGCTGTGTGGTGGGTGCATTGGTGGAGCTGTTTGGTGGCTGCATCAGTGGAGCTGTGTGGTGGCTGCATCGGTGGAGCTGTGTGGTGAGTGCATTGGTGGAGTTGTGTGGTGGGTGCATCGGTGGGGCTGTGTGGTGGGTGCATCGGTGGAGCTGTGTCGGTGGAGCTGTGTGGTGGCAGCATCGGTGGAGCTGTGTGGTGGGTGCATCGGTGGAGCTGTGTGGTGGCTGCATCGGTGGAGCTGTGTGGTGGTGCATCGGTGGAGCTGTGTGGTGGGTGCATCGGTGGAGCTGTGTGGTGGGTGCATCGGTGGAGCTGTATGGTGGGTGCATCGGTGGAGCTGTGTGGTGGGTGCATCGGTGGAGCTGTGTGGTGGGTGCATCGTTGGAGCTGTATGGTGGGTGCCTCGGTGGAGCTGTGTGGTGGGTGCATCGGTGGAGCTGTGTCGGTGGAGCTGTGTGGTGGCTGCATCAGTGTAGCTGGGTGGTGGGTGCATCGTTGGAGCTGTGTGGTGGGTGCATCGGTGGAGCTGTGTTGGTGGAGCTGTGTGGTGGTTGCATTAGTGAAGCTGGGTGGTGGGTGCATCGGTGGAGCTGTGTCGGTGGAGCTGTGTGGTGGCTGCATCGGTGGAGCTGTGTGGTGGGTGCATCGGTGGAGCTGTGTGGTGGGTGCATCTGTGGAGCTGTGTGGTGGGTGCATCTGTGGAGCTGTGTGGTGGGTGCCTCGGTGGAGCTGTGTGGTGGGTGCATCGGTGGAGCTGTGTGGTGGGTGCATCGGTTGAGCTGTATGTTGGGTGCCTCGGTGGAGCTGTGTGGTGGGTGCATCGGTGGATCTGTATGGTGGTTGCCTCGGTGGAGCTGTATGGTGGGTGCCTCGGTGGAGCTGTATGGTGGGTGCCTCGGTGGAGCTGTGTGTTTGGTGCATCGGTGGAGCTGTGTGGTGTGTGCATCGGTGGAGATGTGTCAGTGGAGCTGTGTGGTGGCTGCATCGGTGGAGCTGTGTGGTGGGTGCATCGGTGGAGCTGTGTGGTGGGTGCATCAGTGGAGCTGTGTGGTGGGTGCATCGGTGGAGCTGTGTCGGTGGAGCTGTGTGGTGGCTGCATCGGTGGAGCTTTGTGGTGGGTGCATCGGTGGAGCTGTGTGGTGGCTGCATCGGTGGAGCTGTGTATTGGGTGCATCGGTGGAGCTGTGTGGTGGGTGCATCGGTGGAGCTGTATGGTGGGTGCATCGGTGCAGCTGTGTGGTGGGTGCATCGGTGGAGCTGTGTGGTGGGTGCATCGGTGGAGCTGTATGGTGGGTGCCTCGGTAGAGCTGTGTGGTGGGTGCATCAGTGGAGCTGTGTCGGTGGAGCTGTGTGGTGGTTGCATCAGTGGAGCTGGGTGATGGGTGCATCGGTGGAGCTGTGTGGTGGGTGCATCTGTGGAGCTGTGTGGTGGGTGCATCTGTGGAGCTGTGTGGTGGGTGCCTTGGTGGAGCTGTGTGGTGGGTGCATCGGTGGAGCTGTGTGGTGGGTGCATCGGTTGAGCTGTATGTTGGGTGCCTTGGTGGAGCTGTGTGGTGGGTGCATCGGTGGAGCTGTATGGTGGGTGCCTCGGTGGAGCTGTATGGTGGGTGCCTCGGTGGAGCTGTATGGTGGGTGCCTCGGTGGAGCTGTGTGTTTGGTGCATCGGTGGAGAAGTGTGGTGTGTGCATCGGTGGAGATGTGTCAGTGGAGCTGTGTGGTGGCTGCATCGGTGGAGCTGTGTGGTGGGTGCATCGGTGGAGCTGTGTGGTGGGTGCATCAGTGGAGCTGTGTGGTGGGTGCATCGGTGGAGCTGTGTTGGTGGAGCTGTGTGGTGGCTGCATCGGTGGAGCTGTGTGGTGGCTGCATCGGTGGAGCTGTGTATTGGGTGCATCGGTGGAGCTGTGTGGTGGGTGCATCGGTGGAGCTGTATGGTGGGTGCATCGGTGCAGCTGTGTGGTGGGTGCATCGGTGGAGCTGTGTGGTGGGTGCATCGGTGGAGCTGTATGGTGGGTGCCTCGGTAGAGCTGTGTGGTGGGTGCATCAGTGGAGCTGTGTCGGTGGAGCTGTGTGGTGGTTGCATCAGTGGAGCTGGGTGATGGGTGCATCAGTGGAGCTGTGTGGTGGGTGCATCGGTGACGCTGTGTCGGTGGAGCTGTGTGGTGGTTGCATCAGTGGAGCTGGGTGGTGGGTGCATCGGTGGAGCTTTTTGGTGGGTGCATCGGTGGAGCTGTGTTGGTGGAGCTATGTGGTGGCTGCATCAGTGGAGCTGTGTGGTGGGTGCATCGGTGGAGCTGTGTGGTGGGTGCATTGGTGGAGATGTGTAGGTGGAGCTGTATGGTGGGTGCCTCGGTGGAGCTGTGTGGTGGGTGCATCAGTGGAGCTGTGTGGTGGGTGCATCGGTGGAGCTGTATGGTGGGTGCCTCGGTGGAGCTGTATGGTGGGTGCCTCGGGGGAGCTGTGTGGTGGGTGCATCGGTGGAGCTGTGTGGTAGGTGCGTCTGTGGAGCTGTGCATCGGTGGAGCTGTGTGGTGGGTGCATCGGTGGAGCTGTATGGTGGGTGCCTCGGTGGAGCTGTGTCGGTGGAGCAGTGTGGTGGCTGCATTGGTGGAGCTGTGTGGTGGGTGCATCGGTGGAGCTGTGTGGTTGGTGCATCAGTGGAGCTGTGTGGTGGGTGCATCGCTGGAGCTGTGTGGTGGGTGCATCGGTGGGGCTGTGTGGTGGGTGCATCGGTGGAGCTGTGTCGGTGGAGCTGTGTGGTGGCTGCATCGGTGGAGCTGTGTGGTGGGTGCATTGGTGGAGCTGTTTGGTGGCTGCATCAGTGGAGCTGTGTGGTGGCTGCATCGGTGGAGCTGTGTGGTGGGTGCATTGGTGGAGTTGTGTGGTGGGTGCATCGGTGGGGCTGTGTGGTGGGTGCATCGGTGGAGCTGTGTGGTGGGTGCATTGGTGGAGATGTGTAGGTGGAGCTGTATGGTGGGTGCCTCGGTGGAGCTGTGTGGTGGGTGCATCAGTGTAGCTGTGTGGTGGGTGCATCGGTGGAGCTGTATGGTGGGTGCCTCGGTGGAGCTGTATGGTGGGTGCCTCGGGGGAGCTGTGTGGTGGGTGCATCGGTGGAGCTGTGTGGTAGGTGCGTCTGTGGAGCTGTGCATCGGTGGAGCTGTGTGGTGGGTGCATCGGTGGAGCTGTATGGTGGGTGCCTCGGTGGAGCTGTGTCGGTGGAGCAGTGTGGTGGCTGCATTGGTGGAGCTGTGTGGTGGGTGCATCGGTGGAGCTGTGTGGTTGGTGCATCAGTGGAGCTGTGTGGTGGGTGCATCGCTGGAGCTGTGTGGTGGGTGCATCGGTGGGGCTGTGTGGTGGGTGCATCGGTGGAGCTGTGTCAGTGGAGCTGTGTGGTGGCTGCATCGGTGGAGCTGTGTGGTGGGTGCATTGGTGGAGCTGTTTGGTGGCTGCATCAGTGGAGCTGTGTGGTGGCTGCATCGGTGGAGCTGTGTGGTGGGTGCATTGGTGGAGTTGTGTGGTGGGTGCATCGGTGGGGCTGTATGGTGGGTGCCTCGGTGGAGCTGTATGGTGGGTGCCTCGGTGGAGCTGTGTGTTTGGTGCATCGGTGGAGAAATGTGGTGTGTGCATCAGTGGAGATGTGTCAGTGGAGCTGTGTGGTGGCTGCATCGGTGGAGCTGTGTGGTGGGTGCATCAGTGGAGCTGTGTGGTGGGTGCATCAGTGGAGCTGTGTGGTGGGTGCATTGGTGGAGCTGTGTTGGTGGAGCTGTGTGGTGGCTGCATTGGTGGAGCCGTGTGGTGGCTGCATCGGTGGAGCTGTGTATTGGGTGCATCGGTGGAGCTGTGTGGTGGGTGCATCAGTGGAGCTGTATGGTGGGTGCATCGGTGCAGCTGTGTGGTGGGTGCATCGGTGGAGCTGTGTGGTGGGTGCATCGGTGGAGCTGTATGGTGGGTGCCTCGGTAGAGCTGTGTGGTGGGTGCATCAGTGGAGCTGTGTCGGTGGAGCTGTATGGTGGTTGCATCAGTGGAGCTGGGTGATGGGTGCATCGGTGGAGCTGTGTGGTGGGTGCATCGGTGAAGCTGTGTCGGTGGAGCTGTGTGGTGGTTGCATCAGTGGAGCTGGGTGGTGGGTGCATCGGTGGAGCTTTTTGGTGGGTGCATTGGTGGAGCTGTGTTGGTGGAGCTATGTGGTGGCTGCATCAGTGGAGGTGTGTGGTGGGTGCATCGGTGGAGCTGTGTGGTGGGTGCATTGGTGGAGATGTGTAGGTGGAGCTGTATGGTGGGTGCCTCGGTGGAGCTGTGTGGTGGGTGCATCAGTGGAGCTGTGTGGTGGGTGCATCTGTGGAGCTGTATGGTGGGTGCCTCGGTGGAGCTGTATGGTGGGTGCCTCGGGGGAGCTGTGTGGTGGGTGCATCGGTGGAGCTGTGTGGTAGGTGCGTCTGTGGAGCTGTGCATCGGTGGAGCTGTGTGGTGGGTGCATCGGTGGAGCTGTATGGTGGGTGCCTCGGTGGACCTGTGTCGGTGGAGCTGTGTGGTGGCTGCATTGGTGGAGCTGTGTGGTGGGTGCATCGGTGGAGCTGTGTGGTTGGTGCATCAGTGGAGCTGTGTGGTGGGTGCATCGCTGGAGCTGTGTGGTGGGTGCATCGGTGGGGCTGTGTGGTGGGTGCATCGGTGGAGCTGTGTCGGTGGAGCTGTGTGGTGGCTGCATTGGTGGAGCTGTGTGGTGGGTGCATTGGTGGAGCTGTTTGGTGGCTGCATCAGTGGAGCTGTGTGGTGGCTGCATCGGTGGAGCTGTGTGGTGGGTGCATTGGTGGAGTTGTGTGGTGGGTGTATCGGTGGGGCTTTGTGGTGGGTGCATCGGTGGAGCTGTGTCGGTGGAGCTGTGTGGTGGCAGCATCGGTGGAGCTTTGTGGTGGGTGCATCGGTGGAGCTGTGTGGTGGCTGCATCGGTGGAGCTGTGTGGTGGTGCTTCGGTGGAGCTGTATGGTGGGTGCCTCGGTGGAGCTGTGTGGTGGGTGCATCGGTGGAGCTGTGTCGGTGGAGCTGTGTGGTGGTTGCATCAGTGTAGCTGGGTGGTGGGTGCATCGTTGGAGCTGTTTGGTGGGTGCATCGGTGGAGCTGTGTTGGTGGAGCTGTGTGGTGGTTGCATCAGTGAAGCTGGGTGGTGGGTGCATCGGTGGAGCTGTGTCGGTGGAGCTGTGTGGTGGCTGCATCGGTGGAGCTATGTGGTGGGTGCATCGGTGGAGCTGTGTGGTGGGTGCATCGGTGGAGCTGTGTGGTGGGTGCATCTGTGGAGCTGTGTGGTGGGTGCATCTGTGGAGCTGTGTGGTGGGTGCCTTGGTGGAGCTGTGTGGTGGGTGCATCGGTGGAGCTGTGTGGTGGGTGCATCGGTTGAGCTGTATGTTGGGTGCCTCGGTGGAGCTGTGTGGTGGGTGCAACGGTGGAGCTGTATGGTGGGTGCCTCGGTGGAGCTGTATGGTGGGTGCCTCGGTGGAGCTGTATGGTGGGTGCCTCGGTGGAGCTGTGTGTTTGGTGCATCGGTGGAGAAGTGTGGTGTGTGCATCGGTGGAGATGTGTCAGTGGAGCTGTGTGGTGGCTGCATCGGTGGAGCTGTGTGGTGGGTGCATCGGTGGAGCTGTGTGGTGGGTGCATCAGTGGAGCTGTGTGGTGGGTGCATCGGTGGAGCTGTGTTGGTGGAGCTGTGTGGTGGCTGCATTGGTGGAGCTGTGTGGTGGCTGCATCGGTGGAGCTGTGTATTGGGTGCATCGGTGGAGCTGTGTGGTGGGTGCATCGGTGGAGCTGTATGGTGGGTGCATCGGTGCAGCTGTGTGGTGGGTGCATCGGTGGAGCTGTGTGGTGGGTGCATCGGTGGAGCTGTATGGTGGGTGCCTCGGTAGAGCTGTGTGGTGGGTGCATCAGTGGAGCTGTGTCGGTGGAGCTGAGTGGTGGTTGCATCAGTGGAGCTGGGTGATGGGTGCATCGGTGGAGCTGTGTGGTGGGTGCATCGGTGAAGCTGTGTCGGTGGAGCTGTGTGGTGGTTGCATCAGTGGAGCTGGGTGGTGGGTGCATCGGTGGCGCTTTTTGGTGGGTGCATTGGTGGAGCTGTGTTGGTGGAGCTATGTGGTGGCTGCATCAGTGGAGCTGTGTGGTGGGTGCATCGGTGGAGCTGTGTGGTGGGTGCATTGGTGGAGATGTGTAGGTGGAGCTGTATGGTGGGTGCCTCGGTGGAGCTGTGTGGTGGGTGCATCATTGGAGCTGTGTGGTGGGTGCATCGGTGGAGCTGTATGGTGGGTGCCTCGGTGGAGCTGTATGGTGGGTGCCTCGGGGGAGCTGTGTGGTGGGTGCATCGGTGGAGCTGTGTGGTAGGTGCGTCTGTGGAGCTGTGCATCGGTGGAGCTGTGTGGTGGGTGCATCGGTGGAGCTGTATGGTGGGTGCCTCGGTGGAGCTGTGACGGTGGAGCTGTGTGGTGGCTGCATTGGTGGAGCTGTGTGGTGGGTGCATCGGTGGAGCTGTGTGGTTGGTGCATCAGTGGAGCTGTGTGGTGGGTGCATCGCTGTAGCTGTGTGGTGGGTGCATCGGTGGGGCTGTGTGGTGGGTGCATCGGTGGAGCTGTGTCGGTGGAGCTGTGTGGTGGCTGCATCGGTGGAGCTGTGTGGTGGGTGCATTGGTGGAGCTGTTTGGTGGCTGCATCAGTGGAGCTGTGTGGTGGCTGCTTCGGTGGAGCTGTGTGGTGAGTGCATTGGTGGAGTTGTGTGGTGGGTGCATCGGTGGGGCTGTGTGGTGGGTGCATTGGTGGAGCTGTGTCGGTGGAGCTGTGTGGTGGCAGCATCGGTGGAGCTGTGCGGTGGGTGCATCGGTGGAGCTGTGTGGTGGCTGCATCGGTGGAGCTGTGTGGTGGTGCATCGGTGGAGCTGTGTGGTGGGTGCATCGGTGGAGCTGTGTGGTGGGTGCATCGGTGGAGCTGTATGGTGGGTGCATCGGTGGAGCTGTGTGGTGGGTGCATCGGTGGAGCTGTGTGGTGGGTGCATCGGTGGAGCTGTATGGTGGGTGCCTCGGTGGAGCTGTGTGGTGGGTGCATCGGTGGAGCTGTGTCGGTGGAGCTGTGTGGTGGTTGCATCAGTGTAGCTGGGTGGTGGGTGCATCGTTGGAGCTGTGTGGTGGGTGCATCGGTGGAGCTGTGTTGGTGGAGCTGTGTGGTGGTTGCATTAGTGAAGCTGGGTGGTGGGTGCATCGGTGGAGCTGTGTCGGTGGAGCTGTGTGGTGGGTGCATCGGTGGAGCTGTGTGGTGGGTGCATCGGTGGAGCTGTGTGGTGGGTGCATCTGTGGAGCTGTGTGGTGGGTGCATCTGTGGAGCTGTGTGGTGGGTGCCTCGGTGAAGCTGTGTGGTGGGTGCATCGGTGGATCTGTATGGTGGTTGCATCGGTTGAGCTGTATGTTGGGTGCCTCGGTGGAGCTGTGTGGTGGGTGCATCGGTGGATCTGTATGGTGGTTGCCTCGGTGGAGCTGTATGGTGGGTGCCTCGGTGGAGCTGTATGGTGGGTGCCTCGGTGGAGCTGTGTGTTTGGTGCATCGGTGGAGCTGTGTGGTGTGTGCATCGGTGGAGATGTGTCAGTGGAGCTGTGTGGTGGCTGCATCGGTGGAGCTGTGTGGTGGGTGCATCGGTGGAGCTGTGTGGTGGGTGCATCAGTGGAGCTGTGTGGTGGGTGCATCGGTGGAGCTGTGTCGGTGGAGCTGTGTGGTGGCTGCATCGGTGGAGCTTTGTGGTGGGTGCATCGGTGGAGCTGTGTGGTGGCTGCATCGGTGGAGCTGTGTATTGGGTGCATCGGTGGAGCTGTGTGGTGGGTGCATCGGTGGAGCTGTATGGTGGGTGCATCGGTGCAGCTGTGTGGTGGGTGCATCGGTGGAGCTGTGTGGTGGGTGCATCGGTGGAGCTGTATGGTGGGTGCCTCGGTAGAGCTGTGTGGTGGGTGCATCAGTGGAGCTGTGTCGGTGGAGCTGTGTGGTGGTTGCATCAGTGGAGCTGGGTGATGGGTGCATCGGTGGAGCTGTGTGGTGGGTGCATCTGTGGAGCTGTGTGGTGGGTGCATCTGTGGATCTGTGTGGTGGGTGCCTTGGTGGAGCTGTGTGGTGGGTGCATCGGTGGAGCTGTGTGGTGGGTGCATCGGTTGAGCTGTATGTTGGGTGCCTCGGTGGAGCTGTGTGGTGGGTGCATCGGTGGAGCTGTATGGTGGGTGCCTCGGTGGAGCTGTATGGTGGGTGCCTCGGTGGAGCTGTATGGTGGGTGCCTCGGTGGAGCTGTGTGTTTGGTGCATCGGTGGAGAAGTGTGGTGTGTGCATCGGTGGAGATGTGTCAGTGGAGCTGTGTGGTGGCTGCATCGGTGGAGCTGTGTGGTGGGTGCATCGGTGGAGCTGTGTGGTGGGTGCATCAGTGGAGCTGTGTGGTGGGTACATCGGTGGAGCTGTGTTGGTGGAGCTGTGTGGTGGCTGCATCGGTGGAGCTGTGTGGTGGCTGCATCGGTGGAGCTGTGTATTGGGTGCATCGGTGGAGCTGTGTGGTGGGTGCATCGGTGGAGCTGTATGGTGGGTGCATCGGTGCAGCTGTGTGGTGGGTGCATCGGTGGAGCTGTGTGGTGGGTGCATCGGTGGAGCTGTATGGTGGGTGCCTCGGTAGAGCTGTGTGGTGGGTGCATCAGTGGAGCTGTGTCGGTGGAGCTGTGTGGTGGTTGCATCAGTGGAGCTGGGTGATGGGTGCATCGGTGGAGCTGTGTGGTGGGTGCATCGGTGAAGCTGTGTCGGTGGAGCTGTGTGGTGGTTGCATCAGTGGAGCTGGGTGGTGGGTGCATCGGTGGAGCTTTTTGGTGGGTGCATCGGTGGAGCTGTGTTGGTGGAGCTATGTGGTGGCTGCATCAGTGGAGCTGTGTGGTGGGTGCATCGGTGGAGCTGTGTGGTGGGTGCATTGGTGGAGATGTGTAGGTGGAGCTGTATGGTGGGTGCCTCGGTGGAGCTGTGTGGTGGGTGCATCAGTGGAGCTGTGTGGTGGGTGCATCGGTGGAGCTGTATGGTGGGTGCCTCGGTGGAGCTGTATGGTGGGTGCCTTGGGGGAGCTGTGTGGTGGGTGCATCGGTGGAGCTGTGTGGTAGGTGCGTCTGTGGAGCTGTGCATCGGTGGAGCTGTGTGGTGGGTGCATCGGTGGAGCTGTATGGTGGGTGCCTCGGTGGAGCTGTGTCGGTGGAGCAGTGTGGTGGCTGCATTGGTGGAGCTGTGTGGTGGGTGCATCGGTGGAGCTGTGTGGTTGGTGCATCAGTGGAGCTGTGTGGTGGGTGCATCGCTGGAGCTGTGTGGTGGGTGCATCGGTGGGGCTGTGTGGTGGGTGCATCGGTGGAGCTGTGTCGGTGGAGCTGTGTGGTGGCTGCATCGGTGGAGCTGTGTGGTGGGTGCATTGGTGGAGCTGTTTGGTGGCTGCATCAGTGGAGCTGTGTGGTGGCTGCATCGGTGGAGCTGTGTGGTGGGTGCATTGGTGGAGTTGTGTGGTGGGTGCATCGGTGGGGCTGTGTGGTGGGTGCATCGGTGGAGCTGTGTCGGTGGAGCTGTGTGGTGGCAGCATCGGTGGAGCTGTGTGGTGGGTGCATCGGTGGAGCTGTGTGGTGGGTGCATCGGTGGAGCTGTGTGGTGGGTGCATCGGTGGAGCTGTATGGTGGGTGCCTCGGTAGAGCTGTGTGGTGGGTGCATCAGTGGAGCTGTGTCGGTGGAGCTGTGTGGTGGTTGCATCAGTGGAGCTGGGTGATGGGTGCATCGGTGGAGCTGTGTGGTGGGTGCATCGGTGAAGCTGTGTCGGTGGAGCTGTGTGGTGGTTGCATCAGTGGAGCTGGGTGGTGGGTGCATCGGTGGAGCTTTTTGGTGGGTGCATCGGTGGAGCTGTGTTGGTGGAGCTATGTGGTGGCTGCATCAGTGGAGCTGTGTGGTGGGTGCATCGGTGGAGCTGTGTGGTGGGTGCATTGGTGGAGATGTGTAGGTGGAGCTGTATGGTGGGTGCCTCGGTGGAGCTGTGTGGTGGGTGCATCAGTGGAGCTGTGTGGTGGGTGCATCGGTGGAGCTGTATGGTGGGTGCCTCGGTGGAGCTGTATGGTGGGTGCCTCGGGGGAGCTGTGTGGTGGGTGCATCGGTGGAGCTGTGTGGTAGGTGCGTCTGTGGAGCTGTGCATCGGTGGAGCTGTGTGGTGGGTGCATCGGTGGAGCTGTATGGTGGGTGCCTCGGTGGAGCTGTGTCGGTGGAGCAGTGTGGTGGCTGCATTGGTGGAGCTGTGTGGTGGGTGCATCGGTGGAGCTGTGTGGTTGGTGCATCAGTGGAGCTGTGTGGTGGGTGCATCGCTGGAGCTGTGTGGTGGGTGCATCGGTGGGGCTGTGTGGTGGGTGCATCGGTGGAGCTGTGTCGGTGGAGCTGTGTGGTGGCTGCATCGGTGGAGCTGTGTGGTGGGTGCATTGGTGGAGCTGTTTGGTGGCTGCATCAGTGGAGCTGTGTGGTGGCTGCATCGGTGGAGCTGTGTGGTGGGTGCATTGGTGGAGTTGTGTGGTGGGTGCATCGGTGGGGCTGTGTGGTGGGTGCATCGGTGGAGCTGTGTCGGTGGAGCTGTGTGGTGGCAGCATCGGTGGAGCTGTGTGGTGGGTGCATCGGTGGAGCTGTGTGGTTGGTGCATCAGTGGAGCTGTGTGGTGGGTGCATCGCTGGAGCTGTGTGGTGGGTGCATCGGTGGGGCTGTGTGGTGGGTGCATTGGTGGAGCTGTGTCGGTGGAGCTGTGTGGTGGCTGCATCGGTGGAGCTGTGTGGTGGGTGCATTGGTGGAGCTGTTTGGTGGCTGCATCAGTGGAGCTGTGTGGTGGCTGCATCGGTGGAGCTGTGTGGTGGGTGCATTGGTGGAGTTGTGTGGTGGGTGCATCGGTGGGGCTGTGTGGTGGGTGCATCGGTGGAGCTGTGTCGGTGGAGCTGTGTGGTGGCAGCATCGGTGGAGCTGTATGGTGGGTGCATCGGTGGAGCTGTGTGGTGGGTGCATCGGTGGAGCTGTGTGGTGGGTGCATCGGTGGAGCTGTATGGTGGGTGCCTCGGTGGAGCTGTGTGGTGGGTGCATCGGTGGAGCTGTGTCGGTGGAGCTGTGTGGTGGTTGCATCAGTGTAGCTGGGTGGTGGGTGCATCGTTGGAGCTGTGTGGTGGGTGCATCGGTGGAGCTGTGTTGGTGGAGCTGTGTGGTGGTTGCATTAGTGAAGCTGGGTGGTGGGTGCATCGGTGGAGCTGTGTCGGTGGAGCTGTGTGGTGGCTGCATCGGTGGAGCTGTGTGGTGGGTGCATCGGTGGAGCTGTGTGGTGGGTGCATCTGTGGAGCTGTGTGGTGGGTGCATCTGTGGAGCTGTGTGGTGGGTGCCTCGGTGGAGCTGTGTGGTGGGTGCATCGGTGGAGCTGTGTGGTGGGTGCATCGGTTGAGCTGTATGTTGGGTGCCTCGGTGGAGCTGTGTGGTGGGTGCATCGGTGGATCTGTATGGTGGTTGCCTCGGTGGAGCTGTATGGTGGGTGCCTCGGTGGAGCTGTATGGTGGGTGCCTCGGTGGAGCTGTGTGTTTGGTGCATCGGTGGAGCTGTGTGGTGTGTGCATCGGTGGAGATGTGTCAGTCGAGCTGTGTGGTGGCTGCATCGGTGGAGCTGTGTGGTGGGTGCATCGGTGGAGCTGTGTGGTGGGTGCATCAGTGGAGCTGTGTGGTGGGTGCATCGGTGGAGCTGTGTCGGTGGAGCTGTGTGGTGGCTGCATCGGTGGAGCTGTGTGGTGGGTGCATCGGTGGAGCTGTGTGGTGGCTGCATCGGTGGAGCTGTGTATTGGGTGCATCGGTGGAGCTGTGTGGTGGGTGCATCGGTGGAGCTGTATGGTGGGTGCATCGGTGCAGCTGTGTGGTGGGTGCATCGGTGGAGCTGTGTGGTGGGTGCATCGGTGGAGCTGTATGGTGGGTGCCTCGGTAGAGCTGTGTGGTGGGTGCATCAGTGGAGCTGTGTCGGTGGAGCTGTGTGGTGGTTGTATCAGTGGAGCTGGGTGATGGGTGCATCAGTGGAGCTGTGTGGTGGGTGCATCGGTGAAGCTGTGTCGGTGGAGCTATGTGGTGGTTGCATCAGTGGAGCTGGGTGGTGGGTGCATCGGTGGAGCTTTTTGATGGGTGCATCGGTGGAGCTGTGTTGGTGGTGCTATGTGGTGGCTGCATCAGTGGAGCTGTGTGGTGGGTGCATCGGTGGAGGTGTGTGGTGGGTGCATCGGTGGAGATGTGTAGGTGGAGCTCTATGGTGGGTGCCTCGGTGGAGCTGTGTGGTGGGTGCATCAGTGGAGCTGTGTGGTGGGTGCATCGGTGGAGCTGTATGGTGGGTGCCTCGGTGGAGCTGTATGGTGGGTGCCTCGGGGGAGCTGTGTGGTGGGTGCATCGGTGGAGCTGTGTGGTGGGTGCGTCTGTGGAGCTGTGCATCGGTGGAGCTGTGTGGTGGGTGCATCGGTGGAGCTGTATGGTGGGTGCCTCGGTTGAGCTGTGTGGTGGGTGCATCGGTGGAGCTGTGTGGTGGGTGCATCGGTGGAGCTGTGTTGGTGGAGCTGTGTGGTGGGTGCATCGGTGGAGCTGTGTGGTGGGTGCATCAGTGGAGATGTGTGGTGGGTGCATCTGTGGAGCTGTTTGGTGGGTGCATCGGTGGAGCTGTGTGGTGACTGCATCGGTGGAGCTGTGTGGTGGGTGCATCGGTGGAGCTGTGTGGTGGCTGCTTCGGTGGAGCTGTGTGGTGGGTGCATCGGTGGAGCTGTGTGGTGGGTGCATCGGTGGAAATGTGTCCTGGGTGCATCTGTGGAGCTGTGTGGTGGCTGCATCGGTGGAGCTGTGTGGTGGCTGCATCGGTGGAGCTGTGTGGTGGGTGCATCGGTGGAGCTGTGTGGTGGCTGCTTCGGTGGAGCTGTGTGGTGGGTGCATCGGTGGAGCTGTGTGGTGGGTGCATCGGTGGAGCTGTGTGGTGGTTGCATCGGTGGAGCTGTGTGGTGGCTGCATCGGTGGAGCTGTGTGGTGGCTGCATCGGTGGAGATGTGTGGTTGGTGCATCGGTGGAGCTGTGTGGTGGGTGCATCAGTGGAGCTGTGTGGTGGCTGCATCTGGGGAGCTGTGTGGTGGGTGCATCGGTGGAGCTGTATGGTGGGTGCATCGGTGGAGCTGTGTGGTGGGTGCATCGGTGGAGCTGTGTGGTGAGTGCATCGGTGGAGCTGTATGGAGGGTGCCTCGGTGGAGCTGTGTGGTGGGTGCATCGGTGGAGCTGTGTCGGTGGAGCTGTGTGGTGGTTGCATCAGTGGAACTGGGTGGTGGGTGCATCGGTGGAGCTGTGTGGTGGGTGCATTGGTGGAGCTGTGTCGGTGGAGCTGTGTGGTGGTTGCATCAGTGGAGCTGGGTGGTGGGTGCATCGGTGGAGCTGTGTGGTGGGTGCATCGGTGGAGATGTGTCGGTGGAGCTGTGTGGTGGCTGCATCGGTGGAGCTCTGTGGTGGGGGCATAGGTGGAGCTCTGTGGTGGGTGCATCGGAGGAGCTCTGTGGTGGGTGCATCAGTGGAGCTGTGTGGTGGGTGCATCAGTGGAGCTGTGTGGTGGGTGCATCGGTGGTGCTGTGTGGTGAGTGCCTCGGTGGAGCTGTGTGGTGGGTGCATCAGTGGAGCTGTGTGGTGGGTGCATCGGTGGAGCTGTGTGGTAGGTGCCTCGGTGGAGCTGTGTGGTAGGTGCCTCGGTGGAGCTGTGTGGTGGGTGCCTCGGTGGAGCTGTGTGGTGGGGCATTTGTGGAGCTCTGTGGTGGGTGCATCGGTGGAGCTCTGTGGTGGGGGCATAGGTGGAGCTCTGTGGTGGGTGCATCGGTGGAGCTCTGTGGTAGGTGCATCAGTGGAGCTGTGTGGTGGGTGCATCGGTGGAGCTGTGTCGGTGGAGCTGTGTGGTGGTTGCATCAGTGGAGCTGGGTGCATCGGTGGAGCTGTGTCAGTGGAGCTGTGTGGTGGGAGCATCGGTGGAGCTGGGTGGTGGGTGCATCAGTGGAGCTGTGTGGTGGGTGCATCGGTGTAGCTGGGTGGTGGGTGCATCTGTGGAGCTGTGTGGTGGGTGCATCTGTGGAGCTGTGTGGTGGGTGCATCTGTGGAGCTGTGTGGTGGGTGCCTCGGTGGAGCTGTGTGGTGGGGGCATTTGTGGAGCTCTGTGGTGGGTGCATCGGTGGAGCTCTGTGGTGGGGGCATAGGTGGAGCTCTGTGGTGGGTGCATCGGTGGAGCTCTGTGGTAGGTGCATCAGTGGAGCTGTGTGGTGGGTGCATCGGTGGAGCTGTGTCGGTGGAGCTGTGTGGTGGTTGCATCTGTGGAGCTGGGTGCATCGGTGGAGCTGTGTCGGTGGAGCTGTGTGGTGGGAGCATCGGTGGAGCTGGGTGGTGGGTGAATCAGTGGAGCTGTGTGGTGGGTGCATCGGTGTAGCTGGGTGGTGGGTGCATCTGTGGAGCTGTGTGGTGGGTGCATCTGTGGAGCTGTGTGGTGGGTGCATCTGTGGAGCTGTGTGGTGGGTGCCTCGGTGGAGCTGTGTGGTGAGTGCATCGGTTGCATCCCACACTCATTGTTTCAAGATAAAAGTATGCAACTTGCCACCATGCTTGAAATGCATGCAAAAAGAAAGCTTACTAGTTAGAAAGTATTAGGCAAAGTAGGACGCTGAGTGAAAATATGCCTGCAAATGCTCACAGCCATGTAAAGTTACAGAAATCCCCGTGAAAAGATAAAAGTGTGTTATATTCAAATAAAAGTACGGTAACACTAGTTAAAACGAGTCTTTGAGGCATAAAGTTTGAAACGCAAAAACAGGAAGAACTCACTTAAAAAGTAGCAAACATGCATAGTTCCATAGAGCAACCCGAAGCACAGGATGAAGACAAGCACACAAAGGAGACAGCTGGAAAACGTATCCACTATCACAGAGTGCCTAATCAAATAGATAAGCGAGAAAAGCCATAAACACCAGGGGTGCGGGGAAGCAGATTGCCTTCAAGCATATGGTGAAAGCGAGGCACTACAGAAAGGCGAGTGCGCGTGAATAATTATGGGAGGACAAATGCAGAAACGGCCTGGGGCAAGCTTGTGGGAGGAAGGCTAGTGGCATTGTGCACGCGCTCACGTGCACTTAATCAAATCGCCAGTGGTTAATCTCTAGTTAAACCACAATAGAGCTCTCCAGCTATGAGCATGCGCATCAGCAAGCGAGCCCTAAAAAAAAAATGTATTATCAAGTATTGCAAGGTACAAACGGAGTTAGCAAAAAACAAACATGATTTAAAACGCCATACCCGCATGCTCAGACCCTCCACTCTTAACTTCCATTTAGGTGTCTTAAGATACATCCAACGGTGTTCTCAGTACTCTTTAGGTGCACATATCTTTTCTTCCAAAATCACTCTACCATTCCTGGCCTCTCCACCCACCCCCTCCCCCATTCCAACTGGGTCTCCTCAGGTTGCTCCGGTAACACTTGCATCATTGCAGGGGCGTGGTCATGCGCCTAGGCAAGATGGCGGCTTTGACCTGAGCTCCGCTCGAACGCAGAACTGGCCTGCACTTATCAGACTTCTTCTCGGCATTGGGCAGGATTCCTTGATGTCCCAGTGCCTTTGAAGTTTCGGAGCGGCACATGGAGCCGTTCTGACGTTGATTTCTGTCAGCTGTGACCCAACCGCAGCGGCGGTGATTTTCCTCAATGTAATCGTGAGCAGCCACCATTTTGTGCCTCCGGCTCACTGCTTCTGACCTCCTTTGAGATAAAACCAGCGATTTTACTTATAAATGCAGAGCAACATTTTTTTTCTTCTTTTCATTGCTTTATTGTTGCCTGCTCCTGCATAGACTCCGCTTTTAGTAATGGAATCGCTGAAATGCTTCACTTTTTTCTACATTTTGGGGTGAGCCAATCATGTGGAGAATGAGGGGAGTGTTTAGTTGAGGTTTGCCATGACTCAGGTGCTTTCAGGCATTGGTGTCAATTAATATGTCACTCCGGATGGTTATTTCTTAGACTGTGTTAATTTTCATTTTATTTTATAAGTTCATTGATTCCTGTGCCATTGAGGGCGGTGCTCACATAACCACTGCATAGAAAATAAGCAGTCACGTAATTGCAAGTGACCTCCATTTTATGCTTGCCGCTCGCTGCACCTGGCCAATTTTGAGGTAAAACCGGCAGTTTGGCTCCTAAACGCGCGGCAATATCTTTCTTTTGCTTACATTATTGGTTTTCTATTGTAGATATTGCTACTTTTCAATATGAGCACCTACCATTTCAGCCTTTTCTTTTTTAAAAAGGTGCACTATGCATTTTTGACCTCACATCCTCTACTACTCATCTCATGAGGGTACCTTATACTCCACCTTTTTTTCTCTTTCTCTTTTCATGGATGTTGGCTGCGCACTTTTTTTTTCTCTGAATACAGAAGGTGGGCGACATACTTTTTCTCTGATTAACTGACATTCCTTTTATGCCCCTGTCAATATATACAGTAAGCGTATTACGTCTATGGGCAGATTGAGACCTTCTTTAAAGGTTCTTCATCGTCCCTCTCAACATTTTGTGATGGCTAGTGCAATTCCAATCTCTGTCAGAGCCTCGTCTTCTGGTACTAAGCCCAAGAGGATAAAGAATGACCCCCCTCCCCCATCTTGTCATCTCAAAATCCTGTTCTTTATACCATTCTGGATGAGGTGAGGGGTCTGAAATCGTTTATGTCCTAAACTAATGAGAAGTTCCAACAAATAGAAGACAGGTGGATTAGTATGGAAGCTAATGTGTTTGACATGGATCAACAAATCAGTGATCTACATGATGTTTCAACCAAGATTCCTATTCTAGAACAAGAAAATGAATGTCTCAAGCTTCATACTGAAGATCTTGAAAATCGTAATAGACATAATAACCATCATCTTTATGGACTACCAGAGAATCTTGTGGGTCCAGATCTTCTTCTTTTCCTAAAGAGTTTCCTGTCAAAACTTTTGGATCTTCCTACAGAACGTCCACTAAATATATAACGTGCACATCGTCTTGGACATCTTCAACCTAATGCTTCAAGACTCTTGGAATTATAATGTTGTTTCTGGAATTTACTGATCTAAAGCGTGTTCTCTTGGCGGCTAAAGTGAAGCGTTGTCTCATATGGTCTGGACACACAGTTTATCTTTCTCAAGATCTCTCCAATGCCACTAATGCAAGAAGAAAGGAATTTTTGGCACTCCGTTCTCAGATGAGACAACTGCATATTCATTCCAGCATTTTACATCCTTGCCTGTGTAAAATTACTCATGAGGGCTCGACTCGCTATTTTGATGATCCTGCTAAATAAAAGTATTTTCTCCAGAGTCTCTCTATGAATTCTGCTTATGGCTTTACCCAACGTCTCCAACTTCCTTGCTTTCTTCTTTATCTAATTCCTTATGGCTGTTCATTTTCTTTTTTCTTTATTTCTTTCTCTCGTTTTGTCTGTCTTTGGTGCTGTTCCAATTGTTTACGCCTTGTCTTAGATCTCAATATATCTTTCCTTGATCTACCTCTTTATTTTCCTATTTATTTCTCATTTTCTATCTTTCATTATTTGTCCTTTTTTGTAATTTGGTTGATACATGAGTTTTGTTGCTTTACTTTTTATTGTATATATATATATATATATTGTCTTATTTTTTTTGACTAAATGGTGTTTTCTGGTTTTCAGCATCCCTCCTGAAGTGCATCATCTCCACCCATGTACCTCCTACCCCTCCTCCCTATATGTGTAACGTTGTCACATGAAATGCTCGTTGTATGGGACACCCCGTTAAAAGACAGAAGGTACTTTCTCATTTGTCTGGATTGAATTCTCATGCTTCGTACCTACAAGAAACACATTGTAATGATGTAGAATCTCTTAAACTGGAGAGGCAATGGGTGGGTCAAGTTGTGTTTTCTCCAGCATCTCACCGTAAGGGTGGTATTGCTATCCTTTTTCACAAGTAATTTCATGTACAGATTATATCCATCAATGTGACACTGATGAACGCTGGGTGAATGTTAAGGTGGTTATTCCCAATAAAGAGCTTGTTTTACTCAACATCTATGGCCCAGTTAAACCAGATCCTGAATTTTGGAATTGCATTAAGATTTTACTTTCCTCCATCGATAATCCCAATATCATTGTTGCTGGTGATTTTAATCAATGGTTAGACTCATTTTCGGACCAGCAGTCTAAATGCAAATTTATTCCTGGCAAATCCCATACATTTTTCTACCTGCCATTGCCTCACCTCCATTATTTGATGTTTGGAAGACTAGTAACCCTGATTCTTTTGAATTTACATCTTTTTCTAATGTTCACCAAACTCGTTCTAGAATTGATTATATTTTAGTTAGTAAATCACTACTCCCCTCCATCCAGTCTTCTGAGATTGGATCTATTTTTATTTCTGATCATGCTCCTGTCCTTTCTGCCCTTGACTTATCCCTAAATACTCCAAAATGTGATCATTGGATATGTAATAACTTTTTATTGACAGATAGTGACTTCATTTCAGAGGCCAATAGCTTTATTAATGAGTTTTTTAATAGTAATAACCCCTTGAACACATCTGTTTCTAATACTTGGGATGCTTTTAAAGCTTCTTTTCGAGCATTCACAATTGCATTTTCAGCAAAGAAGAAGAAAACTTCCAAGGCCAAATATACATCTTTGCTTCAACAGCTGAAGTCCTTGGAAGATATTTACTATACCTCTAAATCCTCTCTAACCCTCCATGAACTAATTAAGGTCAAGTCTGCTCTTAACAATCTTGCTACGGTTGATGCTTGTAATGTTCTTCTTAAAATTAAGTCCAAATATCAGGGGAGTCAAAATAAAGGGAGAGGAGTTGGCTTAACGGCTAGGGCGCTCGACCTCGGACATGGGGATCTGGGTTCGAGTCTCGGTAACGACGCCAAAAAACCTCCTGTGATTCTGGGCAAATCACTTAATCTCCCCGTGCCTAAAATGAATGTGTGTCCATCCTCATGTAACGTAACTGGTGCTATGTAAAGCGCTCTGATACCTGATTCGGTTCTGGTCTAGTTCGCGCTATATAAAACTCTGCAATAAAATAAATAAAAAATAAAAATAAAAGCTGGCAAAATTCTGGACATATTCCTAAAGATTAAATCTGAGCCTAAGAATATTGGTCATATTCTTAATGAATCTTGTAATAGATTGATGTCCTCTGATGAAGATATTTCTTCCACTTTCAAGATTACTACCAGTCTCTCTATTCTGATGACACAAAACCCTCCACTAAAAATATGCACACTATTTTTGACTGCCTTCCTAAACCCCCTTCCTTATCAGACAAATTTGATTTACTGGAAGCTGAGATTTCCCTTCAAGAAATTACAGATGTTAGTAATGCTTTAAAAAATCTAAACCACCTGGTCCTGATAGCCCCTCAGCAATTTTTTTTTCCACTTTTCCCTCTATTTTCGCCTCTGATAGAGCGCGCGAGGTCACCCAGCCAATGATTCCGCCGTTTCCGGCTTCAGGGCCCATATACTTTCAATTCACACTATTCATTGACCAGGCGACTTCACGGGCTGCTATCAATTGTGTGTGTTCCCTACTTATTATGACTCAGTGTACCCGACTTACCCTCCACCGACACGGGTACCTATGACTTCAATGGATCAGGGGCCTAGCTGTAAAAGGAAAGGCAGCAAATGCAATTTCAAATGACATTCAATGTTGTTTAAATGACCACGGACAACTGGAAGTTTTAAAATATTTATCTAAAGTTCGTTATCATCAAGCATGAGATACACAAGAATGAGGCAATCAATGACCAAGATAATGTAAATGATATAACTATAGAGAAATAACAACAGGGTAACCATTCAAATGCAATATGGAATGCAAATGGAAAAATACTATATAATCTCAGAAATGTTTAAGCATGGACAGTTTATGCATGGGTAACTATAGGAGGGCCTATAAAGAGTAACACGCTAAACTTAAAGTAAAGGAACCTTTAAACAGTCTAGGTAAGGAGGTTCTAGACCATATCAGAAAATGACAAACTGCAATGCAAAATATAATCTCTAAAAGGTAGGGTGACATGGGAACATATCATGAAAATATGCAAATGACTTTGCGTTCAATAGTTTGCGGCAAAAGGCATGGAAAAATCAACATATGCAAAGGTGTCACTTTATTGTAGCGAAAGGTAGAAATATAGAAAGGTGCCAGTTTAAAGAACTTAGAGCAGTATTTACCTAGACTGGTGTGGAAACCAAACCCTGGCCACGGGTCAGTTAAGGACAAGAAACCCTCAAGGAAGGATACCCCTCAAAGGACAGCAGGTGCAGAATGGACACCCGGACAGGACAGGATACCCTCAGATTAGGAAATCAGGACAGGACCTCTGGACAGGACAGCAAACCCTCAGAACAGGACCGCTCAGGACAGGACCGCACCCGCAGTTTGGAAGCAACGCCTGCGCTCCACCCTCTCTGCAGCTATCGATCAAGACCCCGATTGGGTCAGCGAACTCCCAGCAAAGTGCTTCGCCAGCACTTTAAGGTTCAGTAAAACCTTAGTCTATGGTCAATTTCGGACAGAGTGCTCCGCAGCTCTCTGTATCTTCAGTCACCTATTGAGTACGATGGGTCAGTGACAGGTCAGCTAAACCAGACAAGTCGGACAATTTCCCTAGGTGAACCCAGGGTAGATATACTCTTTTGGGACGGTGTACCACCCCCCAATGTTGCAAAGTGTCAGAATCCCTCAATTTGGATTGGTCCTAAGGTAGGATTTGGGTAACACACCAATCAGAATACGCTATTTTGAGCCTATATTAGCATACTTGGGTACCGCCTAGAGAGATTGGGGTTCTCATGAGAAACTGTGCAGAAATACGAGTGACAATTAACATTGTAACACATGAGGAGCAACATTCTCCGTTCTCGTAGTGCAGAGGTGGCTTTCCCAGGCACATCTTGACTGTGGCTGCCAGCTGGCTGAGTTCCACTGTCCAAAGTTGCCACCTTTCAGTATTCTCTGGTCATGCGCAGAAGAGACCGTCAATATGGCTCCCAATCAGTTCGGACCCCCATTCCCCGCGGTACATGAAAAGTAAGCGAGAACAAATTAATACACAAACATAACGTTATGAAATCATATCACAGGGTTGTACTTTCAACTTATCATCATAAAATATACTTATGCAGTCTATATGTTAGCTACATGGATACAATCACAAGAGCAGTGGCACGAGCAGTACCACATGATGGGCACAGCTATGTATTACGCATGCGCATAATTTTCCCTCCACTTCTGCAGACGCGTCAGGACACGTGAGTGTGGCTGACGCATGCGCAGTAACTAAAATACAAGCGGCGGCCATATTTTAAGTACACGGATTAAATGCATTAGAAATACACATAGGCAAGCTTCATAAACTTTTACTCAAACTTAATATAAATGTTAGTAAGACGTACACTTATTACCTTGTTACACACAAACGAGGTTCTTGAATACAGCAAGGTCGCAAATATGCGAAGCTTTGCTTCATCACCTCCATACTTCTTACTCTTTTTAATTCCTTCCTTCTGGATTCTGAGGCATCAGGGGGCATATTATCAAGAACGGCATTAAAAATTATTGCCGGTTTAGCTGCAGAAAACTGCAGCTAAGGCGGCGATAATGGGCTTGATAATATGCCCTTGAGAATTCCAATAGTTCTGGTGTGAACATGGGCTTCTATTGGAATTCTCCTGGGCATATTATCAAGTCTATTATCTCAGCTTTAGAGGCAGCTTTCTGCCTCTAAACCGGCGATAATTTTAATGCCGTTCATGATAATATGCCCCCGGGTTCTTTCATGGAAGCTTTGCTTTTCCTTATTCCCAAACCTAATAAAGACCATACCCTTTGCAAAAATTACCGACCTATTTCATTAATTAATTATGATTGCAAGATTTTTGCTAAAATCTTTGCCTCTTGCCTAGAGAATATAATTCCATTGCTGGTTAAAACTGATCCATCTGGTTTTGTTAAGGGCAGACTTGTTGCTGATAATGCTTGAATGTTTTCCAATGTCACATCCTATGTGGAAAAATACCAGTCTCCAATTGCAGCACTATCCCTAGATGCTGAGAATACCTTCAACCGCATTAATTGGTAATTAATGTATAATAACCTTCAATGGTACGTTTTGGACTGAACTTTAACTCATATGTTAAGTTGTTGTATTCTGCCCCTCCCTCGGGCTAGTATTTTTGTTAACAATCTTTTCTCTTGTTACTTCTCTTTGTATAGAGGTACTCGTCAGCGCTGTCCTCTTTCACCTCTGTTATTTGTCTTGTGTTTAGAACCTTTTCTTGTGCGTATATGTGTCAATTCTCTGAATTTAGGTTTTATATATAACTCCAGTGAAACTAAACGGTCAGCATATGCAGATGACATTTTGATTTATATGTCTAATTCTATTTCTTCCCTACCTCCCTTTTTATATGAAGTTCAACTATATGCCAGCATTTCCGGTTATAAGTTGAACTTTTCCAAAACAGAGGTATTACCCCTGAATCCTTTTTGTTATCAATATATGTTCACTAACACTAATTTTACCTGGTGTCCCACAAAAATTAAATATCTTGGTATTTGGTTCTCCTCTAATATTTGCCAAAATACAGAAATTACATCTCGCTTGGTCCCCTCTTCACCTATCATGGTGGGGTAGACTGGACACTATTAAAATGTTTATTGTTCCTCAGGCCCTTTACAGACTATCCATGTTACCAATTCAGATTCCTGTATCATATTTTTCTCAAATTAATTATATTTGTTTCGAATTTTTATGGAACAATAAACATCAACCTATTGGCCTTGTAAGAATTCAATGTCCCAAAACTGAACGTGGTGTCCAGTTGCCTGATTTTAAATGATATCACTCTGCATTTTTAATTAGACAGGACTTTACCTTAATCCATGACTTTGCTGATGACCCAATGCCCCCATGGATCACTTTTGAACACTCCCTATTAAAAGACTTTCTTTCAAAAACATAATATATATGTTTAATTGCACTTTCATTTCTAATAATCCTATTTGGAAACACTCCCAACACCTAATTTATAATACTTTAGTTGCTGGTCTTGGCCCATACCAGTGTTTTTTATCCTCTTCTATCAGGTATAATAAATGTATTAAATTTAGACGCAAATCGTTCTTTTACAAATATTGGAAGGACAAGGTGATTCTGTTTATCTATCAGTTGGTGTCTCATAACTCCGTTATTCCCTTTCCCCATTTGCAGTCTCAATATGGTCTACCCAAATCCTTTCTTCATGAATACCTCTTGATTTCATCTGCTTTACAATCCTATTTAACTACTAACTCCTTCCCTTTAACTTTGCCTTCACTTATTCCCACTACTCCTATATATAACATCCCTCAGGATCTCGGACCCAAGGCTGCATCTATTTATAAGATGTTATTATCTCCTGTCTCTATATGTCCTAAATCACACATTGAATTACTTTGGGAAGAAGATTTGTCCCTATATCTTTCTATTTCTTCTTGGGAGAAATTCTGGCTTAAGTTATTATTACCTCTGGTGCTGCCCACGTTACTCAATCTTTATATTTTATCTAAAGTAGAGCTCTCATTACTCCTCTATGTATTACCAAGTTTTCACCTTCCTCCTCCCCCTTTGTTAGTCATATTCTATGTCCACTGGGACTTTAGTTCACCAGTTGTATGAATGTTCTAATGTATTGAAGTTTTGGCAATTTATTTGGTCTATTTTACATGTGATATTCCCTTAACAATGCAGAACGTTTTTTTGGGTACTGCCTAACCGGTTTTTGATGGTTTATCTCCTCCTTTATTGCTTGATTTTATTATTGCTCTTGCATTTAAAGTCATTTTGTCCTGCTGGAAAGATAACTCTAAAATATCTTCATAAATCTGATTTATTAAGGCTACCTTTCACTTCATATCTCTCTACATATCCTCCTGCATCTTAATCTCTAGCTTAGTTTGTATTTTCTCTACTCCATATACTTTCAGTTTATATTTTATTCCCTCTTTTTTATTTTTTATCTCTGTCTTTTTCTTCTTTATTATTCTCTCGTTTTTCTTTTTATTCTTTTTCTTTTCGTTTCTCTGTTCTCATAACCAATTACGCATGTTTATTCCTTGATATTCAGTGTTATATTATACTTGGCATGTGTTCCTGTATAATGATGTTCTCAATTTATTTTAAAACTCAATAAAAATCATTAAACCAAAAAAAACATTAGCGTCATTGCACCCCAGGCTAGCAAGGCACCCGCCGCCTTCGCTTCTCTGCTCGTTCTTCTCATATGCACCTCCTCAGCCCGGGTCACTCAAGTACATTTTTTTTCCAGGCTTTGCCCTCAGGGGCCAAGACCTCAGCCAGCCTATCACTGTACGCCATTTTGCCACAGTAAGCTCCAGTACTGTGTATCGCCTACTCAGTGTCTTTGTTTGGGTTGTCGGGGATTAGTCCCAGTACACATTAGGTAATCTGAACTTGTTGCACGTTTGATTTGGGACAGTACATTTATCTAATAGAATACTATAGCTGTGCAGTGCCATATTATATGTACGAAATCGGCCACCACTGATCTGCAATAGTGACAGCTCTGATCTCTAGTGGGGTAAATAGAATGCAATCTTTTAGTTGACAGGTACACCATACAAACAATATTCTACTGATGGTTTTAAGTGGGATGAACAACTGGGGGGTCTCTCATAGGGGCGTGACCGTTTAATTAGAGGTGTGGCATAACCCAATTAACCAAAACAAATCTGTACTTAGCATAGTGTGCTGCCTCACTGGTATTTTGCTACTTCTATCTATTTGTCCAGATATATACCACAAGTAACATTACACCTACAACAAGCCAAGACTATTGGCTTTGTCAATGGTTGTAAGTTACAGAAGATAAATAGGCAACAACTATCACTTTGTTGTATATAATATTGAAAATGGTACTCAGTCTTGTGGGCGAAGTTGTGGCATAGGCTAGAGCATCCGGCCTTCGAGCTGAGAACACAGGTTCAAACCTGACGTCCTGTAATTAAAAAATTAAATATGCCCTTGTGTAATGTAACTGTTCATCATGTAAATCGCTTCAAGTTTGCGCTTTTAAAACAACTCTCTTTGAAGTTACATCAAAGCCAGTGAGGGATTGTACTGTTGCAGAGTTAAGATTTTTTTTCTGCCCTGAGGGTAAAAATGGAGAGCCCACTCAGCACCTGCTTTTAAAAGCTGCAGTGCTGAGCACCGAATGGACCCAACCCACTTAAAGCCCTGCTGAATCTGTTAAATCAAGCACAAACTGACACCTTACGAACCCCAGCATGAATTTTGAGCCAGGCTTTGGGAGCAATTGGCTCATCGCTAACACGTTGCCAGGCCTCTTCTATTCGTAGTGGCGCTAGCTGCTTATCTGCGCACAGCGCCTTATATAAGTATGTTATAAACCTATGCCCACCTGCCTTAGATAGCAAAGTCAACTGTGCTTGTTAGGGCTGTCGGGCCTCAGGAAACTTCGGCCATAACTAGCGTGCCATGGCTGCAACTTTAGCATATTGGAGGAAATGCCTACTCCCAAAGGTGCAACTAGGGCCACATTTTGGGAAGGGACTCCTAAAAATTTCCGGAGGGATACTTCTTCCAACAATAGGCAGAGGGAAGTTGAAGGGGTGAAAAAACAACGAAGCCTGGTTAACACTTAAATGGTCATTTAAAGACCTCTGAAGTACTTGGGTGTGGCTGTGATAAGCTCTAAAACTGTCTGTGTGTGTGTATGGGTAGCTGGGGAAAACGCCGCTTGTCCAATTATATGTTGCACCATCCTATCGCAAAGTCTACCCATGAGATGGATCAAGTGGGGAAAGTTCTGAGAAAACCATAGGTTTTAGTGACGATATAGTTATAAATTATCATTTAAAAAACTGAAATTCACTGAAAAATCTATAGGTTTCAGGGACGTTATAGTTAAAAATTAGCATAAAAAACATAAATTCACAGAAAAAACACAGATTTCAGGGATATTATAGTTAGTTGGACTAACTATAACTCGCGCTCCCACAATGCACTGCTGATGACATCACATATTACATCACTCATGACATGGTCAGTGACATCACTGATGACATCTCAAATTACATTTAAATATGCATATATAGTTTCACTGAAAAACCAAAGGTTACAGGGACGATATAAGTTGACGTTTTACCCCTTAGGTCTGTCAGGAGGTCCCAATGGGCCCAATAGGCCACAAAAAAACATTTTTTAACAAAGAATATCGGCAGGATTTGCGGTGGATCTATGAATATTGCAGAAAGTTTTTTGAAAACTAGATGCGGGCTCCCATGCTTTGTTAACTTTAGGTCGCTGGGGACCCCCACCTTCCCAGGGTTGTAGGGGGCACATGGCCCCCTACAGCACCAGAGACTGCCACTTCCGTATTACAGTAAAATGCCGGGGCCACGCGTACCCCCTGCTGTCCCATGGACCACTACCTCCCCATGGCTATTTTACAAATGGGAGGGGGGCTGTGCAGTAAATGGCCCAGGGCACCACCACCCCCCAGGGCCTGTTCCAGCAATGTCCCGGGGTGCCCACCCCCGGACATTGCAGTTTGCTGTGGGATGGCAGAAGCACTGCTCCCCCCATCCCATAGAAAACAAGTGCTCCATTTTGAACAAGCAAGAGCATTTTGCTCTCACTTGTTCAAATGCTCTCACTTGTTCAAAGAGTAGCACTTTGCTTTATACCCCTAGGGAGATGCATCTTAGCAGCTCCCTGGGGGTAAAAAGCAATTCCGACTCCTGCAGGAGGCAGGAGCCAGGGGCCTTCAGGCTCCCCGTGGTCTCCAAGAAAATGGCAATGCCCCAGGGTTGGGGTCTCCGGGGCCAAAAATGGTCCCCCTCCCTTTTTTTATTTGAAGAAACAATGGCTGGCCCCACAGGATGGGGTTTCCGGGACGAAATTAGCCTGGGAAGGGGGGCCGCGAAAACTCCCTCCCTTAAAATAAAATACATTCTAAAAAAAAGAAAGGCCTGGCCCAGGGGGATGGGGTACCTGGGGCAAAAAATGGTCTGGGGGGGGGGAGGGGCGCACAGACCCCATCTTCTCAATAAGGAAAATATAAAGATAGGCCTAGCCCCAGGGGATGGGGTTCCCTTGGCCTGAAGTCGCCCTCGGAAGGCAGGCTGCACGGGCTCCCTCCCTTTTTATTTTAATAAAAACAAACGCACTGTGCCAGGCCCAGGGGGATGGTGTCCCCTGGGCCCAAAATGGTCATGGGAAGGGGGACCACACAGCCCCTCTTTCTAAGATAAAAAAAATACAAGAGGCCCCACCCCTTTCTCCACTACTCTGCAAACTCACCTCGTGGCACACTCTTGGTTGGGGTATGAAGTCCAATTCTCTGCTTAGGGTCTGTAGGGGCCAACTAGCCCACGTGTTACCTTCATTAAGCCCCACACAGTGGGATTGCTGAGAGGTGGTTGGAGGCCATGTCCCTTTTTACACCACTCTGCATACGCGGCCCTTGGCGCACTGCTGGTGGGCTGATGTGGTAAGGCATGTAAAAAAAACCTACACAAGACAAGATTTTAAGTGGAAACCATGAAGGCTTAGGAATCATTACACAAAGTAAAAAGACAATTGGCTAGTCAATTAAAATTTGCATCAATAAATATCATGAGACAAGAGAAAAAACTATAGAACTAAAAAACAGACGGTCATAACGTCTGCTTAGTATGAAAGCAAGGAAAAAATTGACACACATTCCAAGGTTTCACATTTTTTTGGTTCAGAGAGGTAGGAAATCATGCAAGTCACATGAAGTAAAGTGGCACCATGGGTTGTGCTAATTCAAGTTACCGAACACAACATTGTGAAAATTGTGTTACACAAAATAAACTTACTTAAAAAACTTGCCTAAAATGAAAAAATAAATATTCCCTTTAACTTGCATACAAAGTAAAATAACATTGCACTACTAAATAATGAACTGTTAAATAATTAATAGGAGCACCAATCTTGAACATCTCCAGCATAGTTCCAGGCTATTTTACTCAGAAGAGAAGATGACAATCACATTTATTTAGTCGGCCATCCAAAGCCTCTGACTTGATGGAGACAATGGGGAGCACTGGAACAAACTCAATATGAGAAGCACGAAGAACCTAGAAAGCAGGTGCCAGAAACAAGAGACCCAGAAATAAGTCAGATGGATCTCTTATTGTGGAAGAAGCAGCAGAGGAAACAGCAGAATTTGTGTGAGGGGTCAAGAGTTACAGGGAATATAGGGGCATATTATCAAGAAAGGGCGTTACATTATCGCCGCTTTTATTGGCAGAAAACTGCAGATAAAGCGGCGATAATGTGCTTGATAATATGCTCTATGAATTCCAATCGAAGCCCATGTTAGATGTGAAGCCCTTTTCCTGGGCTTTAGCACAAGCCTCAGTAGGTAGAAAAAAGCCTATTATGACTTCCTGCATGAAGGTCGGATCCAAATAGGGCGTCTGGACCACCAACTCCATGTCGGAATTTTCCTGCCCAAAACTATGGCATTCGGCTGTCTGACTGACCGCCATTGTAATAAGGGACTAAGTGTTTCACAATCCCTTACGAAGCATGAGTCAATCATGTATAAAATGTAGATCCTTCAAAAGAAACAGATCATACACATGTTGGTGGGTCTGGATCACTCATTGATGTGTAATCAATATGTATTGTAATGGTTCACAATATATATTGACCCAGTGCTCTATAAGTGATACGTGAAAAAAGTGCTTGTGCAGTGTATCAAGATAAAAAAGTGAATACACAATCTATATACAATCTTTTACAAAATGTTTACAGCCCTGCCCTAGATTTGTGGGTATAGTCTCTTGTAGGTAGGCGTTGTCCATTTCTCCTTTGTTGCCTCCAATTGTTATAAGGTACAGGCCAAAAGAACGACCCTCTAGTTTCAAAACTCTTTTTTTAATTAAAAAAAAAATATATGTTTATTAGATTTATACAGCGCAACAGCTACCCGTAGGTTTCCCTGCGCTAGGGAACACACAAGAACTAAGGAACAGAAACTAGGGAAATAGAACAGAACAGAAAGAAATTATTGATTAAACAACCACATTTTTACGTCCTTACGGAATTTGAAATAATGTTGTTTGGTGCGTATGTGAAAGGGAAGCGAGTTCCAGAGTGAGGGAGCTAAGCAAGAAAGCAAGCAAGGTAATTGCTACTACCGCATCAAAACAGGTCTTTACAGGACTGTAAATATAACACCCTGGAACTGAAATTGTTGTAAGTAAGACAGTTCACAGTCTCATCAGCACCTCAGGTATGGCTTCAAATGACAACCTTTGAAGTTCCAAATCATTTCAGGATGCGTGAGAATTAATTATTTTATAACATCGCATCCAGATACCAAAAACTGTCTCTTTTGCTCCTCTGTTTCTCTCAGGATATCTACTCTTGTCTCATGACATACAGTGCTCTACTGACAGTCTTGATGAATAGCGGTTTTGATTTGGAGACTATTTCTGAGAATACAATTTTTCAAAATTGGGGTAGGATATTTCTTGTGTTTTATTTTCACTTTATTGCTGTATGTGTGGTCAGTCGTGGCTCCCAGAGGGAGTGCTGTGTGGCGGTGAGGCGGGGCAGGGGAGGGGCAGGGTGGGGAACAATAAACTCCGGCATACAGACATACTGAGTTAGGTAAATTAAGAAAGGAAACAAATTACTACCCCCCACCCTGGCCCACCCCACTGCCCCACAACACTCCCTACAGGAGCCGCCACTGTGTGTGGTGCATACCTTCTTTACACATACAGCATGAGACAATGGGACCCTGCTTTATTTTGTCAATGCTGTTTTTCTGTAAATGATTTACGCATTTTAATTTTCTATCATCCTTGTGTGTTTAGAGTTTGCCTTCATGTAGTAGTAATATAAATAAAATAGCAACTTTACTTTGCACCAATAGAAATGATTTTTTCCTGTGATATCCATTAAAACAAAAACATATATGTATCTATACCATGTACACATGCTTGCTAGGTAGCGCACATAGTGGTTAGTTGAAAATCTATATTTCCAATTTGTATTTCAATTATATGATCCACTGTTTCGGTGGGCCAGGCCTGCAATTGAAAAAGATTACCATCAGGATTCTCCAAAGAGTAGCTTGTGAGCTACTGGTAGCTCTCCGGCTACTTGTAAGTATCTCTCCTGTGTCCAGCCTAGTCACCTAAATTAGAAGCTTTTGCTTAGTTGAAATTAATGAAGTGATGTCTTGAGAAAATAGTTAAATTCACAAAATATATTTAAACCTTTTTCTGATAAAAAGTTAAGTAGCATATTAATCAAACTTTCACACAGGGTAGCACGCCACCCTGCTTCCCTACGGTGCGTGAAAGGGCAGGCATATGGTGTATTTCTGTCCTTTAACAATGTGCTGGCACACTTTTGGCTGCCTAATGCCAATGCAGGCACCTTTACATCATATTGCAAGGGTGCCTCAGTTATAAGCAGGCTTGTTTGGTGCAGTAAGAGAACGTTCCTGCACAAAAACAAACCAGAAAGGTATTTTCACTTATTCATGTGTGCTGCAGAATGCAACACACATAGAAAGAAACACAAAGATGAAGATAAATTAAGACATTTCTCCTTGTTACGTCTCTCCTTGGGAGGTGTAGCACTTTGACGTATTCCAGGTCAGTTACTAATGGTGAACCTGGTATCGCACGAAAATCCTTGGGTGAATACATGGGGACACCCATGATCCATGCATGGAACACCTCCATTCTCTAGATTTAGCAAGCCATTGAGGGCTACGCAAGGTGACCTTGCGTGGCTTGATAAATCTGACTTTGTTATTATGTCACCTTGTACAAATGTGATGCAGCGCAATGAAAAACATGCCCCACACTGCATTGGGGAGAATTTCTAGTACATTTCTAACTTTGTGCTAGGGGCATTGAAGCGATTTCTGTTACAAAGCATTTTTACATCACTGCTAGCAACCATGCCAGATGCAATGTGAGGATCAGTGCTGGTAATCATGCATATGGTGGCCACTAATGTAACTAGGCCAATGGGGTTACCATTGTATCTCCAATAATATTAGTAGCTCGGGAGGATTATCATTGAACATAAGTATCTTTTATGACAGAAGATGTAGGAGACAATGCTTGAATTATTCCTCTCTGAGTGAGAAATGCAAGATGAGTGTATATCTGAGACCTTCAAAAGTGATTTACTTATTTACATGTAGGTGTGACAATCAGCTGGAAAAAAAACATGGACTGTAGTTTCATACCGTGGACCACTACTGTGCGGTAAGCCTCAGATATAAAAAGAGCACACTTTAGATGGAATGATTCAGATGGCATTATTTATTCAATCATTCCCTAGTTAGCCGACACTGTCAGCGCTTAGGAATGTCCTATTACTTACCGGTAATCTTCATTACTCCTGGTCCCGTTGACCTCGTCCCATTCCTGAAAATATGGAGATAACCATCTCCCTGACAGAAAAAAAGAAAAGGAGCATGCTGGGATACCTTACCTGCTCCCTCCCACTGGGAGTACATAAGCAGTACCAGCCCAGCATGCAGCCTGAAAATACCAAGCCAACAACAGGAAGGCCGGTCGCAAGGGAGGGAGGGAACTAAGGAATGGGACGAGGTCAACGGGACCAGGAGTAATGAAGATTACCGGTAAGTAATAGGACATTACCCCCAGGTCCCTCCTGACCTCGCCCCATTCCTGAAAATATGGAGAATACCAAAGCAGAGAACCCGGCCTTCCGGAACCCCACCAACAACAAGGGCACCAGACCAAAAAACAGCACCCCACAGGCCCGAACCAAGACCCCAAAGGCCAGGAGGGGACCGCCACGCAGAAGGGAGGCACAGAAGCAGAGCCAAGCACCCAAGGGAGCAGGCAGAGGAGCCAAAACCCAGGCCCCCTCCTCCACGACCAAACGAAGATCAGGAGAAGCGCACGCGCCACAACAGAGAACGGAGCCAGGAAAGGGCAAACAACCATCGAGAAACCCCCAAGGGCGAAGCCCCCGGACCCAGGCCGCCAAACAACCAGGCCAAACCAGCCAGATGACAAGGGCAGAAAAGAACAACCCGCACAGGGCGGACGAGCCGAAGAAACAGAAAGGAACAAAGCAGAGGGACAACCCCAACACAGCAGGGGAAGCCCCCAGCAGAACCGAAACAAGGGCAGCAACAGGGAACCACAGAGGAACCCGGCCACAGGGCAGGACCAACCAAAGGCCAACCCCCGCAGAGACGCCGCAGAGCAGCTGCACCCAAACGGACAACCAACCGGGAGACAAAAACCCGGCGGCAAAAAAACGACCAAGACCGGGGCAAAAACGAGGGCGCAGCCAAGAAAGACAACAAAAGGCCCACACGGAACCAGGGAAACCAACACCCCAGAACCGGACAGGAGGAACCGACCCCCAGGAGGAAAAAGGGACACACCACGGAACCACCGAAGGCGAAACCCCAAAGGCAGAAGGCCAACAACAAGGCCCATAGCCCAACCCCAAGAAACCCACCGGAGAACAGGCAGGACAGCCAGCCAGGAGGCACACAACACCGTGCCACCCGGACCCAGAGGGAGAGGCAAAAAGGAACCCCCAACCAGGAAGGGGCACAGGAAAGGCACAACAGCCAACCACAGCCAGACCTCCCAGAGAAAGGAGAACTAGAGGAAGGAAGCCCAGAGCCCACAAAGGGACCCAGCGCCACAGCCAACCGAAGGGAGCGGACCCAGAAAGGACCGAAGACCAACCCAGGACCACGACAAAGCCCAAGAAAAGGAGCAGCCAGGAAAGGAACCCAGCAGGACCCGAAGCAAAGAAGGGCCCCACAGCACAAAGCCCAACAGAAGCAAGCCAAGAGGCTCACCCGGCACCCAAACGCAAAGCGAACAGGACGCCAAAACAGGGACTGGAAAGGCAAAACCAACAAAGGTAGAGCCACGGATTCCCGAGCACACGGGAAAAAACTCCGGCACCGAAAGCAAAGGACAGGAGCCCAAAGAAGCCCAAGGAGCACCACCCAACAAGTGAGCGGGAAGGGACTCCCCAGAACCAACGAGAGAGCAAAGGGCACAGGCCGAAAACAGTCGGCACGGGGGCACAGGGCCGACGCCAGGCCCCCCAAAGCCCCAAAACGGAAGCAAAGCCAACCGCAACCCAAGGCAGAGCGAGAGAGGCGGGAAGCAAAAACCCGGCCACACACCAGGGGAGGCAGACACCCAAACCCCTCAAGGTAGCGAAAAGGCACCGCCAACAGGACAGGGCACAAGAGGGGAAACAGGGCAGCAGGCAAGAAGAAACCCGAGCCAACACCACCAAAAAGGCCAAGACCCACCAGCACAGAGGAAGGGCACAACAAACCCAACCCCCCCCCCGGAAACCAGGGAAAGACACAACCAGAAGGGATCACTGACATAATATCGATGTCAAAAATATCGAGATACCAAAATATCGAGGATAAAATATCGAGGGACAAAATATCGACTGCCTATCTTCAAACAGGTAAGTACTAAAATATTGACTCCAAAATATCGACTTACAAAAATATAGACTGTCAAAATATCGATTTTTTTAAATGTCTTAAAATTAAGTTAAAAATAATATATATAAATATATTTAATATAAACTTAGAAATAATTATTAAATAAATGTAATATTAATAAATAATTAATATAAATTAAAAAATTATATCACCAAAAATAATATATATATATATATATATATACATATTATTTAATAAACATATTAATATAATATAATTTATTTTAATTTAATTTCATTAAATTAATTTAATTTAAATTTAATTTTACTTTATTTTTACACTGTACCCCTGTACCCCAAAAACCCAAAACTGACCCTGAACCCTAAAAATGCCCCTTTACCAAAAAACTAAAAACTGACCCTGAACCCTAAAAAACCCCTTTATCCAAAAACTAAAAACTGACCCTGAACCCTTAAAATACCCCTTTACCCAAAAACTAAAAACTGACCCTGAACCCTAAAAATACCCCTTTACCAAAAAACTGAAAACTGACCCTGAACCCTAAAAATATCCCTTTACCCAAAAACTAAAAACTGACCCTGAACCCTAAAAATACCCCTTTACCCAAAAACTAAAAACTGACCCTGAACCCTAAAAATACCCCTTTACCCAAAAACTGAAAACTGACTCTGAACATAAAAAATACCTCTTTACCCAAAAACTAAAAACTGACCCTGAACCCTAAAAATACCCCTTTACCAAAAAACTGAAAACTGACCCTGAACCCTAAAAATACCCCTTTACCCAAAAACTAAAAACTGACCCTGAACCCTAAAAATACCCCTTTACCAAAAAACTGAAAACTGACCCTGAACCCTAAAAATACCCCTTTACCCAAAAACTAAAAACTGACCCTGAATCCTAAAAATACCCCTTTACCCAAAAACTAAAAACTGACCCTGAACCCTAAAAATACCCCTTTACCCAAAAACTAAAAACTGACCCTGGGCATAAAAAATACCCCTTTACCCAAAAACTAAAAACTGACGCTGAACCCTAAAAATACCCCTTTACCCAAAAACCCAAAACTGACCCTGAACCCTAAAAATACCCCTTTACCCAAAAACCCAAAACTGACCCTGAACCCTAAAAATACCCCTCTACCCAAAAACCCAAAACTTAAATTTAATTTCCAAAACCAATTACTTTTATTTACGAAGTTAATTTTATTTAATGGTCAATTATTAATTAATTAACAAATGTAATTAATTTACATATTTAATTAGTCATTATTAAATTACTCACCACCCTATCCCCCTATCAACTCACAACCCACTACAGAAATGAATTTACTAATTATTTATTTATTCTTTAAATATTTATAATTACCAATTATATTTTAATTATTTACAAAATAATAATTAATTAACAATTATTATTAATTTACATATTTAATTAATTAAATTTAAATTACTTCCCACCCTATTCCCCTATAAACCCACAACCCGCTACAGAAAATATTTTACGAAAATATAATTATTGATCAATTAATCAATTATTATTAATTACCAATTATATTTTAATTAATTAACAATGAATAATTAATTAACAATTACTATTATATTACAGATTTAATTAATTATATTTAAATTACTTCCCACCCTATTCCCCTATAAACCCACAACCCGCTACAGAAAATATTTTACGAAAATATAATTATTGATCAATTAATCAATTATTATTAATTACCAATTATATTTTAATTAATTAACAATTAATAATTAATTAACAATTACTATTATATTACAGATTTAATTAATTATATTTAAATTACTTCCCACCCTATTCCCCTATAAACCCACAACCCGCTACAGAATAATATTACACAAAAAATTAAAAATATTATTAACTTACCTTAAATTCGATATTTTTGTTGTCTATATTATGTCTAGTCGATATTATGTCCATTCTATATTTTTGATTCGATATTATGTCCATTTTAGTCGATATTTTTGTTGTCTATATAATGTCTAGTCGATATTATGTCCATTCTATATTTTTTACTCGATATTCTGTCCAGTCGAAAAAAACAACTCGATATTATGACTGCACACCAACCAGAAGGCAGACACCCCGAGCACGGGGCAAGCAAAAGCACCCGAAAGGAGCAAAAAGCGCCCAAAAGTGAAAAAGGCAGGCAGGCAGGCAGGGCCGGCACCCAGACAGGCACACACCCCGCTCAAACCAACAGAAGGGCAGGAACCCAAGGGCGAAAGGAAAGTACAGAGAGGCCACACACCCGGGGAGACTGACACCCAAAACCCACCAGCAGGGAAAGGGCACAGCACAGCCAGGAACGGCAGACAGGGAGTGACCCAGGGCCAGGCCCACGAAGAACAAGCGTCCACCGAAGGCAGAGCCAAAGACCCAGCGACAAGGCGCCCCCAGGACAGAGAAAGAGCCCAACAGCCCCCCCCCAACAAGGAAACAAGGGGAGGACACAGGAAACCCGCCGAAAGCCAGAAGGCCCTAGCAGGGCCGAAGCAAAGCACCCACAGAGGAAGCAAGAGGCGACCAGCAGCGGAAACCTCAGGAAACCCAGAGGCACGAACCCGGACCGAGCCCACAGGAACGCCAGGAACCGAAGGACAGAAGGCCGCAAAAAGCAAGCCACGGCCTAGCAGGAAGACACCCCACCATGGACGGCCAGGCAGCAGGAGGACCAGAAGCCACAGCCACAGGGCAATACAGCCGCAGAGCACAGCACAAGCGGCAAACGACCCAAACCAAGCGGCAAGCACCAGAGGGAGAGGCCGGACGGAAACAGAAAAGAAAGCCAGCAAGAACCCCGGAACAGAAAGCACAGGAAACCGCAGCAGCCGGAGAACGAAAGAACAGGAGCCCGGCAAGTCCCAACCGGAACCCCCAAACAGGACACAGGCCAGGGGAACAGGAAGAAAAAGCCCAAACCAAGGCTCAAGGGCAAGCCAACCAAAGAGGCACGCCCAAGGCAAACAGGGGAGAACAGAAGCGTCCCCAGAACACAAAAAGGAAACACAGGGAACCAGGGAGCAGGCAGGAAGCGAGAGGGAACGTACACCCCTCAAAGGGCACAGGCGTACCCACCAGGGCCGCAACAAGGGCAGAGCAGGGGGGCCCGAGCAACAGGGGACCCCCCGTAGCAAAAAAGACGGCCAGGAGAACACCCGAGAGAGCCAAAAGGAGGAGGCCAACCCCCACGAAGCAGGAGGATCCCAACACAGGAGAAATACCCCAGAATTGAGGAGGCACAGGGAAGGCAAACCAAGGCAGCAACAGAAGAGCCAAGGCAGCACAGGAGACCAAGCAACATGCGGACACGAGCGGAGGAAACAGTGCAGGAAAACAGCACACACCCCACACAACCGCCAGGGAGACGCCCAGATGACTACACCCACCAGCAACCATCACGGACGGCAGCAGGCAAAGACGGAAACATGTCCAGCAAGGCCAACCTGTCCACACACAACCCAACCACCACACAGCGCACAAGGACAGTGAACAGGAAAGAAACAGGGATCGCCGTTACACGGCACTTACCATGGAGGCAGGAAAAGGGCCACAGCAGCACCCCCCCCACCCCCAACAGACTGTCCAGGCGCCCACCAGAACACCAGCGCTGGGCAGAGAAGTCCGCCCCGCCGAGGCCACAGCAAGATCCACACCGGCCACAGGCAGGGAGCCAAGGACCCGGCCCAGGAGGAACCTGCAAAGGAAAGACAGCAGGAAAGGCGGACATCAAAGAAAGAAACAGGGACCGCTACGCGGTACTCACCAGGAGGGCAGGAGGAGCGCCCCAACAGCTCATCGCCCCCAAGAAACCTGCCCAGGCGCCCACCAGGACATCAGCGCCAGGCAGAGCAGGTCACACCACACGCACATCTGGGGAAGAAAAACATCAGCCCCAAGTGAGGACACACCGGAAAAGACCCGCCAACAAGAGGCAAAGCGAGGCAGAACCAGGAATGGAGACATGGCGCCAGCGCCCGTGGCGGAATCCAATGAGGACTCTGTTAGTGCACATCCGGTATGTGGAGACGTATCCAGCTGCATTATCGACCTCAGAAGGAAGAAAAGCCGAATGGACCCGCCAGGATCTGAACCAGCGACCACAAGGTGGAACACAGGCCCCCACTGCACGAACCAGAATAGCAGGGAACACCAAAGAGCCCAAGTCCGCCCGCTCGCGCAGGCCAGACCACCAGGAGTCGCCCAAGCAGCCACCGAACACAGAACCCAGCACAAGGAAACAGACTGCGTCCAGTCTAAAAGGGAAAGGTGGCATGAATCACATGAATGCATCACAGACAGGACTTGAATAGTACAAACCCCGGAATCAGGAAGCTTGCAGCGCCGTAACCAGCAAGCCACCGAAGGCACATATAAAAGCAGCGAGCGAAGGCTTCGCCGCGCAACAGACACGGGCACAAGAAAGGAGACAATCACCGCAAAGCGGGACTCACCCGTAGTGGGGGCCGTAGCACCATGAAACAAGGCCCCCACATACCCAGCCTGCACCAGAAACCATCCAGCGTCCCGCCCGCCAGCCACAGGAGCACCGCGTCTCCCACCCGGCCAAGCTCGGGGAGACGCGCCCAGGCAACCCGGAAGTACAGCGGGATGACGGCGCACCAGCCGCAAAGGGCCGGCAATCCCGAAAGCAGCCAGGAAGAAGCCCCGCGACCCAGCAAGCCAGGCAGGCCGGGAGGCAGACCACCAGGAAGCAGCACCCCTGCCCGCGAAGCCAGGCAGCCGGGCAGGGGAAGCAGAGAAGGACCAGCACGCCAGCCCAGCAGGAGCGGGCGCCGTCCGGTAGAAGAATCCAGGTAAGGAAATTACATCACAGCACACACGAACATCCATACTGTCGGAGACAGAAAAAAAGAACAGGCTGCATGCTGGGCTGGTACTGCTTATGTACTCCCAGTGGGAGGGAGCAGGTAAGGTATCCCAGCATGCTCCTTTTCTTTTTTTCTGTCAGGGAGATGGTTATCTCCATATTTTCAGGAATGGGACGAGGTCAGGAGGGACCTGGGGGTAATGAATGTGTTAGCATGTACAACTTGATAATACAATTTTTGATTTTAAGGCTGCGAAAAAACCTGAAAATATTAAGCTAATTTCACATTTTACCAAATTCGACTCCCCTCTGTTAATAACGATGGCTGGATGACTGGTGCTGCGAGTACTATTTCTATGATATTTTAGGTTTATCGACGTGACAGATTCGCTCCGAAAGAAATGACCAAACTACCAGCTGTCCTTTGTGGAGCAAGAGTTTATGGAGTGATCTCATCATAGCTTTTTCTAAGAACGATTTCAATGAATTCCTGAGTTCAATGGAAAAAAAGCAAGTTGCATATTTCCCCGCGAGGTAAAAAAATAAAATGCACAGCCTGCTCCAGGAATACAGAAACCATTATAACCAGAGGGGAAAATGTCACATCCACAATTTCAGACACTAATCAGTAGTCAATTGGGAGAAAACCCCAGGCAAAAATCTTTATAATTGTGCTGTATTTTAAAAAGTTTCTTGCTGCCAAACTATACTGGAATAAGGTGATTGATATCCAAAAATGTATTAACTCGTTGTTCTCATAGGGCCGGCAATCCCGAAAGCAGCCAGGAAGAAGCCCCGCGACCCAGCAAGCCAGGCAGGCCGGGAGGCAGACCACCAGGAAGCAGCACCCCTGCCCGCGAAGCCAGGCAGCCGGGCAGGGGAAGCAGAGAAGGACCAGCACGCCAGCCCAGCAGGAGCGGGCGCCGTCCGGTAGAAGAATCCAGGTAAGGAAATTACATCACAGCACACACGAACATCCATACTGTCGGAGACAGAAAAAAAGAACAGGCTGCATGCTGGGCTGGTACTGCTTATGTACTCCCAGTGGGAGGGAGCAGGTAAGGTATCCCAGCATGCTCCTTTTCTTTTTTTCTGTCAGGGAGATGGTTATCTCCATATTTTCAGGAATGGGACGAGGTCAGGAGGGACCTGGGGGTAATGAATGTGTTAGCATGTACAACTTGATAATACAATTTTTGATTTTAAGGCTGCGAAAAAACCTGAAAATATTAAGCTAATTTCACATTTTACCAAATTCGACTCCCCTCTGTTAATAACGATGGCTGGATGACTGGTGCTGCGAGTACTATTTCTATGATATTTTAGGTTTATCGACGTGACAGATTCGCTCCGAAAGAAATGACCAAACTACCAGCTGTCCTTTGTGGAGCAAGAGTTTATGGAGTGATCTCATCATAGCTTTTTCTAAGAACGATTTCAATGAATTCCTGAGTTCAATGGAAAAAAAGCAAGTTGCATATTTCCCCGCGAGGTAAAAAAATAAAATGCACAGCCTGCTCCAGGAATACAGAAACCATTATAACCAGAGGGGAAAATGTCACATCCACAATTTCAGACACTAATCAGTAGTCAATTGGGAGAAAACCCCAGGCAAAAATCTTTATAATTGTGCTGTATTTTAAAAAGTTTCTTGCTGCCAAACTATACTGGAATAAGGTGATTGATATCCAAAAATGTATTAACTCGTTGTTCTCATAGGTAACATTTTCAAGTATGCCTCCAGGTTGTTAGAACCTGCATTGTAATCCATTTGCAAGATACAATGTGGGAAAATGTAATGAATTGTGAGAGCCAATTTCCCATTATATTTTTTGTCCGTTGATTTTGTTAGGTCTTGGAGGAAAACGACTGTAACATATTCTTTAAGAGGTCAGGGCCAGAAAAAAAAACCCTACAGCACGGTCTTTCTTCTAGGTGAGGAGACCAGGCAGACATGTTCAACAGCAGACGGATATGGAAACGAGCCACTCGGGCTACTGAAAAATCAAACCTGCTCTCATGAATGCCAACTAAAGGTCATTTGTACAGCTCCAAACAAGCAAGAGTGTGCTAACCCAGGTAGCCTTAGATTTTGATTTCTTCACTCTGTTCAGCTTAACGTTTAATAACATGTTGTTATTTAACAAAGTACATAAATATACAACTGGATTTATATGCATTATATATAGTTTGCATGCTAATTAAACATATTTAAATTAGATTTAAAATCGTCTGCATGTGTTGTGTGATTCCTTCTACCGGTATATAAGACCAGTGGCATGGCTAGTTACGTTCTTGAGAAATAATAATCAAATCATGTTACCTACCTTTGTCTCCAACAGTATATGGAGCAATGTAGTGTGAAAATTAACTTACTGTTATACTTTCTACCCACCAAATCTAAGACTGTCTTATATATACACACACACACACACACGTAAAACATGCAAGCATTCCTTTCTATGAACAAAACCATATTTTGAGATGCTCCTGCAGAACTAACAAGAACTGACAACGCCCAAAGGTCTGGCTATAATGTGCCAGATCATGCAAAAAGAATTTGAAAGTGCCCATGTTTTATTATATTAGCACATTAAACCCAGTGCTGTTGGCTTTGCTAGTACCTGCTAATTCAATAAAGCCTCTCATAGGATGGGGTCTTTGTGACTGAAAACAGTCCAGGGACGGGGGGCTTTGTGCCCCGCTCCACGTGAAAAAAAACACTGCGCCCCGAGGGATGAGATCCCTAGGGCCAAAATTGGCCTGGTGAGGGGGGGACACATATCATCCTCTTCTAAAAAATAAACACTTCTTCCCCCGGGCCTTAGCCTACCCCGTGGGTTTTTAGGAAAGAAGCACAGGAGCCTACTGATCCATTGCCACTTGTCAAAACATTTCTATAAAAATAAGGGTTTTCGTCCCCAGGCCAAGTCCCCCACCATCATGCCAAGGGTATTAAAGTATTCCTACCCTGCCCCTTGTGCCTTTTATTTCATTATTTAGGACTCAAGACTGACACACAAGTCCTAGGATGGCTGCAACTACTTCATGATTGAGGTGGTGGCAGACAATCAAATCTCAGCTTGAGATCTGTTGGGATCTGCAGAGGTTGCATGTCCATAGATATATTACATTTTTTTTTTTTTTTTGGAAAAGCAAGACTTTATTGATGATTCCAACAACATTACATTTAAGCGCCTACATCCCTGAGGCCGGCTGAAAGGGCGTCATAGGTACAATATATAAACAATTACTCCTGTCCTCTCTGGCTGTGGGCTGTCTATGGATCATTAAACATGTTGGACCTCCAAAACCCTCAGTATACGGACAGTACAGCTGCTTGCATTTTGTATTTTATGTAAACAATAAAGAAAAGAACTAAAAAACATGACTCAATATCCACAGCCACAACTGTACTCTTGCGTTCCTGTACCTGCTTATTCCCGTTAGGCATCGCCTCTGTATGTTGCACTCGAATCCACCTCCCCTTGTGCCCAACCCCTTCCTGTTGTATTCTCTGTGTCACATACTGCACAAGGCCCTCATGCATGCCATTCCATATTCCCTAACAATTAAACATTGTCTATCTCTTCGTCAGAACTATCGCTATCGTCCTCTGGCAGTGGCTCGCATATGTCCCCTCTGTAGGAGTTCCATTGTAGCCAGACCCCATTCCACTTGCGCGGGTTGTCTCTCATCTTGTATACTGCCCTCTCCGTTATCATGAGTGTGTCCATGTTTCTGCTCCATTGTGCCAGTGTGGGGAGCTCCGCCGTCCCCCATTTTTGCGCAATGTCTCGTTTGGCCACCATGCAGCCTATCGTGACCCACAGCTTACCATAGTGCGTCAAATCAGTCGGCCCCCAGACATTTAACAGGCATACACGTGGGGCCAGTGCTACAGTGGTGTTCAGTGTCTGTGCGATGGTACGGAGCACCCGCTGCCAATACCCCACGAGGCGTGAGCAGCTCCAAAGTGTATGCAAGAAGGTGCCCTCCTCACCGCACCCCCTAAGACAATAAGGATGATCCGCCCTCTGCAATTTATGTAGAGCCACTCTTGTGTAGTAAACCCTGTGTAGGATTTTTAGTTGTACCAGGCGGAACCTAGCTGATATGCCAGCTTCACGAGGGGATGCAATAGCTGCGTTCCAGTCAGATTCATCAAAATCCCCGAGTTCCTCCTCCCACTTATCTTTTAGCTTTTCCTGTGGATCAGGTAGATTATTGAGCAGTTTACTGTATGTTAGGGAAGTCGCACCCTCCTGCATACAGTCCGTAAGCAGACGGTCTTCCAGCGGGGAGGACTCCGGGGGTGTGGTGTCCGGTGGGAGCACTGCCAGCAGGGCATGTCTGATTTGTATGTATCTATACTGTTCTGTGTTTCCCAATTCGTACTGTTGTTGAAGGGAGGCGAAGGAGACCACTCCCTCCCTGGACCACATGTCACCCACAGTTGATATCCCAATGTTGTCCCACTGGGCGAAGCCCTTAGTACGCCTCAAGTGACCTAGAGCCTTAGTGTCCCACAGCGGGGTGAGTTTTGTGACGATTCCGTCCCAATGTAGTTTCGATTGCGCCTTATACCATAACTGTACTGTGTGTCTGGTGGGTCCTATCAGTTTCGTCGCAATACCCTTGTGATACAAAGGCGCTAGCACGCTGCCAGTACCCAGTTGGGCCCTATCAGCCTTAAACGCCGGGTCGGCCTGTGGGGCGTGTATCCATTTGTTGAGAACCTTGAGCTGTGTCGCCCAGTAGTACAACTGCATATTGGGAAGTGCAATACCACCGTCGTACCAGCTCCTGTTGAGTTTCGCGTGAGCAATTCTCGCTGGCCGATTCCCCCACAGTAGACCTGATATCAGTGTAGTCACCTTCTGAAAGTAACTGGGAGGTATTAATGTCGGTGTATTTTCGAACACGTACAGAAAACGCGGCAGTGCCATCATTTTGAACAATGCTGCTCTGCCCAGCAGCGTCAGTGGAAGTCGTTGCCAGTGCTGTACGTCATTACGCAATCTAATGAGGGGGGGTTGTAGATTACGACTAGAGAACTCCGCCGCATCTCGGGTGACATATATTCCCAGGTATTTAAAGGACGTGGCAGCCACTTCCAGTGTGCACGAGTCCGGCAGGGTCAGGAGTGGGCCCTTAAGTACATAAATGGTCGATTTCGACCAATTAATGGTGTATCCTGACACCCGCCCATGTGAGTTTCAGATAGATAGGAGGTTTGGGACGCTGCTGTCCAGATCCGTGAGATAGATCAACATATCATCAGCGTACAAAGACACTCTGTCCTCCCAGCTAAGATCCCATCTAATCCCCTTCAGTAGTGGCGTGTTCCGAATAGTGATCGCAAGAGGTTCTAAAACCAATGCGAAAAGGATGGGCGAGAGTGGGCATCCCTGCCTGGTTCCCCGTGCCAATTGTATGTCTCGCGACATGTGACCGTTTGCCACCACTCGTGCTACTGGGTCTTTGTATAGTAACCGGATCCAAGTGATAAATTTGGGTCCGAACCCCATGGAGGTGAGGACCGCAAAGAGGTAGCTCCACTCCACCATGTCGAATGCCATTTTGGCATCCAACGATAGTATCGCTGCCGGTTCCGTCAACAGTGGGGTTCTCGCCAAGACTCCCTGCACTCTACGAAGGTTTAAGGCCGTACTACTATGCGGCATAAAGCCAGACTGATCTGGGTGGATCAACTGATCCAAGTATGGCATGAGCCTGTTTGCCAATAGTTTCGCCAGAATTTTCGCTTCAGGGTTCAACAGCGAGATAGGTCTATAGGACGTACACTCATTAGGCGGTTTGCCCGGTTTCGGAATGGCCACTATAGTCGCCATCCGTTGGTCCGGAGGCAGCGTGCCGTTCTCCCTACTATCCACATACATCTGTAGCAGGGGTTCACTCAGGGACTCCGACATTGTTTTGAACCATTCAATTGGCACCCCGTTTGGGCCCAGAGCCTTGACCGGGTGGATTGCATCAATAGCCAATTGAATTTCGTCAATTGTTAAGTCGGAATCAAGATCCCGTGTCGCCTCTTCCGTCAACGTTGGCAGTGCCACCTGACCCAGGGCGGCCCCAGCCTCCTCCTCTGTCACAGTCACCGCCGGGGTGTATACCTCACTGAAGTGGTCGGCCAGTGCATTCACTATGTCTTCCGGCCGCGTGTGTACCTTCCCATGTGTGTCTGTGAGTTGTAGTATGTTCCTGTTGCCCCCCTGCTTCCTATCTAGCCAAGCCAGGAGCTTACTGGCTTTGTCTCCAATGTCATATACCCTGTGCTTGGTGGCCGCAATGTCCGCCATGGTCAGTCGTTTCATATGGTCAGCCAGAAGGCGTTGGCTTATCTGTAGGGAATGCAAAGTAGCACTTGACGGATCTGCCATATGGGCGGTGTAAGCTTTGTCAAGTTTCAGTTCCAGCTCTGAGGCTTCCTCCCCCTGTGTTTTCTTGTGATGTGCGATCGCTGCTATAGCTTGTCCCCTGAGTACAGCTTTATAAGCTTCCCAAAGCACTGACGGTGATCCCACCGAGGCCCGATTTTCTTCAAAATAGTGCTGGGTAGCTTTCTGCAGGTCCTTACGAATGGACGGGACTTTGAGATACCCCGGATAGATCGGGTAGATTCTCCTACGGGTCATTTCACGACTGGACAGTTTTAAGGTGATCGGTGAGCGGTCTGAAATACCCCGTGGCTTTATTTGTGCTTCTTCTATGGTGAGGCGACCGTTCCCAAGTGTGAGGAAGTAGTCAATCCTGGACAGACTATTATGTGTAGCTGAGTAGTAGGTGTACTGTAGTTGCTCTGGGTGCAGTATGCGCCACACATCCACCAAACCCTGCGCCTCCAGGAACCCGCTGAGTTTGTTAGGGCCATCGACATGTACTCGCACGGGAAATCTGTCACGAGTGTTGTGTAATACTGCATTAAAATCTCCCCCGATGATTAAATCACCTTCCGGGAGTTCTAGGAGGAACTTGCAGAGGTCTGGCAGTGCCACGGCATGTAGTGCTGGTGGGATGTACACTGAGACCACAGATAACAGCCTGCCCTCCCATTGGCCATGAACCGCTGCGAAGCGGCCTTGATCATCTATCTTGGTGGATTCGACGATGTAGTGGGAAGAGTTTCGCATTAGTATGCCTGTGCCACGCGACCCTGAGGTGAACTCCGCATGCGCCGCCATGTGGTAGCCTCGCCTATCCATCGCCCGTGTAGTAGCACCCATCAGATGTGTTTCCTGTAAAAGGACCAAGGCGGGACCCACTCTCTGAATTCCTTGAAAAACCAAACCTCGTTTAATCTTATCGCCCAGCCCTCTGACGTTCCATGACATTATTTGTAACGGGGCCATCGGGGTGATTTGATCTAGTCTGGCCATGGCAGTGGCTTGTGGCGGGGCCAACCCAGGATCTTCGGAGTCGAGCCACCTCGTTCCCCATGTGGGAGTCTCTCCCGGGGGTGGGCCCACCGCCTCGTATGCGGGGCAGTGCGTCCGACCAGAGGCGAGACATATGGGGCGACAAGAAATGTACTGTTGCTTGTATTGTAAAGTGACTTGTAATGCTGCTCAGTGCTCATGACGTGTTGCATTGTGTTGTGTTGAGTCTAACCACTAACTTTTAAGACCAAGTGATCTATAAAAATTAACATCCCCTTACCCACAACTGCCCCCCTCCCTGCTTCCCTGCTATACGGACTCGAACCTGCCCGCCTCCCCAACTTAGCAGAGTGCACTTCCCAATCCCCAACCATTGTACTTGCGCGCCGGGGCGAAGGAGTCTCCGAGGTCAGCGGCCCCTCAATCTTCTCCCCGGAGGCCCATCGCCCAGTGTCCAGTGGCGAGCCTTAGGCGTGCAGCACAGTAAGTTCAATAGAATTTAAGTCTGGAAGTCATTGCTCATCGTTATCCTCTTCGCCTGCATCGACTCTCAATGGTGAGCCCTCGTTTAGTCCCCCTCCTCCCGATGTTTGGGATTCCGGATGATGTCCAGCTATACGGTCCTTCTGCTGCCGGTGAGGTCACCGAGGGCGGGCGTTTGTTCTCCATCCCTCCAGCCAGTCCCGCGCAGACTCCGGGTTATCAAAGAACCAAGTTTTATTTTCAGCAACTAACCGCAACCTGGCCGGGAAGAGCATGGAATATGGGATCTCTCTCGCTCTGAGTTCTTTCTTCACCTCGAAAAACATTCGTTGCCTGCGTGCCACCTCAGCCGTGTAGTCAGGGAAGAAGGCCACCGTGGAGTTTTGAATCTTAACAGGAGGGGATGTCCGGGCAGCCTGCAAAGTGACATCCCTATCCCTGAAATTGAACAGTCTGGCAACAATGGGCCGTGGGGCCGCTCCCGGCTTCGGTTGGCCTCCCGGCACGTGGTGCGCCCTCTCCACCGAAAAGAATGTGGACAGTCCCTTTGGTCGCAGTTCATTTGTGATCAAGTTCTCTACGTATAAGTCCTTCTGACTCCGGTACGCCGATTATGCGGATGTTATTCCGTCTGGAGCGCCCTTCCTGGTCGTCGAGCTTCTCACGTAGTACCTTATTGTCTGTTGCCAACTTCTCCACCGCCAATTGAAGTTCAGACACATCTTCCACTAGTGATTTTGTTACCACTTCCATGGCGTTGACTCTTTCCGTCATTTTGTGGAAATCAGCTCTGATCAATGTAATGTCTGTCGAAATCGATCCTACCGTCGTTTGCAGCTGCGCCAGGGCCTGCATCACATCATCCAGTGTCGCTTTTTTGCTCCCTGGTACGTCCACGGATTTACCAGTTATCTCCTTTCCGGTCGTCGGGGACACAGCGGGCCTGTCGCAAGCATACCGGTCTATTCGAGTCTGTGTAGTGCCACTCTTCAGGCTCTTCCCCGCCATGTTTGCTGTTCCCGCGGTCCCCGGGCACTCCTGCGATGGAGGACCGCGTCTGCCCCTTTTACGGTTGATTTTGTTCACCGACGTTTCAGCCTGCGTCGGTGGCCGGGCAGGAGGCGTTGTATCTGTCCTGAATCGCCTGTGATGAGAGAATCGCGTTTTCGCCCCGGTATGCCTGACGGGGACTGCAGGAGGAGTAATGTTGGATGCGTCCCGCACCTTGTGCCTACGGGAGATGCCACCAGTCAGTTCCAACCCAGGGACCAAGTGTCCTTGAATGCCGTATCCCAGCTCTGTGTAGGTGTATCAGGCTTCCCCCATCGTTGGCATCGATCAGGGAGTGTCCCGGATACTGTCGATCGGGCTCACCCGCGGGACGTAGCCTCACTGCATGAAGCCCCTCTTCTCCGCGTCCCTAGTTGCTTAAGAGGCAACCGCCCGCTGCGTCTTGGAGTTGGTTCACACCCAGTCAGTCCACTATAGAGTGCCCAGTTGCTCCCTGAGTGCCACTTGCCCCTTGATGCCAGCGCCGCCGGGGGGGGGGGGTTACAGTGTAGTGCGGACGGCGGTCACAGTCCTCCGATGCTTTCCCCAATCAATTGGGCCAAGCGTGGTTTTCTTTCACCCTGGGTGCACACCGCCGGCAATTCAGCGCCTTCAGCATCCGCCGCCCACGTCCACTGCCTCTCTTGAGTCTGGCCGCGGTGTCGGTAGTCTGCAGGCCGGCCGGGCCCCGGTAGTAGTGTCCTCGCTCCCCACAAAATGGCGGCTCACCTCAATATCGCCATTCTCCACAACGGTCTATCACGCACGATCTGGGCGTTGAGGAGCGAGGAAGCGATAGCCGGTCTCCGCCTCCGCACTCCCGGTCGTGGGCTGGGTCCGGTCCTCCCGGTACACACACCGAGTCTCCGCGCACCCCAGCTGGACGGGTGGTCGGCGGGAACGTCCGGCGCGGGACCCCCGGGGCAGCTTCACTTCCTGTCGGGCAGGACTATTAGGGCAGTCCCCGGCTTGCTCGCGCCGTGCGGGCCGCTCCGCAGCTATGCCAGAAGTCGGCTTCCAGGCGTCGGATTTTCACGACGCTTCCAGCCGCTTGCACCGCCCGGTCCTGGGCTCCGGGTCCCTCCTGCGGGGATGATAAATGTAGCGGATTGGTTGTCGGATCTTAGGAGAGGCCGCCTCAGCCGCGGAGCCTTTCCTTTATGCTGCCGCCATCTTCGGCTGCTAGCCACGCCCCCCGATATATTACATTTTTGAGCACGTATCACTGAAACACTGCTCAACAGATTTACACCAAAACACAACAAGCACTTTTTTTCTGGACTTAGATCCAGCTTTCATTCAAGTTTGGTGTAATTCTGTTATGCAGTTTATGCTGTAGCTGTGTGTGTAAAGCTACTATGGCAGAGTGATGTAATATGTAAGGTCATACGCAATGCATTATGGGAGTGCAAGGTATAGTTGGCTCAGTTAACTATAACTACTGAATTTCACTGGTTTTTATGAGAACCTGAGTCTAACTATAACGTCCCTGTAACCTTTGTTTTTTGCAGTGAATTGCTAGGGTTTTTTCAATGCTAATTCCTAATTCTAATGGCCATGTAACCCTTGTTTTTTTCAGTGAATTGCTATGAATTTTTAAGTAGTAATGGTGTTTGCAGTGTGGTGGAGAAAGGTCGTGGGCCTCTGAGCAGCTCTTAGGAATCCCACTGTGTAGGACTTACAGAAAGTACCAAGAGGGCTTCTTGGCCCCAAGGTACCTCAGCATACAAGAGAACTACATTCCCCAACCAGTATTGCCCTAGGAGACGCATTTACAGAGTGGTGGAGAAAAGGACATGGCCTCCGAAGACCTCTTAGCAATCCTGCTGTGTGGGTCTTTGTGGAGGTTACTGGAGGGATTATTCACCCCAAGGACCCTCTGCAGCAAATGGGACTTCATGTCCCAACTAGTAGTTCACCAGGAGGCATGTGTGGAGAGTGGTAAAGAAAGATGGCGAGCCAACAATGACCTCCCAGCAACTCTGCAGTGTGGAACTTACTGAAGGTAACAGGAGGAGGAGTTGGCCCACAAAGACATCCATGGCGGCCAACAACTCCTCCTATTACCTCCGGTAAGTCCCAGAAAGAGTCACTGCTTAGAGGTCTTCGGAGCCTACATCCCCTCCAATGTGTGGTTTAGCCCCGAGGAGGTCGTGGTCCCCAGGGCTGCGAGGCGGCCATGTTCCTCCCACATTATTTTTGGCTAACGCCCAGGGGAGGTGGAATCCTCTCTGCCCCATGAATTATGTAAATTGAAAGCCCTTCGTGTTGTGGTGATCCCCGGGGCTGCAGGAGGGGTCCAAGTAGCCCCCTGCTTTGTTTAAAGATGAAGCCTTAGGGAGGTGGTGGATCTTGGGGTTTGACGGGTCTGCATGGCCCCTGCCTTATGTAATCTGAAAGCGCCGTGGAAGTAGCAGCACTGATGGGGTCGGTCTGCACAGCCCCCGCTTTGTTTATAGATGAAGCACCGGGCAGGTGTCAGTCTTCGTGGCTTGGAAGGAGGGCTAAGAGCCCCCATTTATTCATTGATATGCCCCGGGGAGATGGTTGCCCGCGGGGCAGGCCCGTACGGCTTTCATTTATTTTTCAAAGAAGCCCAGCGAAGATGATAGTCACCAGGAGAACATTGAGCCCGAGGAGGGGAGGCCTGTGTGCCCTCCTCCATTAAAGAAAATTCCCCTGGGACCTGGCTCACCAGGGCGGAAAATTAACGAAGCACAGGAGCACAGTGCTTTGTTTATTACATTTTTTTTTGCTGGACCTGCACATATTGCTGAAATGTCTTTTTGAGCAAAAATTCAGTTGTTGCCTCTGAGGAGTCTAGGGGGTCAGGGTGTTTTTACCCTGCAGTGGTAAGGGTTTTTTGGATGGCAAGGCATTTTTTAGGGTTTACGGTGGGCATCGGTTATTGACTGGTAATTCATTTTTTAGAGTTTAGGGTGGTATGGATTTTTGGGTGGTAAGGTATTTTGTAGGGTTTAGAGTGGGGGGTGGCAAGGGAACTTTTATGGTGGGTAGGGGGGTTTGGGTGGTAGGTGATTTGTTACATTTTAGGGTGGGTATGGGTTTTATGGGGCAAGAGCACCTTTTGCGTTTAGTGTGGGTATAGGGTTTACAGTGGTAATGAATTATTTAGGTTTTAGGGTGGGTATGCGTATTTGGGTAGTTAGGGATTTTTTAGGGTTAGGGTGGGCATAGGTTTTGGGTGGCAAGGGAACCTTTAGTGTTTAGGGTGGTGATGGGTTTGAGAGTGGTAATGCATCTTTTGGGGTTGAGCGTTTGTATGGTTTTTTGGGTGGCAAGTTATTTTTTAGTGTTTATGGTGGGTATGGGTTTTTGGGTGGCAAATACATTTTTAGTGTTTAGGGTTTGTATGGGCTTTAGGGAGCAAGGGAATCTCAAGGGTTTCAGTTGGGTAGAGTGGTAAGGTATTTGTAAGGGTATATGTTGGGTATACGTTTGTGGGTGGCAGGGAATTTATAGGGCTTTGGGTGGGTATGGGTTGTTGGCTGGTGAGCTATTTTTTAGGGTTTAGGGTGGGTAGGGATTTTTGGGTGGTGAGGGATTTTTTAGGGTTTAGAGTGGGTATGGGTTGTTGGGTGGCAAGGGGATTTTTAGGGTTTAGGGTAAGTATGGGTATTTTGGTGGTAAGGGATTTTTTAGGGTTAAGGGTAGGTATTGGTTTTTGGATGGAAAGTGAATTTTTAGGGTTTAGGGTGGGAGCATGTTTTGTGAGTGGTAAAGGAGTTCTTGGGGTTTAGGATGGGTAAGGGTTTTATGGGTGGCAAGGGAATTTTTAGCAATTAGGGTGGGTGTGGGATTTTCGGTGGCAAATGATTTTGTTGGGTTTACGGTGGGTATGAGTTTTTGGGTGGCTATGACATTTTTAGGGTTTAGGTTGGTTATGGGTTTTGGGTGGCAGGCTACTTTTAGGGTGTATGGTGGGTATGGGTTTTCGGGTGGTAGGAGACTTTTTAGGTTTTAGAGTGAGTATGGGTTTTGGTAGGCAAGGCAACCTTGAGGGTGGGTATGGATTTTGGGTGGTAAGGAATGTTTTAGGGTTTAGCGTTTGCAGGTTTTTTTGTGGCAGCAAGGGATTTTTTAGGGTTTAGGTTGGGTATGGGTTCTATGGGTGGCAAGGGATTTTTTTGCATTTAGGGTGATGTGGGATTTTCAGTGGCAATAATTTTTGTAGGGTTTAGGGTAGATATTTATTTTGGGTGGCAAGGACATTTTTGGGGTTTAGGTTGGTTATGGGTTTTGGGTGGCAAGGGTACTTTTAGGGTTTAGGGTGGGTATGGGCTTTTGGGTGGTAATGAATTTTTTAGGGTTTAGAATTTGCAGGTGTTTTTGGGTGGCAAAGGATTTTTTTAAGGTTTAGGTTGCATTGGGTTTTAGATGGCAAGGGAATTTTAAGGGTTTTAGGTGGATATGGGTTTTTAGGTGGTAAGGGATTTCTTTTAACCCTGGTCGGATAACTTCACTCCCCCAGCAGAGTTTGCAGAGATTGGCCTACTCTGCTCTCCATGACGAACGTGGGGAAATGCAAAACACTGCCTCTGTGGTGGACAGGAGTTAGCTGCTTCCTCCCCCCTTCCAAATACTTTAAAAATAATAAAAAGAAGCACTTACCTGTGTTTTTGCCTCCTCCCCTGCCTTGCCGCTCTCCTTCCTGCCCCTATCATTGTTAAAATGTAAAATATGATCTCTCTTGTTTTTTGATTAAGCTATGCCTCATCCATTTTTCACCCCTGCCCTCCTTCCAGCTGGGCTCTATCCTTGACACTACATCTCTATAAACATGAGTAAAGAATCTAGATTGGTTCATAGTAGACTCTCTATACATGCAGAGTCAGCGCAAAAGAACAGCTGGCGTCTGCTCTAGGTTTTTCAGACAATGGTTAATCCTCAAGTAAAGATTACTCAGATAGCATATCTTGTTGTTCAGCCTTAGGATCTGCCAGTTGCACAAAACACTGCGGCTGTCGATTCTTGCAGTTACCTCATTTGTGGGTTTTTCCCAAAGCTCTATTTATCTCTGGGCATCCCTTGTTTGTGATCTTTTGCTATAAAGACCCAGGCAACCCATTGTTCTGTGTGCTTCTCCTAGAGTATCTCTATGGTGCTTGTGGGCTGGGTCCCCATTCATGAATGCTAAATAAATTATATTTGGTTTGTACTTCACTCCAGTTTCGATTCCTCCTTACTTGTTAAGTACCCGTGGACTAAGGTATGACCCTGCACCAGTAGGCTATTAATATTCCACTTCCACAAATTGCCGCCCAACATGGGACCCCATCAAAGGCTTGCAGTTGGACCGAGGGAGAAGATCGTGTCGGTAAGATGAACTTCGCTGAGGAGCGCACCACCTGAAGAGACTAGTTCTCGTGTCCAAGGTGATTTTTCAGCTCTCCGACTCTCATCTTCCTGGCGGCTGCTTGCTTTGACTGGGGCTCTCGGATGGTCATTCTTTTGGATCAGGGAGGTTCGACAGGTGGGAGTTGAAGACTACAAATAAGGTAGATTTGTATTGAATCGGTTCTTTTGGTTATTTGGAATTTGTCTGGAATTTGTTTGGAATTTTGTTTGAAATCTGTTTGGAATTTATTGGGAATTTGTTTTGAACCTTCATTGGAACTTGCTATTTGGTATTGATTAACATTTTTTCTTACAGATAATGTGAGAATATTTTTTAATTTCTAACTGTTTATACGTTTTTTATATCTTATATAACATGCCTGTATTTAGCACAGTTTGGAGTTTTTTTTGCTGCGATAAGCAGAGCATTTTGGAAGCAAGTCAGCCGGCGCCACCAGAAGGTACGCTGAATTTTGAGATGTACATCAAATATGGTATTTCTCCCATCATGTATAATGCATTGTGGAACGAATATACTAAAGGGCATTCCTTCGTTGCAATGGCCATTAGAGGGGACAATGGACCCTCACAAACTTGAGTATTTATAGAAACTATTGTTTTAAAAAAAGTTAGTCCAGCTATGTTTGAAAGTTTGCGTATGTGGAGAAAAGAAGTAAAGGAGTGGCAGCTCAAGGCAGAGAAGATACAAAGGAAACAAGAAAGGAAGACAGAGTATCAAAAGTATAAGGAATTGAAGGATAAGGAAGTTTAGGAGAAGAAGGGATGTTTAGATCGAGAACATAGATTACTAATATCTAAGGAATATGTAGTCAGACCGACAGTAGCAGCACAAATCCACCAAGAAGATGTGGATTCAGACATTGATGGATTATTGATTGAATGACCCTAACCCCCATATGTACCTTTGACACTTCTTCCCTTTGGACCGCCAAATGTCATTCTCCCTGTACCCCCGGCACCACCACCTTTACCTGGAGTTGTTCAGCTCCTTATTTTCAAACCAGTACTGGTACATCCATAACCCCCCATTTCAGGCCACTGCACCCCCATCCCAGACCACTGCACCCGAAATGATTCATGATCCTGTACTTCCTGTATCTGTCTCGACCCCTCGAATTCTTTGTTCTACTGTACCTCAGTTTCGTCAGGACGCAATATGGTTGATAGTACTGAAGTGGTTAAGTGATTTAGAAATGGAAGTAGAAGAAATGATAGATCAGATATAGGATTTTTCAGAGAGCGAACTTTTTTGTCTGATAAATAAACGTTCTCATCAACTTATAGTTCAGTGGGAGATGACTACAGGACAGAACGGTTCCACTGAAGTTCGAGCTATTAATCCACAGTGTCAGATAGGGGCTTTCCCTGTAAATAGAGTTAATAATGAAATAGCAGCAATAATTGGATATCGTAATGAACTTTCTTCCTCTCCCCGAATAAGACCTATGAGGTAAGCCGGCCACAGTTCATTCCTAGAAGAGGGAATGCAGATAAGGGAATGCAGATAATGATGGCCCTAATGATCCCAATGCTAGAGCCCGTTGTTTTTATAATTGGATATATACGTCCTGGAAAAGGACGGATGTTCTTACTTTAAAAGCCTCCTTACCAGACATACGGAAAAATCCTAGAGGATTGTATGATGATGTACAGGCAGCCATTGATTCCTGTGTCATGACCTTAGCTGATATTGATATGTGTTTTGGTATGATCCTGCCACCGGATATGTGGCGACTCACTTTGAAACAGGATCATGCTGCTGATTTGCTGATTTAGGTGGAGACTGGGCTGCCATCAAAGCAGCCAACAGGGATAAGAAACCTGGTCAGAAACCTAGTCAGCTCATACTGGATCTACCTGGTAACATACTTATATAAACCGATGGTACCAGCAAGGAGAATACATTGGGCACTTCTCACTGCTTGTAAACAAAAACCGGGAAAGGCCGTCCCTGATTTCTTTACTCGCTTTCAGGAAGTGTTCCACCATTTTAGTGGTCAAGACACTTCTACACCTATGGGTGGGCATTTGTTTGTAGATAGATTTGTAGGAAATGTACTTCCAGAGATAACTGTTTGCTTAAAAAATGCTGAGAGTACATGGGCTTTGGTAACCCAAAAGCTATATTAGATATGGCTCAGTATTATCAGAATCAAGTGACCACTGAGCAAATACGTAAAGAAGGAAAACGAAAAGAATTGAAAACTAAGGTAATGATGGTCTAGACCTATGTACCCCAAGGTCGAGGTTGTGGTCAAACCTATGGTCAGAGTTTTAGGCAACCACCTCCAGTAGGGGCACCACATAGACAAACTCAACTAGGGCTGGATCAATATGCTTACTGTAAGGAGAAAGGGCAATGGCGTTCCAAATGTCCAATTTTAGCTGCTGGTTGGAGAGGAAGGGGACAACTGTATGGTAGCCGGGGGACTCCAGTTCCCAGACAGCAACTACAACAAGCTCAAGCTCCAGAGAAAAATAGGTCATAAAATTATTTTGATCAACAGAATTTTCAATATTCTATGGAGGATTTGGAATCAGAAGAAACTATGGGAACGGATTTTGCCTTGGACAGCGTAGGACAAGGATGACCAGTTGAGATAGCTGTAAACCAGTCAGGACCCTATATAACAGCCACGATACTTGGGCAGCACAGAACTTTTTGGTGGATACAGGGGCAACACTCAATGTGATATCTCAGAAACTGGTCCCTGGGCCACCCTTGTCTGGCCAAGTGATCACATCGATAGGGTTTAATGGAACACCAACTCTTAGCCCTGCGTCCTAAAAATTGCCTTTGCAGGTTGAGAATTTTAATGCTTCAGCCCCCTTTTTACTTCCCCCACATGCTCCTGATAATTTGATGGGACTTGATCTTCTGCAATATTTCCATCTGGAGTACGCGTCATTTTTGGGGGAAAGACATTGCCTAAACAATATAATTTTTCTTTATGTTTGGATATTGATTCTGTTCCTTCATGTATTTGGGCTACTGCTGACACAGATGTGGGAAGAATGAACATTTCTCCAGTATACATACAGGTTTGCGAAGGTGTCTCCTTACCAAGCATCCCGTAATGTAAATTATCGATAGAAGGTGAGGATGCGCTCATATCTATCATTGACGACATGATATGTACAAGAGTTGTTGAGGAAGTTTCCTCTAATGTATGCAATAGCCCCAATCTCCCCATCCTAAAACGGGGCAATGGAACAGGAGACAAGATTTCCCGATTTGTGATTATTTAAGAGAAGTAAACAAAATAGTGATTACTCAATATCCTGTTGTCTCTGATATTACAACCTTGTTGACATTAATCCCACCTACAGCCACTGCATTTTCTGTTATCGATCTCAAGAATGCTTTTTTCTCTATTCCTATACATAAAGATAGTAGGTACTTGTTTGGCTTCTCATTAAGGGGCCGCTCATTCAGATTTTTTTGGAGCTCCACAAGGTTATACAGAAAGTCCTAGTATTTACAGTCAGGCACTTAAATGACAGTTGGATGGACCTCTTTTGCCACCAGGAGTTACACTTGTGCAATATGTCGATGACATTTTGCTCGCTGTAGGTTCAGTTGAGCATTGTAAAGAGGCCACTCTTTCCCTATTGCATCAACTTGCTACTAAGGGACATAAAGTCTCTAAGAATAAGTTGCAATATTGTCAATTTGAGGTCACTTATTAGGGTCACATCTTGTCTAAGGAAGGTCCCACTCTGACGAAAGACAGATTTCAAACTATTCTAAAAATTCATATCCCAAGTACTCAAAAAGAAGTCAGGGCACTTATTGGCATTACTTCTTATTGCAGACAGTGGATTCCCAAGTTCTCCCTTATCATTAAACCTTTTTTGTCCCTTGTTACTAAAGACACTCCCTTTCCTCTACCATGGACATCTGAATGTCAAGAAGCAAATCACCAGATTCCTGCATCACTTTGTTCTGCTCCAGTGTTAGGAACTCTAGACTATGCTAAGCCTTATATATTATATGTACACAAGAGAGATAGATGTGCATTGTCAGTTTTAACACAACCATATGGTAGTAAGCATCTTCCATGTGCTAATTCTTCGGCTGAATTAACCCAGTGGCCAGAGGAATTCCAGGCTTAGAGCGGTTGTTGCCAGACATTTCTATATGACAATCTGATGGGATAGTGTTGAGTAACAAGCTTATGGTTATGGTACCACATTCCGTAGATGCACTCCTTAATCAGACTAAGACACAACACCTGACTAGTGTTCGACTTACAGGATACAAACGTATGCTCTGGCACCTCTAATCACACTCAAGAGATGTTTGACATTGAACCCAGCTACATTGTTACCTTTGCCAGCTGAACAAACTCATTATTTGCATGACTGTATTTTCCTGACAAAAAAACAAAGGGAAGTATAGATCTTAAAGATACACCTTTGTTAGATCCTGAGGGGAAATTATGGGTGGATGATTCCTGCTTGAAATTACCTGCTGGCTCGTCCTCTGCATCCTATGCCATAACCACATTACAAACTGTGGTAGAAAAAGCCCATATTCCACAAAAAACTGCCCAAACAGCTGAATTTATTGTACTTTTAAGGGCTTGTGAACTTAGTGAAGGCTTATCAGTAAACATTTACCCAGACAGTCAGTATGCATTTGGTGTGGCACACAATTTTGGCAAACTTTGGAAGGAACGAGGATTCCTAACCTCCCATGGTTCTAAAATACAGCATGGTGATTTGGTAAATAGTCTTCTTACTGCCTTGACATTGCTAAAGAGTGTAGCTATTATCAAATGTAGTGCCCACAAGAGAATCACAGACAAACTGGGACAGGGAAATACCTGTGCATATGAAGTTCCCAGAAACACTGCAAGTATGCACACAAGCAGGATGCATGTATTACGATCCCATGCTGAGAGATGGGAAACTATGTATACAGAGATCAAAGAAATAAAGCAGTTAGCTACAGAACAAGAAAAAACTGAATGGAAAAAGGAAGGAGAGTTAGATGATGAGGGATTTTGGAGGTCAAAAGATATGCTGAAATGGAAGTTACCTTGTGCTTATTAACTGCCCTTTGTAACCATGGCTCACGGACCTGCTCATGTTAGTGCCAAAAACACTATCTCCCAACACGAACAGGTTTGGGATAATCAGCACATTCGGAAAACAGCTGAAAATGTGGTTAAATATTGCATGATATGTCTACAGCACAATCCTGGGAAGGTATTTTCAACTCCTACTGGTGGACTTTCTCCACCCCTGTAGTGTAGCTCCTATTTCCCTGATAGGTTCTGCGCACTGGAATAACATACACTATAGGCTTGGCATAGGACTAATGTTAGTATGCACCTATCACGTATATTAAACGTAATTACTGTGTACCAGCTAGCTCAGAGGCCACTAGAAACTTCTTGAAGACAAGAAGGGAATAGCTTCTGGCAACCGCATAACATAAAACCCTGATCCCTCAGGATCGTGGAAATGATATACTACTTTTCATTCAGTCACTCATCACAGAGAAGTACATAGAAGAAACAGTTGGGTGTGTTTACAAAAAAAAATGATTGCAGAGTTGTTTTACTAGTACTGGTTATATGTGCTGCGACAACTGTTGGACAGTAGCAGAGAAATATGGCCAGCAGTGCAGTTAACTAAAAATGCATTGTATAGTTTTACCATTTTGCAATAGTAATGAACACATACATGAAATACAGAATGCATTAAGATAAAGCCTATACCCCTATGATGCCTAACTAGATGTATCTAAGTGTACCTAGCATGTTTGTAGGTCTTAGAGAACCAAGAATCCCCCTAGGATTTAGTCTAACCCCATTACCTTAGTGGGACTTCATCCTGATCTCGAGCTGGACACCCCAGAATGGGTGGATGGACCTCTGCCAGCTGGACTTGTGGCATGAGGCAGGTTGCAGCGTTCCAGGTCAGAGTGTTGGCATGGAAGTCTCGGTCCCCTCTGGTTTGCTTGGGCAAAGGGAGGTATATTTATACCTGATATGTGCCTTGGAATATTAGTATTGGCGGAAAGTCGGTCAGAGGAAGATGTCAGGAATGAACCCTTAGGGAACAGTGGTTCATGCACATTTAATGAGTTATTGGAGAAATCAATAATCCTGTGCTAGGGGAAATTCCAAGATCTTAAGGGTCTGTTTCTAAGAATTCATTGTGACGTAGGTTAGTCACTGTTGGACATGGAGACAACGTATTTAGGATGAACTGTCTTCTGCACCCAGAGCACACGTCAGATAAGGGACAGCCTCTTATGCTTGTTATTGTGAAGGGAGGGCTAATTTAGGTGAAAGGGCCTTAAGTGGGTGAATGGGCCTGCTTGTCTTTGTGGCACGAACGATTTGTGCCTCTGAAACGGCGCATCTATGTTGGCTCCTAAATGCAACACATAACAGCCCAGGCCCCCTTCGAAGCACTCAAAGTATGTATTAGTAGTGGGTTGTTCTTTTAGAAAGTGGGTGGAAGCTTATCCAACCAAAGACAACACAGCTTTGACAACAGCTAAAATTCTGTTAAAGGAGTTCTTCCCCTACGGAGTGACAATGGCCCTCACTTTACTGGCTAGATAATAGAGTACCTAATGAATGGTTTAGGGGTAAAACAAAAGTTTCATGCTGCTAATTACCCCCAGGCAGCGGGTGTATTAGAGAGGTACAATGCCACATTGAAGCTGGATGGGAGCAGCAGGGCTTGCCTTTGGTACTCCCTCTGCGTGTGTCTGTGCCATCCCCCTGTTAAATAAACTGAGGCTGAGGGCTCAGGGAGGAGACTAGACCATCTCCTTCCCAAGATGGCTGCTGTCGAGTGGCCCTGCAGAAGTAGGGAAGCTAAGCGTCAGTCCTTCCTACCCACAAACAGCAGAATGCTGCAGCGGACCGGGGAGGAATTGGCACGAAGTGTAGCAATGCAGGGGACTCAGGTAAGAGTCCCAAAAAATTAAAGTATGCTAAAAGTGGTAAAAGCTAAGCGCGCTAACGGTTATGTTATGTTATGTTAAGTGAAATTTGTTAAGCGCACATACACCGGGAAGGTTTCTTGGCGCTACAATGTCTTCAGAGTTCGAATGCATAATTAGAAAGCCTGGCAAAAAAGGCAAGTTTTTAGACAGCTTCTGAATTTAAGAAGAGTGTGGCAGAATCGTATGTCGGGAGGGAGAGAGTTCCAGAACATGGGTGCCAGCACAGCAAACCTGGCACCCCCGGTGCGCTTTAGTCTGTAAGAGGATGTAGACAGCAGTAACTTATGGGCTGAACGAAGGTTACGGGAGGGAATGTGCCTGTGGATCAAATCATTCACAAATCTAGGACTTTTCCCATTAAGGGACTTATAGATGATGCACCCGACCTTAAAGGCGCAACGCTGGATCACGGGTAACCAATGAAATTGTTTCAAAAGGGGGGTGATGTGAAGATGTCTGGGTTGATGAGTAATCAAACGAGCCGCCTGGTTCTGGACCATTTGTAAACGTTTGGTGAGAGAATGGGGAATGCCATAGTAAAGGGAGTTGGCATAATCAACATGGGACATAACTATAGCAAGAATGACCTGGATTCTGGCTTCATAAGTGAGAAACCTGCAGATCTTTCTTATTTTCCTAAGTTGGAAAAAGCAGGTCGAAATCACTGAGCCAATCTGAGCCTTCATCGTAAGGTCCTGGCTAATAATGACCCCCAAGCTCTTGGCCGTGGTTGATGGAGAGGGAGCTTGGCCAAGTTCCCTGGGCCAAAAGTGCGGGCCCCAAGGGTTCTTAATGATCCCTCCAGTGAGAACTAGCTCTGTCTTATCCGGATTGAGCTTAAGATGATTACTGTTCATTCATTGACTGATGAACAGTATGGTAGACTGAAAAGTAGAGACCGAATCCGGAGAGTTACTGATAGGAAAGATGAGTTGAAAGTCATCTGCATAGTTGAAAGTGCAGACATTAGGTGCTTTCAGAGCTCGGATGAGGGGGAGGAGATACAGGTTAAACAACAGGGTAGAAAGCGAGGAACCCTGAGGAACTCCACAGGAGACACTCACTCTGGGAGCAGTAAATGGTACTGTGCTGACTGCCTGGGATCGATTCTCAAGGAAAGATGTAATCCAGCCAAGGGCAGGTCCTGTGATTCCCGCGGCTCTGACACGATCGACCAAAAGAATGTGGTCGACCGTGTCAAAGGCTGAGGAGAGATCAAGCAGGACAAGGGCCTGCGGGGAACCAGAGTCCACCTTCTCACGAAGAGAGTCTAAGACCGTGAGGATCACGGCCTCAGTAGAGTGAGCCGGACGAAACCCCGCTTGGCTGGGATCAAGGAATTCAGACTCTTCTAGGAACTCATTAAGACATCTAGTAAAAATGTTTCCATGACCTTGGCAAGGTAGGGCTTGCTTAAAATTCGACTTTAAAATTCAATGTGTCACATACGCTGTACATACAATATAATCAGTGCAAAATCGGGTTATCATAAAACAAGACTGGCACCCAAGGTACCTGTCAGCAGCTTCTCTGCTAAGCTGTGCTATATAATTCTGCAAAAAAACAAAACATCTGTGATGTATTTGGGCTCTTTTTTCTTTAGTGGCAATCTTGGGGGACATATCTGTTATGTATCTACATATTTTCCCAATTTACTGCAGTATCCTCAGTAGAAAATGGTGGTGAAGTGCCTGCTCTGCATTCCAGAATCCATGTAAGCCCTGCATGGAATGTGGAGTGCCAAGTGAGGGATGTTGATGTGGGTTCTGGGAGAGTCCGATACTCGCTGGGAGCTCAAGAATACTGTGGCCAATAAAGCTATCACTTGAACACTACCACTGGTGTTGGGGTTATTGAAGAAATATCTTCACTACAATTTGTTGACAAATTTGGCCACATTGAAGAATCTAGTTGTGATGACCTTCAGCCTATCCCTACATTATCTTTGAAAACTGGACTACATCAAAACGAGTGCAACTCCATTATGAGTACGGTAAGCTACCTAAATGTGCCTTCCGGGCATTAACTGTGAGCATTTGTTTGTTCCCTGAAAACATTTGTACCTTGGATGGGGTTTGTTCTTTGGACCAGTGGTTGGACATCGTTGAGTGCATTCACTATCTCTACTGTGCTGTCATGCACTTACCTTCACACCCTTGTTATGCGTGCTGGGTTCCTGTGTACGGTTGGCATTCCTGCAGGGCATAGCTGCAAAGAGAGTTTTCATGCCTTCGCTCAAACTGGATCGGTATCTGGTTGCATGTCAGTGACGACTACGCATGCAGTGTCAAAGACGCATGAGGCAAGCCAATATTTTGGTATGGGATATACGGCGGTTCGTGGCATTTATAGAATGTCTACAGAAGGGAATGTTTTGTGATACACACACAGTGTAGCATGCCTATCCAGTCTTCCTGCTTCTAGATGTCCCAGCAGTTTGTGTCAATTACAAAACAGTCGGCCAAAAGAACACTATGTGATATGCACACAGCTTAGCTAGCATATTTATCCCTCCAGTGTCTACAGCTGATTCAGGCTACCACGCTTGATTGGTGATGGGGACACCTTTTTGTCAACATTTCACATTTGTCGGTCAGCACATCTGTTTGATTTCTTCTCCAGTGTGCTCGTGTGAAATGACACTCCAGTCTTTAGTGTATTACACCTCTGTGATACAAACACATTGTGACACTCATTGAAGGATGAGCTTTGTTCAGGCCAGTGAAGAAGCAAAATATATAATTCTGGGATACACCAAAAGATACATTTGTTTTAAATGTTGTGTCTCATCTTTAAAATATTTTCTGTGTCAGTAATTTAGATGTGCCTAAGTGGGATTTCACAATACCTTCAGATTATTATTGTTTGTTCCGGATTTAGTTTGAAAAAGAATGTTTGTTGCAGAGTTCCCTTTTATCTATCTAATACTAGCTGTACTTGTGCGAATTAAGAGCATGCAGAGCGCCAAAGCACCCTCTCCTTTTCTACAAACTCCAAGGGATCAGCCCATCCCCTGGTGCAACTGCTACAGTGCCTTCACAAAATATCTAGGGGTGATTTGGGGCACTGATATTGTCCTGAACATAAAACATTTTTGTTGAAACACAGTTTGGGATTTGAAGGGCAATCTGTTTATGAGCATTTAACACCTTACTTGATGGATAAGGATGATGAATATCAGATGGCAGTAAAAAACTTGAAAAACAGTTTGAGGTTCTGCCGAGTTTGATAGCCAATCACCACAAATGTTTCACTAGAGAGCAACAACAGGATGAGTCTATTGTTTTGCATGTAGCGGCTTTACGCACCTTTGCATCAGAATGTGAATTTGAAAATGTTACCTCCCAACTTCTTTGTGATCTGATTGTCATCCGTTGTTGGGGCAAAAAAGTACAGGAGAATTTATTGACCCTAAAGAACTCTACACTAAATAAAACAATAGACATTGTCGAAAGTGTAGATATTTCAAGTGAGTCAAGAAAGGAGTTGACAGGGAAGGATCAGAGTGGGGTGTTGTCAGTTAAAGATGCTGCCAATAATGTTAGTCAAGGGACAAGGTAAAATGTTACAAACGAATTAGTAGGGTAAAGAAGGATTTTTTTAATAAAATAAATGTGTGTTTCATATGTGGGTATCCCATACGTGACAGAAATGGTCAGTCTTACCTGGCTAAGAATGTAACATGTAGAATTTCCTCAAAAAGGACATTTTGCAAAAGTATGGCAGCCTGTTGGAGACAACAAATTTTAATGGGTCGATTCTCATTCCCCTCCATGCACAGATGATATTATCACTAATCTGGGCATAAAACTTTCAAAGACATTAGTGTTAAAGTCTTCTAAAATGTTTGCAGCAGTATGGGATTTCTCCATGGTGAACATGGCTACTGTTGCATGCTTCTGAGCGCCATTGAAAATCTCAGCAGTGTGAACACTTACAGATATCTTTTCTCTAACCCCCACAAAAGAGATCCAGTGTGTTGGGATGCACATGTATAGTCCTAACAATGATTCAAGAAGCAATTTGCTTAAAAATACGATGTTCACACACAAATCCAAATCACAAACACATGTAATCAGTGTCTTGGCAACTGGTCCACATGTCTGTTGTCAGGTGGATAACATGAATAGCACACTGCTGCAAAGCTTGTTCAAGCAATTCTAGCACGTCGTGATGTAGAGCTGGAACAGCAACTCTGGTGAATAAGGACTGGCTGCAAACCTTCCATTTCAGGGAGATGGCTGCCACAAATTCAAGAAAACCCACCACTTCCACAAAAGAAAAAGGGAGGAGGTCCAGCATTAACATTTTAGCCAGCTCCATGTTTTGTTGCGGGTGGTTGAGTTCGTACTGTCCCTGTGGCCTCAACAAGCCGAGAATGGTAGCCTGGATTTTTTTCTTTTCTGGTGCCACTTATGCAGGTGACTTCTTAAGAACAGGCATTGATAGGAAAAATGTGCGTTTCAGTGTGGCAGTCACTGTACTCTCTTGCCTTGTTGTTTGAGAAAGTCTTGAACAATGATGTTAATGCAGTGTGTCACACACAGGACCCTTAAATAGCCACCATTTGCTATGGCATTAACTATATTATTACCATTGTCCATGGCAATGACAATGTCATGGACGTTGGTTGCAGTCATTCAAAGACATTAGTGTTAAAGTCTTCCAAAATGTTTGCAGCAGTATGGTATTTCTCCATGGTGAACATGGCTACTGTTGCATGCTTCCGCGCGCCATTAAAAACCTCAGCAACACTTACAGATATCTTTTCTCTAACCTCCACAAAAGAGATCCAGTGTTCTGGGATGCACATGCATAGTCCCAAAAATGGTTCAAGGAGCAATTTGCTTCAAAATACAATATTTACACACAAATCCAAATCACAAACACATGTAATCAGTGTCTTGGCAACTGGTCCACATGTCTGTCGTCAGGTGGATAGCGTGAATAGCACACTGCTGCAAAGCTTGTCCAAGCAATTCTAGCACGTCATGATGTAGAGCTGGAACAGCAATTCTGGTGAATAGGGACTGGCTGCAAACCTTCCATTTAAGGCAGATGGCTGCCACAAATTAAAGAAAACCTACCCCTTCCACAAAAGAAAAAGGGAGGAGGTCCAGCATTAACATTTTAGCCAGCTCCGTGTTGTGTTGCGGGTGGTTGAATTCATACTGCCCCTGTGGCCTCAACATGCCGAGAATGGTAGCCTGGATTTTTTTTCTTTTCTGATGCCACTTATGCAGGTGACTTCTTCTCACCCCGACTAACACTTTCTCCACAAAGGGAGCATATAGCAATGTTCACCTACTTCTTGCTGACCAAAAAGAAGTCCCAAACTGGGGGGTCAACTTTCTGACGCTGCTGGTGCCACTTGCAATGTCAGATGAACTGGTAGGTGGGTGTGATGTTTAACTCTCTGCCGTACCTACTTCTACTGACCTGGTTGCGAATGTAGGTCACTGCCAGGACTTTGTAAATATGGCAGTTGGGCGTTGTGTTGGTGGTATCTGTGTTGGTGGCCTCGGTGGTGCCACATCCTTCACAGCAATTTGGGGCAGGGTAATGTCCATGATGACTGGCTCTTATTCATCCTCCTCTTCTACATGTACCTCCATAACTCTAAGGCTTTCAGGAACCTTCCTTTTCCCAAGCCTTGTCCTGTGGCATGTCTCACTTTCAGACTGAGGCTGGATCCAAGTGGTGTCTAGATCATCAGGGGGGTTTGGAAAAGAAGTGGATGGGCTAACCCTACTTTTTCTTGCTGGGGATCAGGAATTGAATGGATCTTCTGAAAGAATGGCTTGCTCTTTTTCCGTAGCAGAAAGCTCAATCTCCTGAACTGCCCATAATTTGAGAGGGACTACTATGTGTGGTTGCAGCTGTTGTTGTCCACTTATCTGAGTTTCCTGCATTGATTGCGATAATGATAAGTCAATTTCGTCACTGCTCGTCGGCGATGATTAGACTGGCAGCCTCCGATACAGACATGTGCTTGGGAATAGGTTGTGGGGTTGGCCCCCTGATGCGGGTTGCTGCTTCCAGCTTACTCCCTAGACACCGCTGTTGCATGTGCAATTTCTTGTTTCCCAAAAAAGAAATTGGGCGACATACCAGTGGTGGTAAGTGCTTTCTTCTTCTCACTGGCAACTTTCTTGGTACTGATACCTTTCTTCTTTGGGGCCATCTTGAAGCTGTCAGCAGTGGCACTTAGCTTCACAAGTTAAAGAGATGTCAGTGGTCACACGTAACATAGTGCGCAGGCCTTCTGTCTGGCAGTACTATGGGTGATGTTGTCTCCTCCTCTTGTGCACCTTAAAGCAAAGAAACAAGAAGAACATTAGTGAAACGCGGCATTGTTGCAGTTCAATTACTAGTATAAACAAATATAATATTTTTTAAAAACTAACAATTCAGTGTAACAATTTGTGAAACTTTGACAACAACATTATTTTTCATGATGTACTGTTCTGTACACTCAGGAAGGATAGGAAAGAAGAAGAACAACAAAAAATATAGATGTAACGATTTGCATTATGTGCATTTTGTACTCAGGAACAAACCATAGACAATGAATACTGCTCTGCATGTCATGTAGTAGAAATGGGGTTAATGGTTCATTGTTAGTTATAAAACTGAAAAAAAAATAAAAATTGAAAAAAATAAAAAAATAAAACTTTGAAAAAATGAAAAAAACCATATACAATAAATGAAAATCTAAAAAAGAATATATATATATATAAATAGGCAAAAAATACAAATTACCTTCAAGTGTCTAATTATTAATTTTATAAGCTGCTATTATCTCATTGATCATAAGGAAAAGGGGCACACCGGCTGAACGCACAAAGTGGTTGCCAGCCAGTACCACATGGTCATCATCAACAACTGCAACAAGCAAGAAGAACGCATTTGAAAACAAAGAGAAAACATGCAGGCCTATGGCAAAAGCACACTGATGCAACTAACTCCAATCATTTGCAGCTGGTCCCTTGCATTCTCGAACTGGATGGCCAACTGTAGGCTAAAGCTCAACAGTGAGAAAACTGAACTTATGTTTCCGGTGCAACTGCACAGGCCCTTGGAACAGGTTTAGCTGGCTAGGTAACTGGGGTGTGCCCCCACCTCCAAACCTTCCATCAAGAACTTGGGGATGTGGCTAGATCAGAATCTTTTCATGGATATCCATGCAAAAAACTCTCAGGCACCTGCTTCGGTATGCTACGTTTGATCCGGAAGATCATAGACCTCCTTCCAGATCAGGCTTGGAGAATGTTGATCCGGGCACTAGTGGTCTCAAGATTGAAACCACTACATTCGATCGAAAAACTCACTATTCGTTGTTTTAACAGGTCTGATACCAGTATAAAGTCAATGTAAGAGCTGCATCCTCTTCCCTTGAATGTAGGATTAACCTGCCTATTTTGTTTAATAGGTAACAGATCCATTGAGTGTTCTATACTGTGACCCTTCATCACCCTACTTAAGTCCCTACCTTCTGGGGTATGTTCAAAATGTGCCCCTTCTTTCGAAATTGCATGTTGTCCACTCTTCGGTAAACGGTATCAGTTTTGGACATAAGTAAGTGGCAGTTAAAATCCCCTGCTATTAAATTCACTGGGGCCGTTACTTATATTATGTATAGTCACTTAAACGTTTTTCAGTAGTAAATGGTAAAATGCATGGTCTCATATTTTGTGTCTAATATCACACTGTGCATCTGTGAACATTAAGGAATTATGGGGTATATTATCAAGCCTTGGCGATAAAATTATCGCCGCTTTATCGGCAGGAAAATGCCGATAAAGTGGAGATAATGGGCTTGATAATATACTCTATGGATTTCAAATCGAAGCTCTTGTTAGATGTCCTTCACGCGTGTGAAACCTATGGTTTATATATATATATATATATATATATATTACCTACTGGCGGTCGCCAGTAGGTATATATAGTTAGGATTTTTTCTCTATGGGCTTTTTGAAAATTCTATGTCGAATAACTTTGGCGTTTGAGGACGGAATTGGCTGAAATTTTCAGGTAAATGGCACATTATGTTTCTGAGCAGCCCCTGAAAATTTGGGGGGTTTCGTCAAGGGGGGGGCAGAGAAAAAAGGGGGGTCCCAAAACGTGTTTTTCCCACGCAATTTTCCATAGGGCGGTTGGCCTCACTTTTAGCTCGAACGGCTGAATGGATTTTCACGAAACGTGGCAAAATTGTAGGGACTGGTAGCCCGATGTGCCTTTGCTAGGTCTCAATATATGTGCTCCAGTGGATTTTGAGAATTTAACGTTCAAAAAAATATATATATCTGTAAGCGCGCTCCGGGCAGCGCCCCGGTTCGCGTACCTGACGCGTAACGGAACTTCGCGAAGCGAAGCTGATTGGCTCTCCGGTGTCTGTCAACATTCTAAACAGTCCGGAACGGCCGCCATCTTGTCTCTCGGTAGGATCGAGAGACAAGAGGAGGCCAAAACAAAGGAGGAAATGACCATAAGGGGGCATAGTAGATCCTCCCTGACCCCCTAGGTTTGATGTGGAGGCTTTAAAAGGGGCCCGCGGGGCAAAAAAAAATAAAAACATTTTTTTGTTTTTTTTGCGTGGGGAGCGCCCGGTACACGAACCGGGAAGCAGTCTGGGGAGCGTACTATAAGGAAAAAAGAATGATAGACTATGATATTTTGAAATATTGTATGTTTATTGATTGTTCTTTTTGTTGTTTTTTTTTGTTTTTTTTATTTAAGTAGCAGTATTTATGATTATTAAATATAAATTTATTTTTGTGATTGTGCACAGTATACTATAAGTCTGACTTTACATTATAATCAATTTGGTACTAGTTTATGAATTACATATAAAAATGATTAAAGACTCAAACAATTTTTTATTATTAAATATAATTTTATTTTTCTGATTCTTTTTCAAAATTTAATAGAACGTCTAACATTTGACTGTCCGATAGGTCTTCTTTTTGACTGAACATAACTTCCCACATTTGACCGTCCTCATATTGAAGTAAGAAATCCACAGATTCTACACATTGTAGAAGTTCATGGTCTCGTGATTCATCCATGAATTCCAAGTCAATGGGTTCAATGATTTCCTCATTGTTCATGTCTAGGACAATTTCAAAGGAAACGTTCTGTTCTCCTTCCATTTTTGTGCTGAAATTTGCATAAAAAATAAATATATCAGTAGAGATAGGGCACTGTTGGGTTTAAGTTCAGACAGGTACTTTTGAGGCGTGAAGTAGTACTATTAAAAAGTGCCTGTGAAAAAGCCTAAGTAAATTCATAATTATACCACAGAAACCTAAATCAATCCATAATTATAATAAACAAGCCTTTCTCAATGTCTAACTCTTACAGAGGGATAGTATATAACTATCTGAAAATGTTTTCAAATTTATAAAATAACATCTTACCTTTTAAAAACAAGTTTAAGTTGTGAGTGAAAATGATCTTGCAATGTAGTTCAGGAAGTAGTAGTCAAAATGGCTGTGTTTCTCTCTCTTTCCTTTTATATATTCAGGTACATAACCAATCAAATGTCAGGTAAAAAAAGTAGAAAATGAAAGTAACATTTTAATTGCTTGTCAATTCCAACACTTCAGATGTGTTTGTGAAGTAATTTACCTCAGGGTATTTAGAGAGGTCTACAGGCTAAATGGCTAAATGGAATTTCAATAACATTTGTGAAAATGGTAGGGATTGGTATGTAGTATGAGCTAATCTATATTTTGTGAAAGTGTCTCCAGTGGTTTTTCTGTGAATTACTTTCCCACCTTTTTTGAGCGAGCGCTTCCCGGTGCGCGCCCCGGTACGCGAACCGGCAGCGTTACGGGAGTCCTCCATTTTGTGTTTCGGTAGAATTGAGATACAAGATGGAGGGCAAATAATGTTGAGAATGGGTAGAAGGGGACACGGTAGACGTATCCTGACCCCCTAGGTTTTCTGAGGGTGGCTGAGGAGGCCCATGTGTGCGAAAAAAACCCATTTTTTTTCAAATTTTCGCGCGGTTAGCGTCCGGTGTGCGTACTTTGGTGAAAATTAGTGAAAAAGGTTAGAGTAAAATAATAATTGTGAGTGATCAGATGTAGGGTAGCTCTGAAAAGAGCTTTTGGGTCCTGTGGCTGATGTAGGTACCTACAAGTAGGTACCAATGCACAGTCTTAAATTGAGGATGAAAATTCTGTTCCCCTCATCAGAGAAGTGAACTCCATCTGCTCTGTAGATATCTTGCATGTAGTAACGCAAGTTATTGTTGTAGATAGAGCCCATTCCCTGGTCTCTCATGTAAGCTGAAACAGACTTATTTACATGCTTCCTCGATTTCTCAATTTGTGGACAAAGTTTGTTTGACCACCTCCATTTCTGTCTTTGGCATATATTTGAATATACCAAGGCAGTTTGAGGAAATAGTGCCATCAATTGCTCAAAGGCGTCCTTTAAAAGCATTTCCAGACCTACCCCAGTCAAAGTGCCCAAGTCATTTCCTCCACAGTGCACAATTAACAGGTCAGGTTTTGGCAAATGCAAAAAGGTTTTCACCAATGGTATCAATTGGTGACATCGTAATTCTCTGTGACCAATCCAGTTGATTTCCACATTTTGTAAATTGAGATTGTGTAAATTTCTGTTATCAGCATACCTTTGAGCCCAGTGGATGTAACTATGTCCAACAATCCAGACAGAAAACATGGTGAGAGGAGGTTCTGCTGCAGTCAGATGAAGTGTGGGAATGAAATGGCAGTTGAAATAGTAGGAGTATGTAATGAAAAAAACTGTGGAGTTTCTGTGCTAATGATTCAGTAGCAGTGATTGGTGGATTTTGATTGCTGAAAACAGAAAGTTAGGGTGCAAGGATGAGTTCTTTGAAAGATGTAATTTGAATGGTCAAGAAAAAATCATTTTATGAAAGATTGCACTGGATACGCAGGTGTACTGAGAGTTCAGAGTTCAATTGAAACATTGTTGTGTGAATTTGCAAACATGAGAGGTCTTTCAAGAGGTGGTTGCTATGGAAAAAAAGCAGAAAGGGCAGAAGGGGGAAGGGTGTTGATTTGAAAAAAGTGAGGGAAGAGTTTTGATTGGGTGACATGAGAGATATGTGTGATGAATTACAGCATTTCTGTGCCATTGTTGGTTGCAGCCTCTGGAGTGCATACCTTTTGCTCTGCTGAAGACAAATTGGTGTGTGTCTGAGACTGTTTTGAAACTCAAAAAGTATTTGCTAAGGTGAGAAAAGATTCATTTAATTTAAATAGAGAATAGTATGCTTTAAGGAGAAATTTATGAAGAAAGTTGTGTATTTAAAATGTTGCTTTGTGTCAAGTGTTTTACAAATAGATTTTGTTTCTGTGAGTTACATAGCCATGTTACATAGGCGTGTTAAAAGTGACGCAAAAATGGTGCAAGGGCCTTAAAAAATGCTTTCATGTGTCTTAGGGCATTTTAAGTCACTTCCCCATGAATGTAGGTATATAATTACTTTACATGATGTGTTTAAAAACGTTTTTTGAAATCAATTAGGTTTCTTGATATGTACTGCTAGAGTTTCATAGGTTGCTTGGGGCATATTTACAAGGGCTTTGAGTTCCTTTGATGTTATTTTTCCCATTTTAATTTAAGACATTTCCTTGTGGTGCAAGGTCCTTGTAAATACGCCCCCATGTGTGCTTGGCAAATTTAGATTTTGAATCTTTGAGTTACATAGCCATGTTAAAAGTGACGCAAAAATGGTGCAAGGGCCTTAAAAAAACGCTTTCATGTGTCTTAGGGCATTTTAAGTCACTTCCCCATGAATGTAGGTATATAATTGCTTTACATGATGTGTTTAAAAACGTTTTTTGAAATCAATTAGGTTTCTTGATATGTACTGCTAGAGTTTCATAGGTTGCTTGGGGCATATTTACAAGGCCTTTGAGTCTCTCTGATGTTATTTTTCCCATTTTAATTTAAGACATTTCCCCGTGGTGCAAGGTCCTTGTAAATACGCCCCCATCTGTGCTTGGCAAATTTAGATTTTGATTCTTTGAGTTACAGAGCCATGTTAAAAGTGACGCAAAAATGGTGCAAGGGCCTTAAAAAAACGCTTTTAATGTGTCTTAGGGCATTTTAAGTCACTTCCCCTTGAATGTAGGTATATAATTGATTTACATGATGTGTTTAAAAACGTTTTTTGAAATCAATTAGGTTTCTTGATATGTACTGCTAGAGTTTCATAGGTTGCTTGGGGTATATTTAAAAGGCATTTGAGTCCCTTTGATGTTATTTTTCCCATTTTAATTTAAGACATTTCCCCGTGGTGGAAGGTCCTTGTAAATACGCCCCCATGTGTGCTTGGCAAATTTAGATTTTGATTCTTTGAGTTACATAGCCATGTTAAAAGTGACGCAAAAATGGTGCAAGGGCCTTAAAAAACGCTTTCATGTGTCTTAGAGCATTTTAAGTCACTTCCCCATGAATGTAGGTATATAATTGCTTTACATGATTTGTTTAAAAACTTTTTTGAAATCAATTAGGTTTCTTGATATGTTTTGCTAGAGTTTCATAGGTTGCTTGGGGCATATTTACAAGGCCTTTGAGTCCCTTTGATGTTATTTTTCCCATTTGAATTTAAGACATTTCCCCGTGGTGCAAGGTCCTTGTAAATACGCCCCCATCTGTGCTTGGCAAATTTAGATTTTGATTCTTTGAGTTACATAGCCATGTTCCATACAGTGCTCACCTTCTGCGTAGTCTTTGATATGCTAGACTCCATCTGCACAATGAGATATCTAAGCAAAGGAAACACAGGTGATGTGATTGTGAAATGAGCAAAAGAAATTCCACATTTTTCAATTACATCACCTGTGTTTTCTAACATTACGAATCACATTGTGCAGATGAGGTTTAGGCCTGTCACAGAAGAGGTCTGGCCTTTGTTCAAGAGTGCAGTGGACATGACTCACTTCATTGGTAGGCCTGCACATGTATTATCTCCTCTGTACTCTTCAATAAGCCTAAATTTCATCTGCAACCCTGAGTAGGCCTCACCTCAAACAAATCTCTGGATAGGCCTCACCTTATTGTCATCCTGAATCAATCATTTAAAATGTTAGGGGCAGATTTATGATGGCCGTGCGCCTCTTATGCGCCGCTGTTGCGTCACTTTTGTGATGCAGCAGTGATGCAAAAGATGCACCATGTTGCAAGATAGGCCTCACTTCATCTCCAACAAGATACCGTCAGTTTAAACTGTAAACATTTAGGACTGTGTAGGGGGCATGGAGAAGCTGAATCTTCTGTAAATGTCAACATTTTTGTATACAGTGCTCAGCTTCTGTGTACTCTTTGATATGCTAGACTCCATCTGCACTATGAGATACCTAAGCAAAGGAAACACAGGTGAAGTGATTGTGAAATGAGGAAACAAAATTACAAATTTTTCAATTACATCACCTGTGTTTCCTAACTTTACGAATCACATTGTGCAGATGAGGTTTAGGCCTGTCCACGGACACAGAAGAGGTCTGGCCTTTGTTCAAGAGTGAAGTGGACATGACTCACTTCATTGGTAGGCCTGCACATGTATTATCTCCTCTGTACTCTTCAACAAGCCTAAATTTCATCTGCAACCCTGAGTAGGCCTCACCTCAAACAAACCTCTGGATAGGCCATACCTTATCGTCATCCTGAATCAATCATTTAAAATGTTAGGGACAGATTTATGATAGCCGTGTGCCTCTTTTGCGCCACTGTGCGTCACTTTTGTGACGCAGTGGTGGTGCAAAAGATTTGCTATGTTGCGACATATTTACAACTTGATGCATCTAGGCAGATGTGTCATGCTGTAAAGTCCTGTGCCACATGAAACCAATGCAGCAGTGATGCAAAAGATGCACCATGTTGCAAGACAGGCCTCACTTCATCTCCAACAAGATGCCGTCAGTTTAAAATGTAAACATTCAGGACTGTGTAGGGGGCATGGAGAAGCTGAATCTTCTGTAAATGTCAAAATTGTTGTATACAGTGCTCAACTTCTGTGTACTCTTTGATATGCTAGACTCCATCTGCACTATGAGATACCTAAGCAAAGGAAACACAGGTGATGTGATTGTGAAATGAGGAAAAGAAATTCCACATTATTCAATTACATCACCTGTGTTTCCTAACTTTACGAACGACATTGTGCAGATGAGGTTTAGGCCTGTCCACGGACACAGAAGAGGTCTGGCCTTTGTTCAAGAGTGAAGTGGACATGACTCACTTCATTGGTAGGCCTGCACATGTATTATCTCCTCTGTACTCTTCAACAAGCCTAAATTTCAACTGCAACCCTGAGTAGGCCTCACCTCAAACAAACCTCTGGATAGGCCACACCTTATCGTCATCCTGAATCAATCATTTAAAATGTTAGGGACAGATTTATGATAGCCGTGTGCCTCTTTTGCGCCGCTGTGCGTCACTTTTGTGACGCAGCGGCGGTGCAAAAGATTTGCTATGTTGCGACATATTTACAACTTGATGCATCTAGGCAGATGTGTCATCCTGTAAAGTCCTGTGCCACATGAAACCTGCGTCAGATTTCATGTGAGCGTTTTGTTGCAGGGTGGCCAGTCATTTGCATGAAAGCCCTGTAAAACTAACACAGTAAAATTAAGAAGATTTCACTGAGTCACATTTATGGCATTGCTGAATCAAATCCTTACGCCTGTTTGAAACAGCATCGCTGGACATGGTTAAATAATATCTGCAAAATGTTACTCTTGTTAAACAATTTTACAATTATAGTCTCTGAGATTTGCCTCTTACTCTGCAACATCTCATTGTTGTTCTCTTTCTTTAAAGATAACGACAACATCAAGCATGAGTGATAATGAGCAATCTGTTGATCTCGATATTATCATTGAAATTGTGATTGAAACATCAGTGGAAGTAGATCCCTTGGATGATTTAAATCCTGAGGATGATGAAGAACATGATGAGGATGCCGATTTGTCAGAATTGTATGACATATGGTGGGAAGCTGACCTGCTTGAGCCTATGGAACTATAAACATTTATTTTTAAAAGTTACTGGAAATGAAAAGTAAACATGTAAACCGTTTCATTTAAAATTAAACACAACTTCAAAAACAGCTTGTGTGTAGTGTCTTTAATAAAATAGTCAAATATGCTCATAAAATTAGTTCAGATTCACATATAAAACAGCACTCGTCAAATGTAGAAGCATTCCATTTCTTTGCTACTATTTGTGACTACTAAATTTGCCAATGCACTAAAAATTATTGTATGTAAAAATGACAAGTAGTGTGTTAAATTTTTGACGACTGTTATTGATTTACTGTTTGGTAATAGTGGTTAGTAACATTTTTAATTATATTTTACCACAGATTCAACTGCAGATCATTTCAAAAGGACATAATGCCATCTAAAGAACGAAACCGAAAGGCTACAAAACATCAACGACAGCAGCTTACTAAATGCTTGCAGCAGTCCTCTACAATAAAAACTTGTCAAGTCACCAAGAAAGCTCCGGGTAAGACAACGAAATCATTCCTAAGAAACATTTGTAGAAAAAAAAGTAGTACTACAGAAAATGTTTTAGTCCAGAAAAAGAGAACCAATTTAAACGGAAAGGAAAGGCCAATCAAAAATGTTACTGCTAGAGCAGGAGATAACTCTGTGCATGGTAGTAGAAGGAAAAATCAGTTTAGGGACATTCGTAGACGAATGTTCCGCAACAGGATAATTGGCAATTTGTTAAAAAATATTAAGAAAGGTCAACAGAAAGTGGTTTTTTCTAAGAGAAAAAAAAAGTTGAGAAAATTATTGATCAGGCATTTGAAATTAAGCGAAAGTTATTTATTTTGATAATCAACAGAATTAGGAAGCTAAACAAGGCAATTTATGATTTCAAAAGAAATAGTAGATGGAAGAGAACAGTTAATCGTAGTAATTTTTGTGAAGTTTTTTCAGGAGAATGGCTGCATAGTTCAAGTTGTGAGGCATTTTTTAATGAGGAGAGTTATTTCCAGGATAATGATTTGGTGCATGCAGTTGACACCAGTGGTCGAGCTTATGAGGTGAAAGATGGTTGTCCAGTTGAAAAAGAAAAACTTGTGGCAACAGAGGCAGAAGAGGTGTTAGGTAATGAGGTTTTAGGAAGACATCCTAAGGGACCAGTGTATATCTGGAAGTGTAGTAGTATTTGCAAAGTGCGACAGGATTCAATCAATTTGCTTTGTGATTTTGTACGGACATTTAATAAGAAAACTTTAAAACAGAAAATGAAGTTGTTGCAAGAATTAGATCCTTGCAGAGTGAGTGAAGTGACAGGTTTGCATGGTCATTCACTGGCCTGTCTTTCCAGGAGAGTCTGCCAGAGTGTTTTTCATCATTTCAGGATGCTAGCAGTGCATCATAATAAAGTGAGGAAATTAGTTAGAATGTTGTATTATGCTAAGAGTCCGGCAATTATGCTTAAACAATTATGCACTGCTCTTTTGCATGGTTCTGAAGTAGATGTGAAGAATATTAGTGAAGAAATTGAGTTTTGTTACTTTGCAAGTAAAGAGGAGAATGTTGAAATTGACCCAGAAGAAGAAGGTAATGTGGAAGATAGTGTACAGGTTTCCAGTACAGATAATTTTCAGAAAGAAATTGCCACGTTTCAGGTGAAATCAAGTGAGAGGCCTAATTTTACTTGTTTGTGTTGTCGACACACTTATTATAAGAATCAGACTAAGTTAGTGGATTTATATGCGAAAAGTGAAAGTGAAAATAATAGTGAATGGAAGGATTTTGCAACATACTTGATGGTAGAAAATTGTTTTGATTTGGGATTGGATCAACGTGTGTGTACTTATTGTTGTAACAAATTAAATCAAAACCGGATGCCTGCTAGAGCGGTTCATAATAATCTGGAATTGGTTGAGATTCCTTCTGAATTGAAGGATTTAAATACTTATGAATCTATTTTGATTCAAAGTGTCCATCCCTTTCAGGCTATTGTACGAATGGAGCCAAAGACAGGGAAATTGCCTCCATCAGATTTACAGAGAGGATTAAAGGGAAGAGTTGTTTATTTGCCTCTAGATTTGAAGAAAAACATTAATACAATTGGAGTAGAGAAAGTGGAAGAGGAACCTCTGTTTATCTTAGTTAATGGGGTTCCGACAAAGAGTAAGAAAATCTGGCAAGATTTAGTGGATGTTAGGAAAGTCAAAAAGGCAACATTGTATTTGAAGAAAAACAATAAGTACTACAAGAATGTATATGTTGCAGAAGAGGAAGTAAGTGAAGAAGAGGATAGCGATTTGTGTGCTGGTCAAATTGAGAAAGTAGAAGCCTCTAAAAATGAAGAAATATATGAACATTATAGTGTTCATCCTTTGCATTCCAAGGAAGTCATGGGGAATGCTATTGAGTTGTTTCAAATGAAACAAGCCAAAGGAAGTCCCATTAGTGTTTGGGAGGAAAGTTTGGAAGCTCGGTGTTTCCCACAGCTATTTCCAACAGGTCAAGGAGGAAGATATGATGAGCGACCTGATCAAATTCCTGCTTCTGAATACCGGACTTTACGATTGTATGCAGAAGATCCTAGGTTTCGTCAATGCATTCCCTATTTGTTTCATCTACTGTTTGAAAGCGATCTGTCTGGACTGTCATATGCAGTGAACTACATCTTGAAAGTGGTGTACACATGCAAAATATCTCGGCAAGTGACTTTATGGATAAAGTCAATGTGCAAGACAGTATTTTGGATTCTCACTTGATTAATCTCATGGCGTGTCAGCGTGGTACTAATGAGTACTGGTACCGTCGTCATGGTGATTTAAAATGTATGCTGAGGAACTTAGGAACTCCCACATGGTTCCTCACTCTCAGCTGTGCCGAGTATGGCTGGGAAGACTTACTTGAATTTCTACGAGAGGCAAATGGAAACATTGAAAATATCGAATTCAAGACACCCGGAGAACTGTGCTCCTTGGATCCAGTGAATGTATGCAGGTACTTCAATCATAGATTTGAAGCTATGATGTCTTTCATCATGAACAAGAAAAATCCACCTCTTGGAGAGGTGTTGGATTTCTTCTGGAGAAAGGAGTACCAAGCAAGAGGTGCTCCTCATATACATATGCTGCTGTGGATCAAAGATGCACCCAATTTTGGAACAGATCCGGATGACTTAGTGATGAGTTTCATAGAACAGTATTCTACATGTGCTGTTCCAAAGGGAAAGGAAGACAAAAGCCTAAGAGAACAAGTTCTACGCTTCTAAAGCCATCGTTGTGTAAAGTACTGTCGTCGTAAATTCAGAAACAAGGATAAGTTCTACACAAAATGTCGTTTCGCCTTTCCACGACCGGTGATTTCTAAAGGAAGAGTGAAATGTTTGATGTCTTCGCTGCGACATAATGTGATGAAGAAATCACCCAAAAATACGTACAATTTGAAAAGGGACGAAGAGTCCAAGTACATCAACGACTACAACCCAGTGATTTTGTCCATGTGGAATGCTAACATGGATATACAGTTTGTGGCTGATAACTGTATGGCTGTGGCTCGGTATGTGACATCTTACATCACCAAAAAAGAAAAGACAGAATTGAAGGATATGTGGGAGGACATTTCCCATGAAAAGAGCCTCAGTAAGAAGTTGTACAGTTTCAGTCTGAAGATGTTGTTGCATCGAGAAATCGGAGCTTACGAATGTTCTGACCGGTTGTTTTCAGCAAGTCTCTATGCCAAATCCAGGAGTATCATTTGAGCGAGTCTTGGTCTTGATGCAACGCGTAATCGAGTTCTGAAACCTGTACGAGAAATTGAGTATTTGGCAGAAAAGGAGCCAAACAGTACAGATATTTTGAAGACCAACATGTTGGATACATATTATCCAAATAGAAGCAGTCACCTCGAGAATGTTTGTCTGTATGAGGTTCTACAACATTACATATTCAAGAGGAACATCAAAGAAGATATTGATAAAGGAGTGTATGCTGTAATTGGAAGTGAGGGATGTCTGGTCAAGCAAAGAAAATGCCACTTGGTAAACCATCGAAAATTGAGTGGCGAATCTCCTGAAAGAAAAGAGTTTTTCTATTTAGCACATTTGCAACTTTTCAAGCCTTGGCGTGCAGAAGAGGAACTGCTTGGAGATTTCCTCTGTTACGAAGACTCTTTCAATGCGACCAAGGAGACCATAGAATGTCCTGTTTTTCCCAAATATCTAGAAATGTTGAATGCGGAAATCGAGCAGGAAGCAACGATTGCAGCCGAGATTGCTAGAGACAGTTCTCAGGACAGTCAGAGTTCTGTTTCATTGAGTCAGGATCCACTAGGAGGACCAGTTATCGAAAATGAAGCTGCCACTGCCATGATTGAAGTGGAAAGAGCCATGGCACATGCTCAGGAGGATGCGGTTAACTTAGAAGACTTGGAAAGACAACTCAACGTTGAGCAGAGGAAAATATATGACGAAGTTACCAACCAAATAGATCATGGATTAAGTCATGAGAAGAAAGAGTGCTCATGTACGTCGTTGAAGCCTGTCCGACTGTACGTGAGTGGAGAAGCGAGAACTGGAAAAAGTTTCCTCATTAAAGCAATTTCATGTTATTTGCAGAAAAGGACTGAGTCATCGCTGTCTTGTGTTGTCACCGCTCCAACTGGACTGGCAGCACATAACATTAAAGGTATTACTTTGCATCGTCTACTGATGCTGCCAGTGGAGCATGATAACAAATTACAATACCACAAGTTATCTGGAGATGCTTGTTGTGAAGTTTCGAGAGTCTTGAGGAAAATGAAACTTCTTATCATTGACGAAGTAAGCATGGTTTCCAATGTCATGCTTGCCTTTGTGCATTTGAGAATGCAAGAAGTTCTCAAAACAGAGTATGATGTGTTATTTGGTGGCAAACACATCATTGTTTTCGGTGATCTTCTGCAGCTAACACCAGTGAAAGGACAACCTGTGTTCAAAATGCTCACGCATGAAGATACCAGGAAGTGCCTAGGGAGTATTGGCAACGTCAATATATGGTTAAACTTCAATTGTGCTGAACTGCGTGAAAATATGCGTCAAGCTAAGGATGAAGATTATAAGAATATTCTACAAGATGTTAGAATTGGAAAAGTGACCGAGCATGGGAAAGAAGCTTTACATGCACGATTACTGTCAAATTTGTATCCAGAAGAAGACGTTGTGCCTGAGAATATTTTTCAGAAAATTACTGAGAAGAAATCTGGAATATTTTTGATGCCAATACATGCAGAATGTGCCATCTTCAACAACAAAATGTTGCATTTAGAAAACCAAGAGATTGTGAAACTGGAAGCTATTGACAGAGTAGAGCATATGGGAGCAACAATTATTTTGTCTGAGAATTTGAAATCAAAATTGGATTCATTAGAGAAGACTATATCCAAAACTGCTGGTTTTGAAAAGACTCTGAATGTGTGCTTAAATTGCCCTATAATTTTAAGAAGGAATTTACATGTTGAAAAAGGTCTGGTAAATGGATCAATGGGTAATGTTGTTGATTTAGAGAAATACAGAAATAGAGATGGAATTGAATTTTTAAAAATTAAATTTGATGGCATTGAGGAAGTACAGCTAATTGGTCGTTGCTCTGCTAGGTTTTTGCTTGTAAAAGACTTATATGTTCGCCGTAAGCAGTTTCCTGTTTACTTGGCATATGCGGTGACAATCCATAAATCGCAAGGTTTAAGTGTAGACAGTGCATTGGTGAATATTGGCAGTTCTGTGTTCAAGGAGGGTATGGCATATGTGGCATTGTCACGAGTCAGAACTTTATCGGGATTGTACTTGATTGAGTGTGATGTCACAAACATTTGTGCGGATCTAGATTGTGTTAAGGAATACAATAGGTTAAGAAGAGAGTATGCGCCACATTTGCCTCAATATCCTTTGTTTGAGAAACATGTGGTAGGCCGGAAACGAAGAAATGTGACCAATAGTAGAGAGGTTGTAGCAAAAAGACAAAAAGTCGATGAACCAGAAATTATAAGCAGAAAGAAAAAGGATTTTGTTGAAGATGTTGTTGGTTTTCAATTTGAAAACAGTTCTGGTGTCAACTGCTATGCTAATGTAGGGGTTAATGTTTTGTTTTCCCTAGAAAATTCAAAAGAAGAGATTGTGGTCAATTTGGATCAAAGATTTTGCAGTTTGTTGAATTCTGTGTTAGAGAAATGTAGCACTGATAGAACAAAAATAGAAAGTGTGTCTGAAATTCGAAATCTGTTAGACAAATGTTCAGGTCAAACGCAATTCTCACAAAATATTCAGCAAGATTGTCAGGAGTTTTTAATGTATATGCTTGATGTATTGCAAGATGAAGGTGTAGATGTAGATCACCTGTTTGGCATTTCTTATCAACCGGAACATGACTGCGAGAACTGTAGGGTATCAAGTACTACTAGTGTAGACTCAGAAACATTTATATATTTAACTTTGCCAGACAGTAAATCAGTGTCCTTTAATGAGCTAGTAAAAGCAGCTGATCACAACATGGAGTGTAGCCAATGTAAGTCTGAAATGTTGTCCACATTATTTATACGAACATATGGCCAGTATGTCATTTTAATGTTCCAACGATGTAGGCCTGATGGAACAAAATTGACAACTTTAATTAAAAAATTTGTGGCTTCGCAGTTGTCAATATCAGGAAGGACTTTTGTAACTGCAGCAATTATATATCATGACGGTCCTTCAACAACATCAGGACATTACACAGCTTATTTGAAGTCTAGAAACGGCTGGTCATTCTGCAATGATTCTGTTTTAACTTAAAAAAAAAAATTGCCTTTTGAACTTAAAAATTCTTACCTGGTGTTTTTACAACCAAAATTTTATGGAAAGAATCTCGGGATTTGCTCTGAGGAATTTCAAGAGGTTCTAATGGCTCCTACACTATTTGGCCTTGAGGATAAGTGTAGTACAGAGTCAAAAGTTATTTTTCAGTTTTAACTATTTCCTGAAAAAAAATAAGTTTTTTTTACAGAAAGTAGTGGGCACGGATTAGTTAAAGGACAACAGAGTATTTCCCAAAGCAAACGGTGTTCTTACCATAACACTTGACGTCATGGAAAAATAACTGCACTTTGAATGAGTTCAGAAAAACTGTTTCTTTTAATAAGCTAATTCAAGCAGCCAATCAAAACATGGAGTAGAGGTAATGTAAGTCTGCAATGCTGTCAAAATATTTTGAACAAACCCCTGGTTATAATGTCATTTAAAAATTCCAACTATACAAACCTGATGAAAATAAGTTTTCAACTTTAATTTCAAATGTTGTGTCTACACACTCGTTGATTTTAGAAAAAAAATTCTAACTGCAGCTATTATATGACATGATGGTCCTTTGACAACATCCACTTATTACACATCTTATTAAAAATATTCTTACTTTCTGTTTTCAGAAGAAAGAATATAGGGTAGGTAACTGGCCTATAATGATTCTAGGGGATGATATAATTGTATGTACTGTTTTAAATTGCTTTGTGATTAAAAGTGATGTAGAGAATTACATAATTGTAGTAGTCATAGAGGTAGTGTAAGTCTGCTTCATAGTAAGCAGTATCAGTGTCATAGGAAATGTGGAACATGAGTGAGCAAGAAGGGTAAGATATTACTAGTACAGGATTGTGAAAGTGATCTTGAACGTTTTCTTTCTGAAAGTTGCGGAAAAAGAAAATGACGGGATTTGCTTAGAAGAATTCCAAGAGTTATAAATGGCTCTTACACGATTTGGCCTTGTGGAAACGTGTGGTAGAGAGCGAGAAGTCATTTATTGTATGTAACATATTTGTCAAAACGATGGAGCTTTTCTTTCAGAAAGTGGCGGGCTGAAAATGATAACAGCACAACAGAGTGTAAGCTGTTCATAGGATATCCTTTGACGTCATGGAAAGTAAGTTAATTTTAAGGTGTTCTGATTTTTGATTGGTTATGTTATATGGGTTTTTTAAACACAATCATTTTGATTGTGTTTTTTTCCCCGCTGTTATATGATGAATACCTTCAAGTCACTGTTTTTAGTGAAATTTGATAAATTCTGAGAACAGCAAAAATAAACCATTTAACATGTATAATTAATTCTGTACTTTTTGTATTTATGATATACATTTAGAACTGTGTAGGAGGCATGGAGAAGCTGAGGCTTCTGTAAGTGTCAAAGTTGTTGCATACAGTGCTCACATTCTGCGTAGTCTTTCATATGATAGACTACATCTGCACAATGAGATACCTAAGCAAAGGAAACACAGGTGATGTGATTGTGGAATGAGCAAAAAAAATTGCACGTTTTTCAATTACATTACCTGTGTTTCCTAACATTACGCATCACATTGTTTAGATGAGGTTTAGGCCTGTTCCAGGAGACAGAGGAGGTCTGACATTTGTTCAAGAGTGCAGTGGACATGACTCACTTCGTTGGTAGGCCTGCACATGTATTATCTCCTCTGTACTCTTCAACAAGCCTACATTTCATCTGCAACCCTGAGTAGGACTCACCTGAAACAAATCTGTGGATAGGCCACACCTTATCAGCATCTAGAAACAATCATTTAAAATGCATTGTATTGTCACATGAATGATATCATCAGTGATGTGGTCATTGATGTCAAATGAGATGTCATCAGTGATGTCATCAGTGATGTCATTTGAGATGTCATCAGTGATGTCATCAGTGGTGTCACTGACCATGTCATGAATGATGTAATATGTGACATCATCAGCAGTGGATTGCGGGTGCGCGATATATAGTTAGTGCAACTAACTATATATGGAATTTCAATGGTTTTGTGTGAGTAAAATAAGGTTTTTTAAATGCTAATTCCTAACTATATATGGTCTATAACCTATGGTTTTTTCAGTGAATTTTCAAGGTTTTGTAAATGCTAATTCCTAACTATATATGGTCTATAACCTATGGTTTTTTCAGTGAATTTTCAAGGTTTTGTAAATGCTAATTCCTAACTATATATGGTCTATAACATATGGTTTTTTCAGTTAATATATATATATATATATATATATATATATATATATATATTAACTGAAAAAAACATATGCATTAGGGGTGTTATAGTGAGCTGGATATTTCACTCATACAAAACCATTGAAATTTCTCTATTATAGTTAGTTATACTAACTGTAACTCTTGCGCCCACAATCCACTGGTGATGATGTCACATATTACATCACTCATTACATGGTCAGTGACATCACTCATGACATCACTGATGAAGTCTTGCTGATGACGCCACATATTACATCACAGTAGTCAATGTGTTTTGGTAAAATGCATGGCCTTATAATTTTTTGGGTAACATCACACTGTGCATCTGTGTACATTAAGGAATTATACTCGCCCCTTTTTGCATATTTTCTACACTCTTTTGTCATACTCACTCCACTCTAGTCTTACTCCTTCCTCTCTCATTATACTATCTTCTTTTTCTTATAATCTGCTCTCTTTTTATACTTTTTGTCTCATACTTGCTCCTCTTTTTGTATATTTCTCCTACTCTTTATATTCTCTCTTGTCTTTATATTCACCACTATAGTCATAGTTCGTACTGTCTTTTCATAGTACTCCCTCTCTCCTTATATGCTCAGTCTTCCCTTATATTTGTCTTTTCTCCACATTTTTGTCTCTGTGTCTAATTACATTCCTCCCTCTGTCTTCATATATACTCTTCTGTTCTTATATTCTCTGTTTCTTCTTATTTTCGCTGTTCTTTGCAGGTAGTCATTATTGTTTGCTCATACTTTTCTTTTTCTTCTCATACTCTTCTCTCTGCAGTCACATTTCTCCTCTCTTTTGTTATACTTCACACTCTCTACTAATATTGCCGTCTTTTGTTATTGTCATATTCCTCTCCTCATTTTCCACCCTGTTCTTATACTCCCCCTTGTTTTCATATTCTCCTCTCTCTTCTCTAACTTCTCCATGTCTCATCATACTACTGCGTTTTTCTTATATTCCCTTCTCTTTTCCATTTTCCCTTTTCTTCATATTTCTTTTCTATTTTAATTTTCTGTCCTCTATGTTTATACTTCTTAAATCTGTTCATATTATTTGCTCTCTTCTCTTAATCCTCCTTGGCTCCCTGCATACACTCTGCAGCACTTTCCTCATATTCTCCGTCTTTGCATACTGACCTCTCTCTTTATATTTGTTTCTCTTGTCATACTTCTGCATGTTTCGTCATACACTTTTGACCCTTCATAATCCTCCATCTGTTTATACTCCTTCTCTCCTCATACTGTATCCTCTGTTCTTGTACACCCCTTTTTTCCTTATGGTCCACTTTTCCTCACATTCTCCGTGTTCTCTTCTGGTACTGTTCTCTCTCTCCTTATACACACTGTCCTTTGCTAGTATTCCTTTTTTGTTCTTATAGTTGCGCGTCTTTTCACATATTCCTTCTTTTTTCTTTATAGTCTTTCTATCTCTTCTTATAGGGCCCCCTCTTTCGTCTCACTCTCTTTTTTCTTGTTATACTCTTTCTTCTCTCCTCATATTTCCATCTTTCTCTTCATACTCTACCTTACCTATTGATACTTTCCAGTTTATTCACACTCTTTTTATCTCCTTATATTGCAGTGTCTCTTTATACTCCCCTTTTTTATAATATTTTGCCTTGTTTCATACTCCTTCCTCTCTTGTTGTATGTCCTTTTATTTTCATAGTCCCACGTTTGTCCTCATAATCCTCCCTCTCTTCTTATAAGTAATATAATAGAATATTTCATATATTTATTTTTGTAATGTTATATATATTTTTTTATAATAGATTCTGCTTATCAATACTGAAAAAATACATCACGCCTACAAAAGCTCAAAAGAGGAAACTACAAAATAAAGGTGTTTATTTAAAGAAAAATCATCCACAACATTTACATGAAGAACAATGTGTTACCAAAAAGAAAAAAAGTCCTGGTAAGAGAACAAAGACTTGTCTGAGGAAAATATTAAACACTAAGAGTAGTGTGCACAAAGTAAAAATTATATTAGTGTATCTGAAACAAAAAAGAAAAAGAAGAATACAGAGAAAAATCATGCAAAATCAACTTCTGAAAAAACAGTGTATAGTAAAAGGAAAAAAAACCTATTTCATGAAATTAGGAAAAAAATGTTTTATAATAGAGTTGTGTCAAATTTAATTAAGGAAGTGAAGAAATGTAAAATAAAAAAAAACTGCATTTTATAAGAAGAAGAAAAGTATAGAACATCTAGTTGAGAAGGCTTTCAAATTGAAAAAAAAATTAATTGTTTTACTAATCAATAGAATTCGATACGCTTTTGATTTCAAAAAGTCCCATGGGGCTACAAAAACTACTTGACCGCTTCACCCATTTTTGTGATGCTAGAGGCTTGATTATTAATACAACCAAAACCAAACTAATGCCCCTGGCACCATCGACATTTTTTAAAAATAACATCAGATTAAATAATACCTCCTAGAACTTGTCGAGGCCTTTGACTACCTAGGAGTGAGGCTAAACAATCGGATGACCTGGTCTTCGCACCTTGCCAAAATGCTCCTCAATCATAAGAGAGTGTCGGGGCTATTTACAAACATCAGCGCCTCTCCTATAGTCGTCCTGTGGCCCCCGCCATTAAGGTCTACGAGGGTAAGGCCCTGCCCTCATCATTATACGGAGCGGAACTTTGGGGTTTCGAGAAGGTCACAGACCTAGTAATATCAGAGAACAAGTTCTTTAGAGACTTGCCCTCGCTTCCTTCATCGACCCCACTGGTTCCACTCTGCTATGACCTGCGGAGACAACCAATAAACGAGGTGGCAAGATTGCGCCCTTTATTGTTTTGGACACGCCTTAGAAGGTCCCCGGAGTTATACCACTATGCCACTGCACTGTCCGAACCAATAGAACTTGATGTGGGCCACAGGATAGCTTGGCTATCCAAATTGAAACAGCAAGTGGGGGACATAGGTCTGGGGGCCACCTGGGCGCCGCCTGGGCGAGTCAGAACCCGCCACCCAAAGTAGTTGTAAAAAAGGCCTTTTGGGAGTGGGTGGCCGCGGCCGCTGGAAGAAGCAAGAACCGCGGTACACTGACAGAAATCTACTTGAGCGTTAAGCCTGTGCCTAAATTAGAATCTCTCCTAGATCTTATTGAGTCCCCAAGAGATAGGGGCCTGTACCTGAAGTTTAGATTTGGCACCCTCCCATTAAACGACTTCAGAGCAGGCTGGCGGCACTTGAGGGGAACGACATGGGGTGCCCGGGCTGTGCCTCCCCTACGGAATCGATCGCCCACTTCCTCTTCGCCTGCCCAGCTTATGGCCAGGCGAGGAGGAAATAGCCGAAACCCGTTTGTTCCAACCTAGGTTTTAGAGACTACAGTGTGGCGCAGCGCATTCTGTCATCAGAGACCTCGATTCCCAGCCTAATTTGTGGGGTGGCCAAATATCTGGGCTGTGCCTGGCTGAGGAGGAAGAAACTTTCTAGGATGAGCCAAGCACAGGCTGTGGAACTGCCGACTGTCACACTGTAATGATGTACACTTCATCTTTTTATGATAAACCTTTTTTAACTGCTTATCTCATACATGACTAAATTGTCTGTTATTGCATGTACTATGTATTATATACCATGTATGGACATTGCTATATATTGCACCTTTGTAAATACTATGTTTTTTAACTGAGAGACGTTTTTCCCCTCTATCCCTTTTTACAACGTTTTTATACTTTTATGATATTGTATATCGAATAAAGTTATATACAACAATATATGGGCTAGTACGAGCTGGTGGAGAGGAGTGTGCACGCACAGCTCTGCTCCAATAAGAGGGGAATCGTGTCTGTCAGGCCTGGTCGCCTCATGGCCGCATCAGCGCTTGCATGGCGCGTCTCGCCCAACAACAGCTCCAGATGAGGCAGGGTCTTCCAGCGCCAAAATCAGTATCTGCTGATAGCTGTATAAGACACTACACTAGCTGCTTCAAAGTCAGAGCATCCGATCTCGGAACATTAAACACCACAGCGCCGCATTTATTGAACAATTACTTCCACCTGGGAAGGATATTTTACAGGATAAGTGCGCCGAGCTGCAGGAGCCTCACTCCAGTGCAGCCATCTTGCTTGTGCGCCACCTAGCACCCCCACGTCCAGCATTATCTTTAAGTGAAATAAACACAGCTCTTTTGCATGCTTCAGTATTGGATAAAAAAGTTTCTGATGATATACAGTTTTGTTTCTTTGGTCCTCAAGAGGAGTGTAGAGAAGAGTTTCATAAGTGTAGGTGTTGAGGAAGAGGTCGAAGATAGTACCATTGAGAAGTTTGCAGAATAAATTACAAAGTTTAAGGTAGTTTCTTGTGAAAAACAAACTATGTTTGTATTTCTTGTCGGCGTACTCACTATAGCACTCAAACTAGAAATGTTAATTTGTATTTAAAAAGAAAAAAGGAAAACAATGATAAGTGGGAACAATTTGGTGCTTATTTGTTGGTGGACGGTCGTTTTGAGTTGGGTAGTGATTAACGTATTTGTAAATATTGTTACAACAAATTAAAAGAGAACAAATTGCCAGTTAGAGCTGTACATAATAACGTAGAGTTTGTAGCTATTCCTCCGGATCTGGTAGATTTAAAAACATATGAGTCCATTCTTATTCAATCTCTGCACCCATTTCAGGCTATAGTTCTGTTGCCTAAAACAGGTAAACTGCCTCCAACAGATTTACAGAGATGTATAAATGAAAGAGTTGTGTATTTACCTAAAATATTGATACAGTTGGTGTACAGAGGGAGTAAAGTGAACCTGGAGTTATTCTAGTTAATGGTGTACAAACAAAGAGTTGGAAAATATGGCAAGAGTTAATAAATGTTAGTAGATGTCAGCAAACTTCAAAAGGCCACAATATATCTTATACAAAACAATATTTATTCTAAAATGTATATGTTGAAGACCAAGAAATATCTTTAGAAGATGACAGAGAAATTTCAACTTGCCAAATCGAAAAAGTGGACAACTCCAGGAGTGAAGACATTTATGAACATTACTGTATACATCATTGTTGTAAATTGATACCATGAGGAATCAGGTATGTAGATGAAGTTTATTAATAAGCACAGCAGAAAGGACCCAACGCCTGCTGACCAGTCAACCAACTGACTCTGCAGAACTTGGAGTCCAGAACTTACAACAATTCCAGAACTGAATAAGTACCATAGAGAATTACTATTTATGGAATACACAACAATCTTAAGAGCATAGAGAATGTAGTTTACAACACATCTCCTATCTTTGCAAAACAACAATATTAATTTTGAAACATTTAGGCTTAAGCATGCTAGCACAAATAATCACTTAAATAAGAAGGAGGTTTACGGTACCTTTGAAGTCTGGGAAGAGAGAGAGATGGGGGAAGAGGAGTGTGAGGAGTTGAGATGGTGTCAGGCGTAGTATATGAAGAACAAGTATCCAAAACATCACCAGCACCATGACACCTTCTGGCAGAGGAGGAAGAAAAACTACTTTGAGATATAGGTGAACATTCTTGAGATATGAACATGTAACCACTACCCCTTTCCTTATTTGAGAAAACAGAGGAAGAAGAATTGCAAGGAGTGGAATATGAGAAATCAGGATCATTAGTTTTCTAATTTTTCTTTCTATACATGGCAACTCTCCTTAGATTCCATTTCTCACCATTTTCTAGAAGTACATAATCAGGAAAAACCTTCTTAACAGAAAAAGGTCCCCTAAATTTGCTTAAACCTTTGGAGTTTCTCCCAGGTTTGACTTTGACTAAATCTCCTTCACAAATTCTACTACTCACAGATGAGGAGTTCAAACTTGGTCTAGAATCAAAGACAACATCATTGTTTAAAATCTGCTTGACCCAAGAAGGAATGAGCTTCGACCCTGGAGACCTTCCACGCAAAATCTCAAAAGGAGATTTTGTAGCATTCCCATGGATAGTTGCACGATGTGCACAAACCATTTCTTGGACAAGATCAGATGCACAACGTCCGCTGGAAACAGCCAGTTGTATTGTTCCTTTGACTAATCTATTGATCCTCTCACATAAACCATTCCCTTGAGGATTGTATAGTGAAGTTCGGTGGTGAGATAAACCTGAATGAGATAGAAATTGTTGCATTTTCTGAGAAACTAGCTGGGTTCCATTATCAGTTATAATGACACTGGGATAGCCCTCAGAAAGAAATATAGTTTTCAAAAATTGAATAGTGGTCTCAGTAGTAATGTCTTTAACAAATTTAACTACAATCCACTTTGAAAACACATCAACGCACACAATTGCAAATCTTTGATTGACATTTAACTCTGACATAGGTCCTATAAAATCTAAGCATATGGTATGCCATGGTATATCAGGACAATTAATCCGTCCCATAGTACTATTGGTAGCAACTTTCAGACGTTTTTCACCCTCTTTACACAAGTTACACTGCTCAACCCACATGGCAACTTGCGCATCTATAGTAGGCCACCAAAAGTTTTTTCTAAGTCTTTGTTGAGTCAGGGTTTGTCCAAGATGTCCTTCATGAGCTATGTCGAACAACTTTTTCCGTAGACTGCTGGGTGGAACAAATTTGTCATTTCTTAGGAGAATGTCATCCCCACAAGTAGACAGCTCGTCTAAAATTTTAACAAAAGGACGAACAGAAACTTGTAGACAACTCTCCCTCCTAGAACCTTCTTTAAGTAGTTTTATGACATCTTTTAGAACTTCATCAGTTTTCATGGCATCAACCCAATCCTGGTGAGAAAAAGAACCAACTCCAAACGAAACAAGATCCTGTACCCAAGCGACACTCTCATCCAGTAAATCCAATGAAACGTCAGATTCCAATGACTTTTGTGGTAATCTCGAAAAGCAATCAGCTTGGAGATTCCTCCACCCTTGAATGTGCTCAACCTGAAAGTGAAAGTCTTGTAATTTTGCTGCCAATCTTGCCAACCTAGGAGAACCTCTGACAGCACCTCCAGGTGCAAGAATTCTAAGTAAAGGTTTGTGATCAGTTTTAATGACAAAATGTATTCCCCAAAGGTATGTGCGGAAATAATAAGTGCCCCAAACTACAGCTAAGGCCTCCTTTTCTATGACACTATAATTTCTTTCAGTTACAGACAAAGTTTTGGAAGCAAAAGCAACTGGACGCTCTCCATGATCATGTTTCTGAACCAAAACCGCTCCCAGACCATATGCACTTGCATCAACCAAAAGAATTGTAGGAAGTTTAGTGTCAAAAGGAGCTAGAACACCCGCTTCACAAATTTCATTCTTGACTAGATTGAACGCTGAGTCCTGTTCAGGACCCCACAAAAATGTTGTACCTTTTTTTAGTAAGATTCTTAGATTAATGGTTTTCTCTGAGAAATTTCTCACAAACTTGGAATAATATTCTATAAGACCCATAAAGGATCTCAGCTGGTCTTTGTCACTTGGGGAAGGAGCTGACTTTATTGCTAATAATAGGTCTCTTTTGGGCTTGATACCTTCTTCAGATATTTCATGGCCGAGATATTCAATTTTTTGGACAAGGAAAGAACATTTTTCTCTGCGCAAGGTGAGACCAGCATCATTAATTCTATGCAACACTTGTCTGAGTAGTAAATTATGTTCAGGAACAGAACTGCTAAATACTAGTATATCATCCTGAAAATAGACCACTTTTCTTAAACCTCTGAATAATTCATGTACCATACGTTGGAACACGCTTGCCGCTGATATTAAACCAAATGGCAAGCGTGTGAATTGGAAGATTCCCTCCGTGGTTATGAATGAGGTAATATGTTTACATGAATCCTGTAATTTGATTTGATGGTAAGCGTTTTTCAGATCAAGTTTTGAGAAAAACTTCGCTCCCTCAAGTGTGGATACTAATTCATTGATGTTTGGGAGAGGAAAAGTATCAGCAACCACATTCTTATTTACAGACCTAAGGTCAACACAGAAACGCAACTTATTGTCAGGTTTCTTTGAAATTACAACTGGTGAAACCCATTCAGACCCCTCAACAGGTTCTATAACTCCATTTTGGAGCATTTCCTCTATTAATTGTTTCACATCATTCCTAATTGCTAAAGGAATTCTTCGTAGTTTGTGTTGGACAGGTATATGTCCTTCTTTCAATTTTATCATGTGTGAATATCCTTTAAGTTCACCCAACTCACTCCTAAAGACAGAATTAAAATCATTCAACATCTACATTCAAAGGAAGTGATTGGAGACACTGTTGAATTATTCCAAATGAAGAAAGTGAAGGGAAGTCCCATGAGTGTTTGGGAAAAATGTTTAGAAGCTTGTCGGTGTCCACAGCTCTTCAGCACTCGAAAAGGTGGACGATATGATGAACGACAAGTAAAGATTCAAGCTTCAGGATATCGTATGACAAGTTTGTACTCAGAAGATCCAAGATTTCTACAGTGTTCTCCATATTTATTTCATCTTCTGTTTGAAAGTGACTTGTCTGGACTTTCATATGCAGTGAACCACTTTAAAAATAGGAATTCAGCTAACACATGTTTCTGCAAAGAAATTCTTGGACAAAGTTCAACAAAGAGATGATAATTTAGAATCTCAGTTAATTGATGTGATGGCATGTCAACGTGGTACTAATGAGTATTGGCATTGTTGTCAAGTAGAACTTAAATGTATGTTAAAAAACCTAGGAACCCCTACATGGATTGTTACGCTTAGTAGTGCTGAATACGCATGGGACAATTTACTTGAATTTCTATGAGAAACAAATTCAAATGTAAAAAACATTGATTTGAAGACAGCTGGAGAACTGTATTTGTTGGATCCTGTAAATGTGTGCAGATAATTTAATATTAGGTTTGAAGCTATTATGTCTTTTATCTGCAATAAAAATAATCTACCTCTTGGAGAAGTTAGTGATTTCTTTTGGAGAAAGGAACACTAAGCCAGAGGTGCTCCTCATATACACATGTTATTATGGATCAAGAATGCACCTCAATTTGGAACCAATTCTGATTAAACTGTTTTGGCTTTCATTGAAGACTATGTTATCTGTGCAAATTCCCCAAAAATGGAGGAGAAAATAGCATAAGAGAACAAGTTTTACAGTTTCAAAGACATTGATGTGGAAAGTATTGTCAACGGAAATACAGATCAAAGGGAACATTTCATACAAAATACTG